>NW_028301262.1:1980000-2310000 GCF_061612785.1 Hesperophylax consimilis | reverse complement strand
GTATCTTCTCCATTTTCAATAAGATCTTGTAACTGACCATCGGAAATATTCATCAGTATTGAGGGTTCGTATATATTTTGTTGCCAGTCAATCATGTTTATGTAAGAACATGCATTTAAGTTCACTTTTGGCACCTCAAAAATGCACGAAACAGATTTTTTATTAACTTGACGAGCCTTTAAAATGCGTCTTGCAGCGAGTTCTCTAATGTGCATGATACATGAATCTGTTATCATACTCAACAACAAGTTTTCTGGATGAACGAAGTAACTGTTACAAATTATAACAGGGTCCACTATCACTAACAACTCGTTGGACAAATATCTAGTGCTGTTAATGAGCTTCCATAAATGATTTGAACCATCTTTGGAGGATGAATGTGTTTTTATAGTAAACCAGACAGGAGCGAATGATTATACGACAAACGTTGCTAAAGTCACAAGATTTTGCTGTGGATTTTCTGTAGAAATATACAAATGCAGTATGCGATTAGCTCTTGTCAACCAGCGGGCATGGGGTAGTTTACCTGGGCTTCTCTTTAATAAATCCAGGAGACCAGGATCCATTTATGACAGCAGTAGTAATTTCTTGTAAATATTTCTGATCTGTACTGAGATCTGTGGATATTTGTGGAGGTAGTTCACCTTCTATCTTCTCAAAGTTAGCCAACGGCAGCGTCTCGCATATCTTTAATGCTTTACCAATTTGACCTGCAAATGATTTAGGTCCTGCAGTAGGGCCATACAAATAGGTAAACAAATGCCTCAATGGTAACTCATTGGAGTGTAAGAGACAAATTATCCATTGCAATGGTCGAGATAGTCTGTTTTCCCTGTATTTGTGTTTTTTCCATCACAGCCAACAGCAATTAAACCATCTAGTGATATCTTTTCAGTCGTTAAAAATCTGTGGATAGCTCTTTCAATATTTCTTGCACTGCCCGATGTTGGAACCCCATACCCAACATAAACAGTACCTGGTTCTTTTATAATCGAAATATGTTCCTGTTGTACAATCACTCTAAGCCTCTTCGATCTTTTTAAAACAGTTTTAGCCGTCTTTTCTTTCCTTCCATCGAAATATAATGAAGGAATTTCTGTTACTCTTTCTTCGGTTAAAATTTGCTGGCGTCTCATTCTGCCTTATTGTTCTTAGTTTCATCCTATCTATTATGCCTCATTTCTTGTTTGAGGGTACGTAATCTTCTATTCAGTAATTTTTTACTATGGATAAGATCAGTTCTTCCTAAAGCCATTAGTCAGTTAGTGCGTTGGTCTTCTTAAAACATTTGTTCCTCTTTTGGAACTTTTTTTTCAAAAATCTTTCTACTCTGTACTCTGAACCCTTCTAACTTTTCTTCCTTAAGTTTCTTCAAAGACTTTTTCAAATTATAACACTTCGAGTGATAACTTTTTAGTAACTGTAAGATTATTTTGTGTGTGACAATTGGAATCGAAGATTTTATCCACAATTCTTTAATTTTCGTTCAAACTACTACGGCAATTTCCAAATACGTAGGTTCTTTTGTTGTGTTATTCCTTACTTATACGTCTTGTCTAACCCATTCGTAGAATTTCATCACATTTTCATACGTAGGTAGGATATTCTCTTTCAACTCTGCACTTACACCAAATATCGGACATTTTAAATTTTGTCTTCTAGAAATCAGTTTAATTCACTTAAAAAACGTTTATCAATAAGTACTCGTGAATATAATTGACGCGCGACCTTTCACCTGAGACAATTATCGACAGTAGTTTAAACAAAACACTGCATTTCGTAGATTGTCAGGTGCCGCTCTCCGCTTCGTCCCGCACTTTGCACCTCTGTTACAGCGCCAAAGTAGGTATATTAAAATAAAGAAATATTTGATTGCAATAGCTAGTTAACTATATTTGAATATGTTTTTCAATAAAATAAACCTATTTTAATAAATTCTGTACTATTTTCTAGGCCGCGCAAATATTCCCTAAACTGTCGTTTTTGTAAATGTTCGATGTCTTGGCGGGGGCTCTTACCATTGTCTGATATTTTTTATATTTTTAATTGAGGTAATTGATGGCAATTGGCAACCTAATACAACTATTCCAAATCAGAATTAGAAAAAAAAAAATTTCGTTCCGCCCTAATGTACACTGCATCGTGTATCACTTTTATGTATAAGCCTTTTTAGGCGTATATATAAATAAATAAATAATTTACACAGTGTGTTATCTCGGAAGACAGGTGTTAATGAAAACCAACTACCATTACTCCATCGAAACAACACTATCAGGACTCTAGATTGCTATTGGCAATGCTTTCACAGAAGTTGTCGAGTAAATGCGTTCAACAGCACGACATAAAGTTACAAGAAGGCTGTAATAACATAACTCAGTGAAACAGCAATATCAGGACTCGGTTATTTAGATAGTTACTTGTACCAAAATTGAATAATGCTTTCACAGAAGTTGTAGAGTCGATGGGTTCAACAGCACGGGATAAAGTAACAAGAAGGCTATAATAATATTACTTAATGAAACAAAAAAATAAGTTTAGCATAAAACTGTTCTTTTGCATGCACGGAGAAAAGTATTGCTAATTTATTAAGAAGTTAGAAATTTTATTTTTTTAAAAGCATGTCTGTCCAACGGTGACACCTTTATTTAAAAAAAACATACGCGTCTTCAAACGCAACAAAATTGCATACAAATTTCAAAAAAATCGGTAAAGAACTTTTTGAGATTTAAGATTTTAAACAAAAGAACGTTTACATTTTTATTTATATAATATTTTAATACATAGACCCAGGCAGACGATGTCCTGCCACAGACCGCCTTCTATGAAGGGAAGTTGAAAATTATAGTTGTATGTGTTTTTGGATGAGAAATCTAAAAAATATAAATGTTGAGAATTATTTTTTTTTAACTTGACAACATTACCAATTATCGGGTCCAAATTTTTCACATCTTTTAAACTTGAACCAACTAGGTATATACATTCACAAAATTTAATTGAAATTGATTGAGCGATTTTGGAGATTAGATTGTACGAACGTAGTGATGTGATTTTATAGATATAAATAGATGTGCTATATCTTACCTTGTAGTACCACAGCGGCACAGGGATCTTACTTCCTGAAGGACTGAGGTAAAGGTTCCTTGCAGTTCCACTGTTGTCCTTCAGTTGAAGGATGCCCCAGGTGCCGGTGTAGACCTTAGTCCTTGCGTTTGCGACCCCAATACGCAGTCTCAAGTTCTGAAACGTTATAATAACGACGTTAAAGGATTACTTGCGAGTTTCTCGTTTTTACAACTCGGTTGTTTGATTTGCTAACTAATTCTACAAATTTAAAAAAAATTCGTAGGAACCACATTTTTAGTATATAAAATTTGTTTCGTACAAGATAAACATCTTCTATTATCCATCCATAATAGCATGCTTGAAAAAAACCGGAAGACATATATAAATTATAGGTATTACTTTTTGGAAAATTTAATGTAAATCGTTCAGCAAGTATTTTTTGGTTTTTGTTATTGTTTCAGCTGTTTCGGCTTTCAAGGCCATTTTTAAACTGTGGTTATAACCACGTTTAGACGACTTATTTATATGATTCTATTTTACCCCCTACCAATTTAAAATGATTTATTACGGGTTAAGCCGATTTACTGATAAAATAATTGTGACAATAGATTTCATATTCTGTGAGGTAATTTGAAGTCTGTTTTCCACACAGTAATGTTATGTTTATTGTTTAATAATGATGTATCTGCTATTAATGTATTTAAATGTTTTATATTGCTTAGGTTATGTGAATATGCTAAGAAGCGGGAAGTAAATAATTTTCTTTACTTTTTAGTTAATGTAATATTAGTGTCTAGTAAATATAAACTATTGCCCTTTCTTTCTATATGCAAGTGTTTAAGTTCATTGTTGTCAAGCGGGACGTGATTATTCACTAAGAGATGTTCTGCGAATTTTGAAAAAGTGCTTTTATTATTATAACATCTTATAATATATTATGTTCTTTGAATCTAGTTGATTTAGCCCTTCCCGTCTGTCCGATATAAGTAGCGTTGCAGTCGGCGTGCGAACATTTTAATTCATAATATATGCCACTATTATTAAGTTTAGGATTTCTACTTTTGCAGTTTTAAAGGTTTGTTCCTATGTTATTATTGGTTAAGCTATATTTAGACTGCATTTTTTAATTTTTATTTAACATTTTTTTAATTCGAGACATGCAAATTTTTCTAATTTTTTATTATTTACCGGATAGTTTGAATTAATTTTATTTTTATATTTCATGATTATTATAATTTTTTCGATGTTATTTATGTCATAGCCATTATTAACCTCGATGGTTTGTATCGCTGTCTTTTCTTTCTCATAAGTTTATTGTCCAAAGGAATGTTAATGAGTCTAAAGAAATGAATTCTTTTCTTTAGACTCAAAATCCTTGTGTAGCAACATCTCCAAGAATGTCTTATAGTAATTGAAAATATCCTGGAACAATCTAATGTCAACCCGGTAATAAAGAATGAGTTATTCCAGCTCATAAAAAATTGCGTATAAACAAATTAATAACGTTGGATTGAAATATTAATTATTATATAAACAAACACACTATACAATGTAAACAAGCGCAGAAGACGAAAACGTTTCTTCAAACGAAGAGAATTAGACGAAAATCGTTTAGTCTTTTCTAATACGGAAATATTTGTATTTTGTTTAAAATGTAAACCTTTAAATCATATCAATTTAACCGAATAATAACCGAGTGGACAAATGCGTAAGATTCCCACCCGGGCGTCTCGAGTTCAAAGCACTGCTAGATAAGTCCTCCATCTTTGCCCGAGCAATATTTTCCGCTTAAGGCGATGCACTACGTCGTTTAATATTGTAAATCGAGCCGCTATCAATAACACCCCTTACGTAGATGGCGATAAGGTTAAAATTCCCGCGTAACACCATCCTCCTGTTTTGATTTATGCAAGCAAAAAACATGGCCAAAAAGTGCCTTTTATTTTATTTTGTGGATGTTCATTCGTAAATATTTTTTTTTTCCGATCATTTTATAAATAACTTAATTTGCCACATTATACAATAAAATCATAACCGAAAATGGGTTCGTAAGTAGGAGATTTTGATGTTTAAACAGTTTTCATAGGCCTTATAGATTATTTTTTTCTGGGCTTATAAAAAAACCTTTCTCAAAAATACTCGATTATTTCAAAGGCCAAGATGTATTCTACTCGCAGTATTTAATTAAAGCATCTGAAACATTTCTAGGCGACCAAATTTTCAAACAAAAAACACATGATTTTGCATTAATACGTAGTGCATCGCCTTAAATAAAAGTGTGAATAATTTTTTTCCTAGTACTATGTTGAGGACATGTGTGTATCGTTTCACGGCATAGTCCAACGTCTAGCGGGTCCAACTGCCTGACCTCTTTTAATTTATAATATGTTAATATACGACTATGTTATATCTTATTTAACACTTCCACCCCGGACCGGGGTTATAATTCTACACTAACTAGAGTTTTAAGCTGTATCTAGATGGTTTTTTACACCATATAACAAATAATTTAGGTAATCTTAGAAAAACTATTCAGCTATCGATCTGCATTTAAAAAATTTATATCGCATTACTACTTTTTAAGATATTAAATAAATTACATCTAAATCTGATAGAATATTTTTTACGGGGCGGGACTTTATAAACGTTTCCACGAACTGGACGAAGATCCTGCCGAAGCCGGTAGCCGAAAGATAAATTTTGCATTGTAATAAAAAGGGCTACACCGTTATAATTGAGTCACGCTAGTATTCTTATTATCACTTTACCATTTTGCTTTACCTAATGATTGACCGGAATTGAAATGGGAGAGGCGGTAACTGGACAATTTTTAAGGGATAGTAAGTAATTTCTTAGTTATTAATGAAAAGGACTTAATCCGAATCGGTGACACAGCGCTTCTCATATGTCCTTTTGAAATACTAAGATATTCACTTGGCGGTCCCAGACCATTTCGTCTGGGTAACATCCGGCGCAGGTGTCCTTATACATTCTATGAGCAACACATTTTAGGAACACAATTAAAATTGCATCCGTCTCTGTTTGTCGTATGAAATACAAATAGACCAGAAAGAGACAATTATTTTTTTAAATTTGTTGGAATTTGGAAGATAGAACTTGCTCAAAAGTTTAAAGTACAGTATGATTGAAGACTGCAGCGAATAAATAGTGTTTTCGGTTATTGCTAACTTGTGTTTTGGTGTTAAATAATTCTCTTTGGGAACGGACCAGTTTCACAGTGCTACGGGCGTCTTCAGATTGGTAAGTACATTTATCTTATGCAATGGCGTATAAAAGTATATGTTTCAGGGGTGTTAACTAACTAACTAACCATCACGCCGTTTCCCCGCAGGGGTAGGCAGAGAGGACGGACCGCCAAACAACTCGGTCTTGGCACACACTCTTTGCCTCATTCACATTCATACATCGTCTCATACATACTCTTCTATTTTTCTGACTCTTGACATGACCCGACTCAAGTATCTGATTCACTTGATCGTGCCATGTCTTCCTCGGGCGTCCCCTACTTCTTACACCATTCACACTTGCGTCATATATTCTCCTTACGCTCCTTTCTTCATTCATTCGCTCTACATGCCCAAACCATCTGAGGGTCCCTTTCTTAATTTTACTCATTACGCTCACATCAGCCTTGCATTCTTTGCGGATATCCACATTACTCACACGATCATACATGGTTTTACCACACGTACGCCTCAGGGATCTCATCTCTACAGCATTCAGCCTACTTTCATCCTTCCTCTGCCAGTTCCATGCTTCACTGCCATACATCAGGGTAGGTACCAGCACTCCATTGTGGACTGCCAGCTTTGCTTCTTTGGACAGCTTTTTGTTGGCGCCTACGGCATTTAACCCACCATTTATGGAGTTACCTGCATTCACCCTTCTTTCAATATCCCTATCAGCCTTCCCATCTCTCGTAAACATACTTCCCAAATACACAAACTCATCCACTTGCTCCAAGTATTCATCATTCACAACTATATTGCACACTGTTTTCATACTCTCTCTTTCAAATACCATGACTTTGGACTTACTTACATTCATAAACATTATTTATTCTCCACAATATTAAAATATTGCATTTTAATAGTTTGCTTTTATTGATGGTATCAGTGTCAAAATTTCTCGGTGTATTATTATTATAACTGCATATTATTGCAGCTTGTTTTTGCGCTTTTACTCAAAATGTTCATTTGGTTCCCATATTCTTTTATTTTATGATAAAAATTATTATATTAATTCTAAATTTATTTTCATGTAAACATTATGTATTCCATTGCTCAAACCATACAATTTATAGAATAATCGTACTACTAGTAGTACTAATAGTACCTACTAGTTTTTCACGCATTAGAATATGACCATATGATTTAAATAGCGCCGTTTTTGTGAAAATTCACCTCAAGAAGCGTTAAATTTAGTCTTACATTAATTATAATTAACAAAAAGGTATCATTTAATTCTTTTCTTTATGTGAAATAATAATTTCAAGATGTTTTTGTTATTTATTTTATTTTATCTTCGTTATTTGATAGATCATTAAAAACATAAAAATGTAAACACATAATCAACGGAAGGCACCCATGGTTATTTTTTGGATGCATAAATTTTCGATTTGAGATATTTTGAGAATATCAATCTCAGATGGGAAGGCTGATAGAGATATTGAAAGATGGGTAAATGCAGGTAACTCCATTAATGGAGGACTGAATTCCGTTGGCGCCAACAAAAAGCTGTCTAAAGAAGCGAAGCTAGTAGTCCACAGTGGAATGCTTGTACCTACCCTGATGTATGGCAGTGAGGCATGGAACTGGCAGATGATGATGATGAAAGTAGACTGAATGCTGTTGATATGAGATCCCTGAGGAGTATGTGTGGTAAAACCATATTTGATCGTATGAGAAATGTGGAAATCTGCAAAGAATGCAAGGCTGATGTAAGTGCAATGAGTAAAATTACAATATGCCCATGCTATTGATTATATTACGACTGGCAATTTAATGTTATTTTTCTTGGAAGCCTCGAACCAGGTGAAGGTAGTTATAATGTGTTGATTGTTTTGAGAAAGGAATTGTGGAGCGGGAAAACGAAAAATTAAAAACAATCATTGATTATAAATTTTATGAATAAAAGTGTTGTTTTCTAATACACTACACATATATTAATAGTAGGGGCAGGTAGGTAGGTACTTACGACTTTTATAAAACCTATTTTGGATAAAACGAGTAATCGCTCTAAGGAGAAAATTTAGTTTTTTGTGCTCGCTATAACCAAGTTTGACTGTATATATATATTCATATATCGTCTCATATATATATATATATATATGAGACGATATATGAATGTGAATGAGGCAAAGAGTGTGTACCAAGACCGAGTTTTTGGCGGTCTGTCCTCTCTGCCTAGGTACCCCTGCGGGAAACGACGTGATGATTAGATATTTAGTTAGTTATTATTGAAAAGTAAGTGGGTTGATGCTACATAATTACTTTTTTCTGATTACAGATTGCAGGCTCTGATTGCAGATTCAGTTACGATATCAAGTTTACCTACTTACTTTTTAAATTTACACAATTCTAAAAAAATGCCCAAAAAATTTTTAAACGCTGAGCAGGTGCGAGCGTTATTAGAGAAAGACTCTGGTAGTGATGAGTCAAACAGTGATTTTGAATTTGAAAACATTCAAAACACATCGGACATTGAAGATCATGTTTCTTTTGAAAGTTCTTCTGAAAGTGAATCCGACACCTCTGACGAAGATGCCGAAAAGATTACTGATGAAACGGAAGAAAAATCTTTTACTTCCAAATCTGGATTTAAGTGGAGTTCCGTTCCTCCGACACAATCCCGTAGTAGGCAACACAATATTGTTTACTCTCGTCCTGGCCTGACAAATGAAAGCAAAAATATTTCATCTATTGGAGACGCATTTTCATTGTTTATTACTGACGATATTCTCAAAGAAATAGTTACTGAAACCCAACGTTTTTGTGTGAGGGAAAACAAGGGCACAGCCGATGATGCATCAATTTCTACGGATGAAATTAAATCCTTTATCGGCATATTGCTTGCTGCTGGGAGAAACCGTTGCAGAAAGATGCAGTTGAAAGAGTTGTGGACAACGAATGATCTATTTAGGCAATTTTTTTATACAGCAGCTATGTCTAGAGATAGATTTGCATTCTTATTTAGTACTCTACGATTTGATGATAGAGTGACTAGGCACGAAAGAATCGCACAAAGTGGGACAAAACTGGAGGCGATAAAATCAATTTATGAAAATTTTAACGCAGCTTGCACTAGAAATTACTCCCCGGATTCCCACATCACCGTAGACGAACGTTTGGCGACGTACCGGGGATCATGTCCTTTCCGTGTATACATGAAAAGCAAACCTGGACGATACGGAATTAAAATATGGGTGGCAGCTGATGCCAAAACAGCCTATATTTTAAATACTCAAGTATACACGGGCAAAATTGGCAATGCCCGAGAAGTAAATCAGGGGTTACGAGTCGTAACTGACTTAGTAGCACCATATTACGGTTCTGGAAGAGGTGTTACGACAGACAACTTTTTCACGTCAATACCTCTTGCCAATAAATTATTGGATAATAATTTGACGCTGACTGGTACATTGAGGTCGAATAAAAGAGAAATTCCAAAAGAATTTTTACCTTCTCCGCAAAGGGAATTACATACAAGCCTTTTTGGTTTTACCGATGCACTTACAATTGTTTCTTATGTGCCGAAAAAGAAGAGTGCAGTGGCTCTTCTTTCAACCGAATTCCACGACGACAAAATTTCATCAGCGTCAGAGTCAAAAAAGCCAGATATAATATTACATTACAACTCAACAAAGGGGGCTGTAGACACCGGGGACAAAATGACAAGGGAATATTCCTGCGTTAGGTCGACAAGAAGGTGGCCATTTCGTATTTTCATGGAGATTTTAGATATGGCTGCCTTGAATGCTTATGTTATTTGGATCACTAAATATCCAGAATGGCATTCAAATGACCGAAGCAGACGAAAAATCTTTATCAGGGAGTTGGCCATGGACTTAGTGAAAAACAACATTAAAAGTAGAAAAGAAAGCGGTGTAAAATTTCACAAAGCGCAGCAATACGGCTTCGAATTATTTGAAAAGTTATGCCGAGCACAAGCGACGATATTGTATTAAATGAAGTACAAGTTTTACCTACCAAGGCAATACGAAGACGGTGTTATCTTTGCCCGCGCAACATTGATAGAAAAACTAAGCTGTGTTGTTATACTTGCAGGAAATCTATTTGTGTTCTGCACAGGGTCCAAGAAAATTTTTGTACTAACTGTAAAACTATCAAGGACAATGCCAATAATGAATGTTGTTAAAATAATAAAAGTTGCTTAGGACGGATCTTTTGACAGATTTTAAACAATTCATCAAATTTTGATGTTAATTTTCAGGTTCTGCGAAAGTTCTATTCAAGTTCCGATATTATTTCAGTTCTGTGAAGTACCTGGCCTATACTGATATCATAACAGAACTTGAATAGAAATTTCATAGAACTTTAAAATTAACAAACAATCTGTCATTTTTGTAATAAGCATATCCGACCTTTAGAAATTTCTTCTATTATTCACTTTTTCTAGTATTTTTGCTGTTTCTTTTCAAGTCATCACTATACTAATGGTGCCATGATCTGCAATTTTAGGTTTGTCTAGTATTTTAGAATTTGTTCACGTTCATTTGATTACACAAACTCAATTAGTGTACTGGTTGTTTGTGTTATCTTGGTGTATTCTCAGTCGAATTGTTTCATTTTTAAAATGATCACGTTGGAAAATATTTTGCATAAAAATCCGTTTTGTTTATTTCATATTAATATTATAGTTTTTAATAATAAATTACGTGTATTTTAAATAATTAAAGCATTCATGATAGTGCATGTAGTCACTTACTAACATTTGGTAAATGAACAACATATTTTTCTATAAGAAAACAAACATTTTTCGACCATATCTTTTGTGCTTTTAATCATTTCTCTGTTTATCACTTTTTTATAAGAAGTCCCTCTACTGTTTTAGACGTGGTGCACTTTTCTCATTTTCCATTTAAATTTATGTATAAAGGTTTCAATTGCTCAAAGCATAGTGGTCATTTGGAAATTGTTAATTTATGCGATTGTTTATTGATAACTTGATATCAATTTTACAATGTTTTCCAGAACATCTAGTTCACTTTTGCAGTCTTGTGCAATAAGTATATATCCAGGAGTCATTACGCTATAATATCTTACAAGTGAAATGTTGTCAAAAACCGGACATAATATCCAATAGTTACTGTACCTTCTTATAACATTATATTTTATGTTTTTCCATCAAATTACGCAAAAATTGTGTTGTTAACGTCAGCTTGTTTTTGTTTTGTCTTCTTTTATAAATATGATCCCAATTTTAGATTAGATTATTTCTTGGTAATCACTTTGCATTTCATTTTTTCATAAAATTTATTCTGGAGTATATTTATTCGATTTACCAATAAATTAAAGTTTGGGATATGTATGTACCAAAATTAATAGCTGACAGAATTATTCGCTATTTAATAATGCTGATTTTATTCCATGTTGTTTGGGTTTAACTTTCATCGTGTTGTGTGTGTTTTTCTAAATTGTGAATTTTTATTTAAAAAGTTATTGTCTTCTAGCTAGGTTATAATTTTCGTTTATTTCATCTTCAATTTTGGGAACTCGTGCCGTGTGTATATGTTACATTCCACTTGCTCAAGAAAAAAAATTCTTTGTAATAATACGATAAAGAGTAAATATCTTACATTTCAAGTTGTGATTTTCATCACGCGATTTGTGTATAATATGTAAATATAACGATCGTCCAGTTGATTAGTCAGACATCTCCGAAGAATCGGAATTTGAGTTGAGTATACAGTTATATGTAAAATGAAAAAACAAACAAAATATATGTTTTCTGGGTTATTTGTAGAAAATTTAAAAATGTCGTACTAATGTACCGAACCGTTATACTTCCCGGTGTTATTTTTTTATAGCATATTTAATTTATAAAATACAGACACATGTAAATAATATTTGGTTTATGGCGAGCATTCGAACATTGCTTTCCTCATTATCTCAAAACTTTGTATTTAGAGATGTCTGACTAATCAACTGGATGATCGACATGTCTTGTTTACCAGTAATAGGTATGTTCATTATACTATATGTGTAATAATTTTTGCTAATATCTAATGTTTGTTTCATAAAACTCATTTATTATAAAGTAGGTACCTACCTTATGTGTTTCCAAAATGTTGAGGTGTATTTTTGTAAAAATATAATATTTTGAGGTGTGTTTTTTGTCTTTTTGTAAATTTCTTCATTTTACTACGATATTATGTGTGTAAGATATTTTAAAATTATATTAAAATTATGTTTTATATTACGAATGTCTTTTTCTATTTTCTATTATAATTTTGCAATTTTCAGTTTATTTAATCAATCCCTATAAATGGTCACCATAAAAGAGATAGCCTCCTAGTATGATGACGTTTCTATTCTAAATGGTGGTTTTTGTTCAGGGCAATACTGAACGCATTTCCCATCCTTGGCCGTGCGGAAAATATATTATATTAAATGCATTATATTTTATGAATTATTTATGAAATATCACATAATTATTGAATTAATTTGCGCTTGCTGGGATTTTGAACCCGCGACCCAGAATCTCAACCATTTGACCATGGGGGCCGTCATTACTAAGAAAAAGAGAGAAATTCTCCGGTTTCTCATATGTATCCTATTACGAGTTTATAAATACCGTTTCCAGATCTCTCATAAATATTGTTTATCAAAAACGGGGAATTCTCAGGCTACAATAAAAAAATATTTATTTCAAGATTGGATTTCAATACTTTAAAAATACCTTATTTTTAACAATTTGAAGTTATTAAAAATACCTTATTTTTAACAATTTGAAGTTATTAAAAATACCTTATTTTTTACAATTTTATTTGATAAAACATTACAAAACAAAACCATTCACCGTTAAAAATGTAAAACATACCTACATAAATGGATCAGTGAAAAACTATAAACTCAATATATACCTATTCAAGCAAACGCATCATTTATGATTACAGGTTAACTGCGGCACGATGCTAGATGATACTCTAAATGAAATTATAATAAAAACAATCAGAAATAAGATATTAATTATTTTTTTTTTTGTAAACTAATGTTTAAGACAAGAATTTTTTTTCATAGCACAAAGGGTAACATTTATTTATAAGCAATAATTATTAGCTTGAAACACTCATCCACATTGAAAAATCTCCCGAGAAAAGATACATAATAATAATAAGAATAATTGTAGAAATAAAATAATTTAATACCTACATTAAATATCAACATACAACATTTGTTTCAAAATATTTAACATCCGTACCTAGTTTAGTAGTACGTAGTAGTTTTCATAAACTATAAAAGTAAAAAATACATATCCATCATTTACAGACCACCCTATGCAAGAAACTAGCCACCCACGTCGACGCTTAATCGCCAATCGGCAGTCGAGATTCGGAAACGAGGCGCGATGCTTGCTACGTACCCGCCTTCTCCGTTTTCTTTGAAAACATATGCGTTATGGTCTAAATTCATTAGAACATTAATTATGACTTTATTTATGAAACGATTTTGATAATGACTACTGAAATATGTAATATATACTTCCCTCTAATTATAACCAAAACAAATTTCATCGAATTATGTCATTAACACCTTTTAATAAGCAAAACAAATTGGGGGACTGAGTGACCCCGCTTCGGATCCAATGTGATTTTTTTCTTTCCGGGACGAAAGGGTTAAAACAGCGAATGATTTGAGACAAGACTATGTTGTTGTTTTTTAAGTTATTGATTGAATATAGAATTTCCAATATAATCTCCTTGTAAATATGATTAAAATCTCTAATGATGGATGGCAGCTTAAGATTATTCTTTGAATAAAGTGTATTTCGAGATAGCGTAACGATGGCATGTTTGGTGGGTGTGATTTAAACATAGCGTGCTTACTTTGTGACTATGGGTCGCACAGATTAAATAAAATCACTAAATCTTTAATCTTACGTGATAGAAAATGACTGCGGCCTTCAAACATCTGCAGAAACGGGCGGTGCGTTTGACACATTCCTCATCTTAACAAACGAATTGCTATCTTTAGAGCATAAGCGTCAGGTGGAAAAAATCTGTACTTGTTCTACCATTATTTCGATGGAAGATGCTCGAACTTGAAAAGTCTTGATAAACGCTCGTAAACGTTTGTACACTGTTAACATTAATTTGTCACATGAGAACGGGTCGTTTGTTCAACCAAAACCTCTATTTTCACTAAAGGGAACTGCTGAGTTGCATTTTTCATGCAAAACTTAAATTGAGATTTGACCAACATACCCAACAAAATTTAAAAAAAATGTTTGACCGAAAGGTATTGCAAATATCGAATACCGATATGTCCTACCTTATTTTTTGTATTTTAAGTTATCAAATTTAGGCTAAGAAATAATTACATACCTATATCATCATTTTGTTAAATGAGCATTATTTAAAAAAAAAATTGGCTTCTTTTTACTGGGGTATTAAAATTATCGAAAAACGTGAAAAAACAGGTAACGGAAATATCCATCTTGGATACAAGAGGATTTTAAGAAGATTACCTGTTCCAGAGTGTTCCAGTTGCCTCCGTTGAACGGTTGCCACTGCGGGGCCACGTTAACAAAGGTAAAGGTCGCTCTCTGCGCCGGAGAGAACACATAGTCGGTCTTGGCGGCGAACGGCGCCACTGTGTATAAAAAATCAAACAGACTTTGTGAGGTCTGCGAAAACTTAGTTGCCTATTGAGATTTCATAAGATCAGCTGTTCTGACAAGGTTAAGGCCAAACAGAACAGACCGTCTCCAAAAGTCTCTGGTGGTCTAGCACGGACGATGGTCAACACCATATTGAGGAAATCCGTCATCTATCAGTATTAAAATTCCAAAGAACGGTTGTTTAACTCGAAGCCAATCACTCAACTCATATTCCAGTTATTGATGTGAGTATTCGAGTCGTTAAAAAAACCCACACAGCATCCTAAAATACGACGCAAGCTGTGTGGGGAAGTAATGCAAAAATATGATGTTTTTTTAACTCACGTGAGAAGGAAGGTCTATCTACACCAGACATGTATACAGCGTTATCGGGGTTCTGGTCGTAAAGCACATAGAACACCTCTGCCTTGGTCTCGTGGAAGCAGATAGTCATGATGGTGTGCGCCTTGCCTGCGGCAGTCAGACCTACAGTGATGATAGTGCCTCCGTCCACGCAGCTGCTCCCCTTGACCTCTGTGGGCTTGGAGTGTGCTGTGCAGGCCACAGTGGAGAAACCGATCGTGCCGGAGAGCCAGCTCGACGCCGAGAAGGAAGTTCCTCCGGTGCAGACAAGATTCTGAAAATAACATCGAGTTATACTAGTTTTTGGACATAAAGCTACAAACAGTGTCGGCCCTAGAACAAACGCTAATAAAAGAGCGCTGTATTAGGTACACGTAGAAAATGATTATTGATAGGTTTCTTGATAAACTTTTAGTAAAAACGAATGTATCATTAAACATAGTAAATATATCATCTATCATTAGCGCAATCCCTAATATGATATGAAATAACTACGTGGGGACACCAAATTTCATCTTAGATCAAATTTTACAATATTCTTACATTATATAAAGAACATTAACATAAACCAAAAAAATAAAATAAAAAACTTCTCACGGCTTCCACTGGCTTGCTGGTCGTTGAGGAATGGCTCAAGGTACTACTGGGGCAAGTCATGGTGACCACCTGTCCGTCGGAGAAGGCAATACTGCCAGAGTTGCCCGAGGGGGCCAGCAGGGCTCCACCAGTCGCGTACACGGGCTGTGGTTCTGTCAGAGACGACACAGTCACTGAACAGGAGGCTAAAACAGAAAATACATACATAATTAATTCCACACTTGATCATCTGATTAAATTAAAGATTTCCTCGCTAAAGTGGGGGATTTGCGGATACTTATGATCAAAGAAAATGGTTAGGTGCCCTGAAGGTTTTCTTCTGGTGAAGAATTCATTCGTAACCTCTCTAGTTCCCTCATAGAATACAGTACAATTTGTGCTGGATGGTGGACGCGAACGTCAACAGTTCAAATAAGATTCACCTATTTATAGTTCCGGCAGCGATGTCATCCCAAAAACAACAGTCAAACATCTCGGTGTCAAAACTGACACGAAAAGTCAAATAAATAGTACATAAGACAATTCTAATCAATCCGAAGAAACCTTCCTTCAGAGGCAACAAAACTACTCATCAACTCTTGCGAAGTCTCACGTCTCGATTACTGCAACGAAATTTATGCCAGCCTTCCAAAATATCAAACTGACGAACTTCAATAAACGTTTAATACAGTAGCACGGCTCATAACCAGTTTCACAAATATTCGCACATTTCAGAACACATTCGTTATTTTCACTGGCTCAAGTGCCCTGAAATAATCTAGTACAAATTGTGCTGGATGGTGTTTAAATCCATCAATGAAATGGCCCCAACCTACATCTCTGAACGTCTATGCGTTCCGGAAAACATTGTTCTGTGGCAGTTAAATCTTAGATCACAACGTCATACGTTAAATACTAAGTTTGGAGATCGCGCTTTTAGAATATCTGGGCCGGTCAAAAGGTCAGAGAATTTGTGTGTAATGTGTATATTTCTAAAAACTGTTTTTAAAGTGTGATAAAATACACTTTCAAATTTTTCATAATTTACTACCTACACAATTTTTTAAATATTCAAATTCTGAATGAAAACAAGAAAAAGTTTTAAAAATTACTCGCCATACGTTGTTGTAAAATTACTGATAATAAAAAAACACAAAATTTTAAAATTTTTTCTCAAATTGCGGTCGGAACTTTTGGTTTGATAGAGCTTTACATTTTTATTATTATGTGGTTAATTTGTGTATTTGAATTTAAAGCTTGGTGTTTTCTCTTTTTACAGTTCATATTTTTATCTGTGACGGTAAGGAAGATACAAAAAATTCTATGGGTCCATAATATGTGATGTTTAAAAAATCGAACAAATGGTCTATACGGGTACTACTTGCTTGTTCTCAAATGAACCTGAGTAGTTAAAAATTGACCCAGTTTTCAGGTAAACTAGAACTCACAACCTACAAACATTACTACAAACCATTAAAAACCCCGAGCGACGCCGGGACCACGTCACCTCATACAATACAAATCTGCTAAGTATTAATATCATTGTTAATAATCAATAATTGGATTAATCTCCGTATTTAAAATGTCGGGTATCTCCAATTTTAATCAATTTCAATCAATAATATCGTTTATTAATACTTTTATCAAAATAATCTCATATTAAAAAAAACATCTCCTCTATTTTTTTTTTGTTTGTATTGCTTAGTTACATAACTGCGGGGATTTGAAATACTGTTTACAAACAAACATCTTCTCTTATTCTTGCTTTATTTTGTTTGTATTGCTTAGTTACATAGCTGCGGGGATTTGAAATATTGCTAGCATTGAACTAGTGGATGCATGGAACATACTTCCACAACATGTCCTCCATTCTACCGATATAAATCTATTGAAAGCTCTGTTGGATTCGTATTTGGAGGGAAGAAAGGATTGACTTATTTTCAATGGCAATAACTCAATTACTGTTAAACGTTTTGTGAAATCAGATATGAGTGTATCAACAGGATGCTGCCTGCTCATTAAATAATAATAAAAACCGGGCAACGCCGGGGACTATAGCTAGTTACTTCATCCTGAATAATGGTATTTTTCAGAGTCAATTCCGTCTTCTTTTGTAGCCAGAAGTCCAAATAGTCCTCAAATTCGTCTTCAGACAGTCCGAAAGCCAAGTCCGCTGGAGTCGGCAGTTGCTGGAAGTCCAGAGTGTGCCAGCCAAGAGCCTTGACAGTCTCAGGAACCTCGTATGCATTACACGCCACCAAAAAGGTCAAAAAAATTACACAATTCTTCGTCCACATTTTTTTTGCTTCACCGTGGACCGTTTTGAAAATTGATATGATCCGAAAACCAAAAGGCGCAGATTTAGACGTTTACAAAACAGGTGATTTTAGTTTATTTTTAATTTTGAAACCGTGGAAGTCGGATTCACAATGATGTAAATTGATATTGTAGCAGTTTTATATGTTTTGCTTTGAAAATTTGTTATCTTGTTATAATTGTTATCAAATAAATAAAAAGTAATATGTTTTGGAGTGGATTTTATTCAACTTTCTAATTTGGATTGTTATTCATAAATCTGTAATTTTTTTGAAATGTTGCAAATGGCGCAAACAAAAAATTGTCCAATGAAGCGATTTTAACCGCCCACAATGGAGTTCTGTTGCCTACCCTGTTTACCCTGATGTATAGCAATGAGGCATGGAACTGCCTCGAAAGTAGATTGAATGCTGTAAAAATGATATCCCTGAGACGTATATGTGTAAAACCAGTGAGAAATGTGGCTTATGTAAGCGTAGTAAGAAAGATATGCTTAAATGGTTTGGACATGTAGATCGAATGAACGAAAAAAGGAGAAAATATGTGACGAGAATGTGAAAGGTAGAAGAAGTTGGAGACGCCCGAGGAAGACATGGAACGATCAAGTTAACCAGATACTTGAGTCTGGCCATGTCAAGAGTCGGAATAACGGAAGAGTATGTATGAGTGTGAATGAAGCAAGTAGTGTGTGCCACCGATCCTTTCTTTCTGCCTACCCCTGCATAAGAAACGGCGTGATTATCTACACTAGCGACGATCGGGGACGCACGATGAAGACATGGCAGGAACAAGTGAACCACAACTTGAGTCGTGCCATGTCAAGAGTAAGAGGAATTATAGAAGAGTATATATGGAACGATGTTTTAATGTGAACAAGAAAAGAAGTGTGTTCCTAAATCGAGTTATTTGGCCTCTCTGCTCACCCCTGTTACTTAGTTACTCAATTTTGTTTCACATTAAATCAAAAGCACACGAACGCCCTTGAGGAAAATAATTCCCTACAGTGCCTGTGACATCTTTAGGAATGCTGTGTGAAGGGTCTTTTGGGAGAGAGCAAGGAGTGAACATAGGTCTTGAAATGGCCCATATTGTATGAGGAAGAAAACACAACCGAGCTGTTGAACTCAAGAACTAGTCGTAGAAAAGACCATTTTTCGTGTGACACATGTCAACCGTGATGTCATGTCAAAAAATGTTGGGCAACAATCAGATCTGAATAGCCAGGTACATCCCAACCATCATCTTCCTCCCCTTTCCGTCCAGTTAATTAATATATACTGATACTATATATATTATGCATCGCCTTGTAAAAAACGTTCATAATAAACAACCCGATCTGAGGTAGATACGAATGGAGACTAAAAATTATAAATTATAAAATACTTTCAGTAAAGCTTTTGTGTGAAGACACCGTTTAAAAAAAAAAGATTTTTTTAAATGTACCTAAAATTATAAACTCCTTCCGATGTGAGCCAACCATTGATAATAGAAAGAAGGGAGATGCGCCATATTATATGGTGGACTAGCAAGTGCTCTCAGTTATCTCCTTGGTGAAAGACCACCATTCTGAATCAAAATTTCATTGAAATGGCTTTATTCGTGTTTGTTGACCAGATCTGAATAGCCAGGTACTTTCTGACCTTCCTCTTCCCCATATCCTTCTCCTCCCTACACCTTCAGCCTCAGAACATACATACGTCCTACACGAACGAATTAATAGGTTTTCTGGTAAACTTTCAGTAAAATACGAATGTATTAAAAATACTAATATTTTGAAAATTCAATATTTGCAAATGCAGATGCATTCATGTGTTCCCATATATTAGGAAATTACTAAAAGTATATCAGGAAATGGTCTGCAATCTTGTTTTTAACAGGATTACAAATAATTTGAAGAGATTTTCAATAAATTTGCATTACTCATTTTCTCCGTGCAGTCTGCCTTGCTTCAGAAGTTTAAAAATAAAATATAGCCATGTTTAGTGACTGAGATCTGATTTGCCAGGTACTTCACAACCTTTATCTTCCCCTCTCCCTCTCTTCATTCCAACAGCCGACGTGACCTTCATTCATTAGTAATTAATTAAATCGATTATGTTCCGATACGCATTGGTTTTCCACGTGAAATCAAGCCATCTGATTGTGTGTTCGTGTAATGCTCTGTTATCTCTTAAATATTTTTTTTATCATATTAATGTTAGAAATATTCTATTTTAACACGACTATTTATTTTACCGAACATCATAATAACCAGTGATTGGTTTTTCAGAAAATTACGTGATAGATTACAAGATCTAGAAGCAGACAAACTATGCCAGTGGCGCACCCAGGGGCTTTTCATCTCCCAAAATAAAATAAAAATATAATAATAATAATAATCCAGTTTTCAAGAAGAAAAGGTGTAGATCAAAAAAAGTATACTTCATTTTCCCCATTTTTTTCATAAAATAATTACATTCTATAATCTTTGGTAACAAATGTAAATGTACATTATAAAATTACATGTACCTATACGAAATATTTATTTTACTCCTATTAAGGCTTTTACATACATATATTACAATATTTAAGAAATTATGCTCCTAAATAGTGCAGGAAATGACTGTTTAAAACCCATATATAAAAAAAATATTGTTGAATTTGATCCACACAGTATGTAGGTACAAAATATATATATAAAAAATCAAAACAATTTTTTTCTTTCAGCCGACAAAATACTGTTAACGTGCAAAATACTGTAATACTGTCAATTTAAATAGTTTTATCAAAATATTCCCCTACTTTGTGAAAAAAACTTCATTAAGGTATGCTTATGTAATGAAATTTATGTACTAAATATATCAACAACATCGGAGTATTTGTTTCCTAGCTGTTGAATCCGTCGCATAGGAGTGTGATATTGGGACGTTGATATAGAATTGTTAAAATAATATGGTAGGTACTGTCTTGTAACCGACCAAAAGCGATTACATATAATAAATCAGGGGTATCAAACATTGAATTAATGATTTTATACAAACAGGTTAAATCGGAAATGATTCTACGATCAGATAATTTTGATAAATTTTATGAACAAAGTACGTTATCGTAATTTGGGTTTTCTCTAGGAATGCCCATTTTAAAATTTACATTTCTTAAAAATTTATTTTGGATTCTTTCAATCGCATGTGAATGAACCTCATAATTTGGGGTCCAAACCGTGGAACTGTATTCTACATGACTCCTTACTAGTGACAAGCAATCTTCCGAACAGGCCTTCCATTGATATGCTTGGTGTAACTATAAGTGACCAGCTCAGGTACGGGGGCTCCATCGAAGCCAGAGTAAGGTTGGCCTCTCAGAAGCTGGGCGTACTGTACAGGGCCCGCAGATACTTTAATAGTACACAACTGCTGACCCTTTACAAATCGCAAGTGCGCCCTACTGTCGAATTTGGCAGCCATCTCTGGTCCGGAGCCCCTAAATACCTGAAAAAACCCTTGACTCTGCAAAAACGGGCGGTCAGTTTGATAGATTCCCCAATCTTAACAAACGGACTGCAATCTTTAGAGCACAGGCGTCAGGTAGGTATGCTGTCCTTGTTCTATCGGTATTACAATGGAAGATGCTCTGAGGAACTAGCGTCATTGATCCCTTCGGCACCGGTGCGTAGTCGGGATACACGCCAAACGCGCGCCCAACATTTGTACACAGTTGACATTTGTCACATGAGAACGGGTCGCTTTTTTTTTCAAAATGATAGTCCTATCAAAATCCGCTGCGAGTTTAGAAGAACTAAGCACGTTAGAAGAACTAAGCGCACAAAAAACAGACGCGAATATCGGTTTTATTTTATATTATTTAGAGATGAATTTTTTTCTTTTCAATTGGGACTTAGATTTATTGGTCAGTGATCAAATAATTCCTAAAACTGTAAAATATGAATTTATAAGACTGTTAAATAAATAAAACAACGTTTGCCCAATTAACCCAAGTTCATTTCGAAGGCTCATAACTTCTAAGAAATCGAAAAACTAATTTGACTCTCTTCATAAACTCTTTAAATATAATAAAAAGATGTCCACCTCAATATCGTAATACACGGTATCCGGAAACTTATACCTAGTAGGGTAGACTGGGTACGATTGAAACAAGTTATGATTGAAACATCTCAATTTACTCGAAAACTATAATACCTAAGAGTGTGACGCAACAATCGAATCTCCGTCAGATCTGTAGGTACCTATCACCAGTAGCCCTCCAGCCGGCGAGTGATACAGTCGCGCACAGGAGACATTATTGGATTTCGCGCTAAAAAGTAAGTAGTTACGAAATTTTTGTTTACGTTATAACTCATTTTACTCTCGCAGCTCGACGAAACTTTTTATTCCATTCTCTTCTTTATCTATTTTAGAGTATTTGTAATGCATTTGCGCGGCGTTTATGTCTATTTAAAGGGCTTATTTTAGACCTTAAAGTAGAAAATGCAGCGTGGGGATGTTTGAAACAACTCGTGTGGGGATGATTGCAACGTTTCAATCATGACCATGTTTCAACCGTCCACACGGAGAGAAAATTAAATAGTTATAATGAAAATTGATCAGAAATTGAAATCATTCTGTCTTCGGTAATCGGATGATGAAGTCGATCTCATTCGACCGTAGACAACCTCACTTAACCATATTATAATTATATATAAAGTTCATGTTCAGCGTTAATAGTATACATTGTCAATATTAGGACAAAAAGTAGACAACAGAGAAAAAAAATACATACGAACAGTAGGTAATATTTAAAGATTAGAGATTTATAATTATAAATCGAGTTTTCACACAGCCCGCCTCAATAGGCTAGCCTGTGTTGAGGCAGTCATTTTATAAGTTAATTTGAAATACATACGAACATACCTACACTTGTAAGGTTTATTCACTTAATACGATGGTTTCATTAATAATGTCGTATTTTGTCGGTAAAGGCCCTATCATTACTTTTATTCCAATTTTTTACGATATCCAACCTCATCGTGATGGGTAGGTACCTACTCTTGCAATTGTTTTCATTCAGTATTTCTGACGAGGATTTTTTTTAAATTTTTCAGATGCCTAGAAAACGAATAAACGTCACAGATCGAAATACTAGAGACATGTTTTCATATCAGCAAGCATATGAAGAAACATTATCTGGAAGATCGTTGAGAAAGGCTGCAGCAATGTTTAATTTGGACCACGTCTCATTGGGAAGGTACAAAAAAAAGAGAGAAAGTGCACCAATAGATAAAACTGTTGATTCCATAACCATGGGATACAATTCGGCGAAGAAAGTATTTTCCCCATCTCAAGAAACTGAGATTGCAAATTATGCAATAAAAACGGCAGACATTTATTTTGGACTGTCTAGAAAGGATTTAAGAAAACTGGCATTTGATTTGACCACACGGTACAACCTGACAAGGCCAAATTCATGGGACACAAATAGCATGGCCGGAATAGAATGGCTACGAGGATTTTTAGACCGCAATCCACAATTATCTGTAAGGTGTGCCCAAGCCACGAGTTTGGCACGAGCGACAAGTTTTAATCGACATAATGTTGATGAATTCTTCAAAAATTTAGCGAAAGTTTTGGATAGATATAAATTTGAAGCAAAGGACATCTACAACGTAGATGAGACCGGTGTCACAACTGTTCAAAAACCAAATCGGATTGTAGCCAGAAGAGGAACTCGGCAAGTAGGTGCGGTAACGTCGGCCGAACGAGGAACTCTCGTAACTGTTACTGTAGCAGCAAACGCAATTGGCAACTCAATTCCGCCGATGTTTACATTCCCACGTATCAAATATCAAAGCCATTTCTTAAAAGATGGTCCGATTGGTAGTATCGGTACCGCGAACAAATCTGGATGGATGCAAGAAGAAGATTTTACCATATTTCTAAATCATTTTCAAAGGCACACCAATTCGTCTTTAGATCATAAAGTTCTTTTATTACTTGATAATCATTCATCGCATGTTTCTATAAATTGTATTGATTACTGTTATGCCAATGGTATAATCATGCTCTCCTTTCCCCCGCATTGCAGTCACAAATTACAGCCATTGGATCGATCAGTGTTCGGACCATTTAAAAAAGCGGTGAATACAGCTTGTGATGGGTGGATGAGAACAAATCCAGGAAAACCAATGACTATTTATGATATCCCAAGCATAGTGGCGACTGCTTTACCCCGGGCAATAACCCAAACTAACATTCAATCTGGGTTTAGATGTTCTGGAATTCATCCGTATAACAGAGACATATTCAGTGATTTAGATTTTGAACCCTCGTACGTCACGGACAGACCAAATCTAAATGTTTTAAGTAGTGCCGAAAGTGACCCAGTGGTAGTTCAAAACTCAGAGATTTCACGGCCACTTGAAGCAGCTGTTCCACCTACTTTAATCTCAGTGATTTCGCAGCCAATTTCTGTAGGAATTGAAACAGTTGTTCCTTCCACTCAGAGAGGCTCGGTGACTCCAGAACCAAATGTTAGTACTGAATCAATAACATTTGTTACGTGTTCATTGAGAGGTTTGGTCAGTTTAACAAATAATACGCTGCCTTTACCTACAGCTTCTGATCCTCTTGAGATTAACACGACCGAGTCTCTGATATCATCGTCACAAAATTATGTACATGAATTACCAGTCGATTTTATTTCCGAAAGCAATTATTGCAACTTGTCCGTGCCTTCAACAAGTAAAATGTTTATACCAGAAAGCGTGCGACCATTCCCAAAAGCGCTACCCAGGAAAACAACTACCAGAGGTTTGAAGAAGAGGAAATCCACTATTTACACAAACACTCCGGAAAAAGAATATATACGAACAGAAACCAAAGAAAAGGAAAGAAAAAAAGGTGCTAACATGATAAAAAAGAACATGAAGAATACAGAGAGGAAGAAAAAGAAGACTGAAACAACAGAAATATATCGAAATAACGCTTCGAGATCAGATAAACATACTTTTTGTTTAGTATGTGGTGAAGACTATAATTCTAGTAAGTCCGGTGAAATTTGGGTCCAGTGTATGATTTGTGAACTTTGGGCTCATGAAAAGTGCACCAAACAAGAATTACAGTACACTTGTCATAATTGTGAATCTGACTAATTATTGATGGTGTGCCTTGTAATATGGACGGATAATTTTATAAATATATTTAATTGCGTAAGAGTAAGGAGTTTACCTAATATTTGATTACTCATCGTTTCATTAATGTTAATTTTTATAATGTACCTTAAGAAGTAGGTAGGTACCCCTTTGTTTTAGTGCCATTCTTTACACATAGGTGTTTTATTCGTATCATTCAAGTGTTCACTGAATTTTTTTGTAGGTAATAAGTCACAAGTAATTATAATGATACAGTACCAGATACTTACCTACTGATTGTTTACTTGTAATAGATACTATTTACTTATTTATGAACATTTTCATTTTTTTGTTTTGTTGGCTAAGCCCTTTGTTTTAGTATCGTTCTTTACAGAAATACGTTTTATTCGTATCATTTAAGTGTTTACTTACCTTTTTGTAATTGATAAGGGGTTTAAAAAAAGGGGTTTAATGTTACTTCCAGTGTTAAGTACCTACCTACAATTTTTTTTCTTCTTTAAATAGATACCTAATATATACCTATTTATTAGATATTTATGGCCCCTTAACCGATTATTTAGAGTTTTGTTAGTTCTAGAATATTGCGATACTTTGTAATAATATGATCCCACATCACAAACCACAGATACAATTATTTTCTATTTTTGATTTCTTAATTGTTGAATTTTACATGGAGAAAATTCTGTCGAGTCAGAGGTAAAATCAACATTGTTATGATTGAAACAGTGTGATGATTGAAACAAGCACTTTTGTATGAAAGCAAAAAACTTATTTTTAATACCGTTCTATTCTGTTCCAGGAAAACATCGCTGGAAAACTATGTTGATTATGCCAAATACTCATAGTTAGTATAACTAAGAGCACTTAAACACAAATAATAAATAATATATTTAAAGTTGTTTTATTTCAAGACATTTATGTTCATAGTTTTTAAAATACTTGTGATATGTTTAATCACTATTCATGATCTCATTGAGTACTGTTTTTATAATGAAAATGTTTAATATTTATTAAAATTACTCCAATTATTCCAAAGATATTTAGAGTGTTTCAATTATCCCCACATACTGTTTCAATCGTCCACACTATGGGGATAATTGAAACAGATTTCCCCATCGTCTTTAACCTCTAAGAGAGTATGGCCTCACCGTTGGCGTCCGAAATAAAATCTGCTCAAAGGAGTATGGACGCCCATGGTGTGTCGGTGCTTGTAGAAATCATTCTATCGAATTTATTCATAAAAAGGACATGCTAGTGACATCTCTTGACGAATTCCATAAATATGCCGAAGAAATATGTAGATTCCGTCTATTTTTAACGGATCTACAGCGTTTTGAAAATACACGTGGTAATGGCGCGTCAGTTGCGTTGATTGTAAACATTTTATTGACAGTTCGCGAGCGTAAACGACATTTTTACCGATTTTGTTAGAGGTATTTGCATTGTTTTCGTGACACAAACACTTGAATGTTTCTGTGTTGTTATTACGTGTTAAATATGCGTATTATATCGCGAAATTAACAAATAATTTTGTGCGTTTGTGACATTACTGTGAATTGTGGATTTTTTAGTTGGTTTTGTGTATTGTGGGTCCTATTTTCGTGTATTGACGACAAGTTTCTTTTCCGTGAGATATTCTCTAACATTCTGTTTTAGTTTTGGATAATTTTGAGTGTTTTTATATATTATACTTTTCACATTGAAAGGTTGTGTGTTTTGTGGGTCCTATTTTCGTGCATTGACGACACATTTTTTTTCGTGTGATATTCTATAACAGACTTTTTTAGTGTTGGATAATTTTGTGTGTTTATATACTTTTCAAACTTTTCACATTGAATATGTCAACACCTTTGGATGAAGACGAAATTACGGCCGTATTAGCCGAAAGTGATGATGAAGACTTTTTCAATGATATCCAAGATTTACCAGTTCATTCTGATAGCTCTTCCGATGACTCAAATATTTCTGATGATGAAGAAGATGAACCACCATCTTCGAAAAAGCAAAAATTGGATAGTCGAAAATGGGTTCAATCTGATTTTGTACCAACCTTGCATGATTTTGACAGCAGGCATTCAGGTATAAGAGGCGATATAAATTTGGATGAGAACGCAAGCGAACTCGACTTCTTTGAATTGTTCTTTACTAATACCATAGTTCAGTCAATTGTAACGGAAACAAATAAATACGCTTCAACACTGGCTCTCAACGTAAGTCTAAAATCAAAAATGAATAAATGGGTTGACACTACTGTGTCCGAAATAAAGATATTCTTGGCGACACTTTTGCTTATGGGTCTTGTTGGTAAAAACTCATTGAAGAAATATTGGTCAAATAACCCAATAATAGAAACGCCATTCTTCAGAGTGTTATTTTCACAGGATAGATTTCTACTTTTACTGCGGGCTCTGCATTTTGCCGATAACAATGTTCGGACAAATGATAGATTATATAAAATAAGGAATCTTTTGGATCCTTTGAAGAAAATCTACAAACAGACCTTTTACCCATTTCAGAACATATGTATAGATGAAAGCCTCTTATTGTGGAAGGGAAGACTTTCCTTCAAAATATATATACCGTCCAAACGACACCGTTTTGGAATAAAATTATTTGTCTGTTGTGATGTAGAAACAGGTTACGTCTTAGATATCATAGTTTACACTGGATCAGATTCAGACATCATCATGGATCCAAATATTGGAGTGTCTGGGTCAGTTGTAACAACTATGATGAAGGACTATCTTGGAAAAGGCCACAGACTCTTTGTAGACAATTGGTATACAAGCCCAAAATTGTTTGATGTTTTATTTGAAAACAAAACAAACGCTTGTGGAACTGCAAGAGCAAACCGAAAGGAAATGCCTAAGTTCGGAAATGCTAAAATGCAAAGAGGAGATGTAAAAGCATTTCATTCAAATGATCTCTTGGCAGTAAAGTGGCGTGATAAACGAGAAATTATTATGTTGACAAACATACATGAAAATAAAATGACGATCACCGATAAAATTGACTATTCTACCAGGGAAAACAAAATAAAACCAGAAGCTGTGGTAGATTATTCGAAAAACATGGGGGCTGTAGATAAGGTTGATCGAATTCTTGGTTTTGTTGACAGTTCTCGCAAGTCTTTCAAGTGGTATAAGAAAATTTTCTTTCGCCTTTTAGACATAAATGCCCTAAACGCCTTCTTTCTACATCGTCAGAGAACAAACAAAAAACTAAGTTTTAGTGAATTTCGTGAGAATCTTGTAGGTCAGTTGGTAGAAAAATATCACACCGAAAGGCCACCAGCATCTGGAGGAAGACGAGTAACAGATTGTCCTACTCGTCTAACTGAACGACATTTTATCAACCCGCTTCCACAAACAGAGACTCAGGGAAGGAAAACACGAAGGAAGTGCCATGTTTGTAGTCACACAGCCGTTCAGCCAAGGAAAAGAACAGAAACAAGATACATGTGTATTCAATGTAATGTGGCTTTGTGCTTATTTCCCTGTTTTGAGATATATCACACAAAAAAACAGTATTAGATTGTAGTTCTTCAGTGTAAAATGAAAATGTGAAAAATAGTTTTAGATGACATTTTTTAGTTTCTTTTGTGTAAAAAAGTAAGGTGTAAAAAGTTTATCCCATAAAAATTTAAAAAAAATTGAAAAAAAAAATTGTGTAAATAAAACTTTTTTTTTAGTGTAAATAAAACAAGTTCTATAGTGAAAACAACATTCGGATGAGGAAATATGGAAGTACAAAATAAAACTGAAATAAAAATTGGTAAGTAAATTTATGTTCTAGGTTGTACATTTTACGTGAACCGATGGTTGACAAAACATGAATCACATATTTTTTGTTATCGGATTAATTCGGTTATTTTGATATTTCTATATGTATTTCTTTAGCAAAGTTTGATTTTTATAACACATGCTATGAATATAATTTATAAAAAAATCAAATTTTGAAGGTAAAAAAAACTCACTCTACTGAACACTTTTTGCTCTCAGAAACTCACTCCCTTAGAGGTTAAGTGGTTATTGTAGCTTACCTGTACGAGTTGTGGCCATCCAATAAATTTAATTTGATAACTAGATAGATCATAGATCATCTAGTATAAACATCTTATCCATAAATACAAAAGAAATATTACTACACCTAGTTAAGGTAAAAGTGTTTCAACCATACCCGGTCTACCCTACAATTGGGAAACTGATAAATCTACATGACATTTGCAGTCGGTTTTGTGAAATGACTTTTTATTAATGTGTAACGATCAATTGCTGGCAGAATGTACACATTAATTTTTTTCATGTCAATGGCAGAATCTATGAAGATATGGATTAACAATATGGGGAAATACTACTATAACCAATCTGAAACAAGTTCAAGTTGTACAAAACGCTATTATAAAATTACTAGTCGTCCCTAATATTATCAAACAAAGACATAATACACCGTTGCTGTTTCAGAGTGCCAAAATTTTAACTGTTAAGGCTATTCTATGGCAAAAAATTATAATTCAGCATATATTTACCCCGCTGCATAAAGAGAAATTAGAACACAAATACAGTACTAGATTCACGCGCAATGAAGGGTTAATAGTTCCTAAATTTAATAATAAATACGGACAGAGAACGTTTGAATACAACATACCGAAGATATTTAATTTATTATCTGACACTATAAAGCAATGTAAGTCTATGAATAATGTAAAATATATGGTGAAAAATTGGCTATTGGAAAAAAAATATTTACTTTAATATGTACGAAAAAATGTTGAATCTGTAGATATATGATGTAAATTATAACTTCTCAAATGTATATGTAACTAAACTTTAAGCACCTGTTGACAAGCCAATTCAATTGGATTAGGAGGACTTTTTTATTTATATGTATTAACTATTCATTCAATAAAAAATAATAAAATTAAAATAAATTAATATTAAAATTAAAATTAAAGCTTTCTTTCTAGTAAATCCAGTCAGAAGTTTAAAAATCAATTTTAGGGGGCTTATATCAACGGTTTGATGTATTTTATAATGTTTAATTATTGAAGACAATATTAGCGATTCCTAAACGAAAATCTGAAACAGAAAAATGAAAAAAGATACGGTCACATCTAGGACTCGAACCAAGGACCCTTGCCTTGCCGGGGCACCGCTCTACCACTGAGCTAATGGGACCCTATCTCCTCCGGTCATATTGGTGGCCCTTGAGGTGTTTTTGCACAAAAACGGCGCTATAAAAGTCATCCAGGTATTATTATTTATTATTATTAACTGTATCATACTTCGAATAAGAACTATCAACATTGTCTTCATTTTTCTCACCGCATATTTGTATTGGCAACTATCTTTGTGTATGATCACTAGATTCAACCCGAACTAAATGCAATCTAGACAGGGTCTTTAGATAAACATTTATTTATTTTTTTAATTTTAATGTGCGACATCTATTGACTTTTCTGCAAGTCTAAGGTGAATATTTATTTTTCGGAATAACTTAGAGAGTATAACAGCAAATTTTAATATTTTATTATTAAAGACAATGTTAGCAATTCCTTAACGAAAATCTGAAAGATAAAAATATAGTATAGTATATTTTTTCGGCGACATTTATTTCTTAAAATTAGCGCAATACAAACATGCACTCAAAAATTATTTTTCCAAAATGTAATTTTATATACGCAATATGGACATGTTGAAATGAAATGATGATATTTCTCATTGTTCTTTTTTTGTTATTTTTGTTGTGATACACAAAATAATTGTATGTTATTTTTAAGTTTAAAACTACCATAATGTAATAATATTATTTTTCTTATTTTGTACTCTATTATATGTTTACTTATAAAAGGCAGTATAGCCGTTTATGTATTTAAAATAAAAATAAAATAAAATAAAAATTTGTAGTACGTAAGATACTTTCAGTGTCGTTCTGGTGAAAGACAACAATTCAGAATCGAAACGTTGCTTGAATTGACTGAAATAGATTTGGCTGTGTTTGGTGACCAGCTCGGAACAGCCAAGTACAGCCCCACATTCATCTATCCCATCTCCTTTCCCTCCCATTTACCTTCCGCCTCGCAACATACGCCAATTGGGGATTCCATAGTCTCACTGGCTCCAGAAGGTTGGGAACAGTTAAAAAGTAGCATAAAAAAATAAAAATATATACCAAGGTTTTTAAAAATATATTATTTATTTTTAATACCTACAAAGTTAAGCATCTTTAATGCAATCATAAACTATTAAAATTTTCATCCACGTCGTACAACGTATCATCCCCGTTGACAAAATCCTTTTGCAAATCCGTTGGAGGTAAAAAATACAACTTTGTAGGAAGCAAACAAACAATGCTCAAAGCGATAGTCATGTGCCAAATAGAGTGGACAATGTAATAATTAGAATTTGTCTGCAGAAGCGTGAAACAGAGCAATCCAGTAACTACCAAAATGAGTCCAGCAGGTAGAAAGAACAACCAATACTTCTTAACTGGAAATAAAGCTCGGGTCTTTCTACAACGCAGTCCCCACGCAGTGAAAACAATTACTGAAGCAATGACGATGGGAATCAAAAACACAAGCATTGAGAATTTGTCTAACTCAGTTCCAAAAGCAATTATGACCGCTCCAAATATGTGTAAAACTGCCACGATGCGTTTGTCTAATGATGCCATTGCTACAAGAGTAACCCAAAAAGACAGGAGTCCACAAAAGAAGTCACAGTACTGCAGTACTCCCATTCTGACGATGCAGAGGCCATAGGTGATGTTGTCACTCGCATCACATGCGTGGTAGAATGTGGAAAAAAACATAGTTGACAGGTAGACCAAGGCTTCTGCGTAGTAGGCTCTGCGGATGGCAAAGTAGACGGATGGTATGAAGAGGATGTTGCTGATGGTAAGGCAGAGAATTGCGGTGAGGGTTTCACTGGGAGGCGGCGCGTTGGTACCGTCTGAGCAATCTACGCCTGGAATTGAAAAAAATACCTTTTATAGCACTGTTTAATTAGTGATTATATGTCCGGAATAACACCATTTCATACCACCATCCTGGTCACCTCGAGTGGTTTGCTACGTTTGGTGACTGTCAGAGATGTTCGGAACCAAAGTGTGAGGTTTGTCTAGGTCTTGTGGCGGGCCGGATCGGTAGAGGACAGGAGGAAGCCGCTTTGACCGGCTAGCACTGCAGTGGAAGGGATGGATTCATACGTCTCTCACGCCTGGATATTGACCCTCAGTTTCCTTTCTGCCCTCACACCTCCACACAGCATTTCAAAGATGACATACGACTTAAGTGAAATTATTTTTCTCAAAGCCTCCTGTGTAGAGTTAATGTGAAAAAAATACAGAGCCATATGACGATATATCCTCTCTGCCTACCTTGGCGCAGAAATGGCGTGATGATTGATTGGTTAGTTGGCTTAGGCAATTTCTAAAAAGTCAGTCCATTTTACAAATAATATTCGGTGTTGTAAGATGAGGATGAAAGATAAATGTAATATTTGGATATCATACAGTTATAACAACTGTATGTTGTATAATACTCGGTATAACCGCTAAATAAAATGAAAAACTCACCGGAGTAGCCGCCAAAGCAGATGCATTGGGACAGCAGATATCCATTGAACACAAAGGAGTAGCACTCTCCGTAGTTCCCGTAAGATCCTTGAATGCAGCTGGCCGAGAAAATTGACACATCTACGATGGCATTGCAGGAACCTTCCTCAAAGACTTTTAACAAACTATCTATGGCATTTTTATCATTGACTTTGATCCCCTTATTTATTGGCAATCCAAAGTCTGTCATATTGGCATTGATTCTAGCCTTTCTTTCATCAGTTAATCCACTGGTACAAAACAGTCCAAAAGACACGTACCACGCTCCTGAATCTGGATAAGGTATATGCACCAAATCTTCGAAGGTACTAGCGTCACCAGGACTCAATATTATTGTAGCATTCGATGAAATACCGTTGAAATCACAAGATCCAGTTTCTTGAGGAATCATTTTTTTCCCCTGAGCAATGCACACGACAAATTTTCTTGAATCTTCCACATTAACGCTTTGGTTCATACTTAACTTCATTGTTAAAGTGCCCCCGATATCGACAACTGGATTAACAATTAATTTTAACGTTTCTAAAATTTCTGAATCAATTTGTAAATATGTTGGTTTGGCTGCATTAGAAGTTGACGGTAGATTGTAATCAATTGAAAAATAGCCTGTTTTCTTTTCTCTGACAAGTTCTGTTACCTTAATTTCCTCGATTTTATTAACTTTTAACACATTCTACATAATTCTAATTGTTCCTCTTCTAGTCTAACATAGCCAGATTTGCTGTACGTTATAGATATATAATGCCATTCATAAGGAAAATGGTTGATGTTAAATTAAAAATCTAATACATCAGACAAATCTATAGTACAGTCAATTATGTTTTTGGCTTTGTCTTGACTCGGTAAGCTTTTTGCTTGAAATCTGAACACGGCCCAATTGCAATTTGTGCATTCGGAAACGATTATCAGTTGCAGTTCTTGGTTCATCTCTTGGTTGTCCAAAAAACACTTATACACGTCTCTGGTATCGTTATTGGCATTATTTCTGAGTGTGAATTTCATGGGTTGTCTGCAATCTATTGTAGAAGTGATAGCTTTCTTCGCTCGTATGTCTGTGTATAGAATGGTCCTGGATTGGATGGTGAGACCTGAAAATAATAATCATAATTCGTCATATAAAATAAGAAAGGATTAAATACTTTTTCTTCTCGTTAAAAGCATCTTTTCACTGGCCAAATTAAAATATATTTAAAATCATAAAATGTTAACAATATAAGGCCAATGATTAATATATAATATATCAAATTTCATCTTTTATCTTCATATTATAATCTGTTTTTTGAATTAGATATTCTTCTATTATTTATTTTTCATACTCATTCCATAGTACATAATAATATAATGTGTACCCAAATCGCCTTGAAATATCCAACACCTGCAGTATTTTAAATAAAATTACAAATAAAAATGTACCCAACATCGATCCTTGTGGAAAGCCTAAGTTGTTTTCAATTGGCTCTGTTTATGAGTTATATACTACTGATAGTTTAAGGACGGGTTGTTTCGGAGAATTTGAACAATTCATCAAATTTCAACGTTCATTTTCGGGTTCTGTGAAAGTCCTATTCAAGTTCTGTTTTTATATCATTATAGGCTAGTTGCTTGACAGAACTGAAATAAAAACAGAACTTGGAAAAATCTTTTACAGAACTTGAAAATGAACGTTGAAATTTGATGAATTGTTCAAATTCTCCGAAACAACCCGTCCTAAGAGACAGATTTGAATGAACATTCAAAGTCCATCTTTTTGATAATTCTATTGAATTTATTACACTGAAAAGAGAATTTCAGACATGGTAATTGACCGTTCCATTAGTACTCGATTATTTCTATTATGTTTAGGAAGGAGGGTTTGAATACCGCCCCCCCCGGGTACCATGTATTGGATAAACAACACCTCTGCCATAGGTCACCCCAAGTGGTTACTACGTTTTGTGAGGTAGCAGGGGCTCAGATATTGGCGGAAGATGCGTCTGTCTATCAACTGAGAGGTTTGTTGAGTAAGACCCTTTGACCTCTCCACCGGACTCGTAAGACTCATCGCCTTGCACTCTAGTAGGAGAGATAGATTCTTAGGTCTGTCATCCCTAGTTTCTAACCCACCACTCATACATTGTAAACTCACACAGTATCTCCAAAGATTCCCTTTTTTGTAACAAATAGAGATAATGATATACTCACTGGGATCTACTGTGCTGAGGATTTGGTGTCAATATAATTTCTGTATTTGGTGTCAATATGATTTCGGTTTATGATCTCCTTATGTTTTGTACCCAGATTTTTATTTGAGATGTAAACGTTATTATTTTTTTAGATGAATACCGCGCAACAGTCCAAACAACTCCCTGGAGACAGTGAGGCTATAGCATCCTAAATTGGAATAATTTGTGAGGCTGCGGGTAGAGGGAGACGGAAATAGGATGGGGAAGAAGAGGAAGGTGTGGAAGTACCCGGCAATTCAAACTGGTCACCAAACACGGCTAAAGCCATTTCGAGCATTATGGTGGTCTCACACCAGGGCGATACTGGGATTACCTTTAATTCTGTCACTCCCTTATAATATTGTTGTCAGTTTCGAATGAGAGTGGGATTTTACTGTAGAGTTTAGTACGGTAGTATAGGCTTTTTAGAATAAATGTTTTATTTGAATTTGTTTGCTGGATAATAAATACCTTGCTGTTCAATTGGGTCCAAATTCGGGTTCGTCCAACTCACGAAGGTGGCTCCGTACCACTCTCCGGGCTCGGGTGCGTCCAACCGTAGCTCCATCGTGTTGGTGTCCGAGCGCAGAAGCACCGCGTGCTGGGCGCGCCCGCCGAGCACGTGGGCCGGCGTGCTGCCGTTGGTAGGATGCACCGCGGGGAACGAGCGCGCTTTCAAGTGCACTTCCACGTCGCGCACCGGGCATTCTCCGGCTGCAAGTAAGTTACATCATTAATTATTAATTTATTTATTGTTTATTGCTTATTGTTTATTGTTCATTGTTTATTTGTTTATTGTTTATTGTTTATTGTTTATTGTTTATTGTTTATTGTTTATTGTTTATTGTTTATTGTTTATTGTTTATTGTTTATTGTTTATTGTTTATTGTTTATTGTTTATTGTTTATTGTTTATTGTTTATTGTTTATTGTTTATTGTTTATTGTTTATTGTTTATTGTTTATTGTTTATTGTTTATTGTTTATTGTTTATTGTTTATTGTTTATTGTTTATTGTTTATTGTTTATTGTTTATTGTTTATTGTTTATTGTTTATTGTTTATTGTTTATTGTTTATTGTTTATTGTTTATTGTTTATTGTTTGTTTTTTGTTTATTGTTTATTGTTTATTTACACCGTATCTGTTCGCGCAACATAGGTATATGGGATTGTTAGGTATGCATCCACAGGCTTAGTGGACAAGTGTAATGTCAATACCAAATCCTGCAAATGTCCTACCTACCCTTTTACCCATCCCAAAATGTCACCATATTAAAAATATTGTTGCGACACATGTAAAATTTGACAAGTGGTGTCAGTTGTTAATCAGAACTCACAGTGATAACTAATATCAGACAGGGCGATTATACATATATTTGTGAAGTGCAATCAACCATAACTCCTGGAGACGTGTGATAGTCATCAACGGGTGAGTCCATCTTTCCTGCATTCCAATCTGGGCTTATCTTGTGCTCCAGAAGCCCAGATTTATACCTTTTTGATTATTGCACTGTCCATCGGGTTCGTCGGATGCATAAATCGTCCCATAACCTAACATTTCGGTGTAGTTTGGGACTGGTCCTTTGGGCGTGTGGCATAGCACACCACCTCTAAAAATATATAGTGGAGTCGCAGCTTCGCGAAGCCATTTTTTGGTTCTTTCGAGCCGGATTACCAACGGGGTATTTAAAATTAACATATTTAAAGTTATAAATAAATATTATTTCCTCTTTATACTTTGTTAATTTGTATGTACTAGGTTGCATTTGTAATTATTGTTGTGTTTAAATTCCTACATACAATTAATCATGGCGACTAGCGATAGTACTCAGGATATTAAAATCAAGTTACTAGAATCGAAGATTAATTTGATGCATAATCGTGTTAATGAATTATACGAGAAAGCGAAAAGTATTGCGGACAGGGAGACGAGAAGTTCGGAGGATTTTGTTAAACAAACGGTTAATATAGCTACATATTATGCACAATTTAATACGTTGTGTGATGAATTTCATACACTTCAGTTGAAAAAGGATTCAAATTACAATATGAATTTCGATTTGTGGAGTAAATTCGAAAATAAGTACTGTTTTGTAGTTTCTATACGCGAAAGCATTATAGCAAAGCAAGATTCATCACGTGATCGACAGAAGTTAAATAATTCACCATTAATTAAGCTCCCACCGATCGAGATGCCATCGTTCGATGGTAATCAAGAGAATTGGTCGATATTTTATGAAGCTTTTAAATTAAACATTCACTCAAATGAAAATTTGAATACGTCGCAAAAGATGCAATATCTGATAGGGAAACTCCAAGGAAAGGCGTTATCAGTTTTTGCGGGAATACTTCCGAACGAACAAAATTATTTTTTAATTTGGGAAGCTCTCGAAAAGAAATATCAGGACAAACGCGTGCTAGGTACCTTTTATCTGAACAATATTTTGAATTTAAAATTATTGGCACCTAGTAACCCAAATGAGTTAAATAATTTTATCGAACGGTTTGCGTCTTCCATAGCTGCACTCAAGGAATTAGGTATTGATGACCTAACCGATTTTATAATATTACATATTGCACTGAAAAAATTAGATATACAGTTGGTGCAAAATTTCGAAATGTCTATACGGGAGAAAGCTATACCTACATATACCGATTTAATAGAATACATTCGGTCGCATGTCAAAATCCTAGAACGAACTGGGCAAAATGATAATAAAGTTGTTAATAATAAAAACAAAGTTACGCATTCATTCGCTGTGGTCGAACCGAAGTCAAGTAATAATAATCGTAATAGGTGCCGGAAATGTAATCATTCTGATCATGTTGAATTGTTTAAATATGAACAATTTAACGAATTAAGACCAAATGCTCGCTTTCAGTTTGTGAAATTAAATAATTTATGTGTAAACTGCTTAAGCGATAAACATAAAACTGTGAAATGTCCATCTAAATCGGATTGTAGAATTTGTAAAAAACGACATCACACCGCTCTGCATTTTGAGAGCACGGTGAATACTGAAAGTCAATCGAAAAACGAAGCCATTACATTAATAGCGCGTAATAATAAACAATATAATAATTTTTCTGCGGGTAATATAGCTACGAATGTACTACTGCCAACCGCGCAGTTATTTGCTTATGACAATAAAAATAATCAAGTAACCGTAAGGTGTTTAATTGATTGCGCCTCGCAACAAAATTTTATCAGTTTAAACACTTGTAATGAATTAAATCTTAAAATAATTCCTTTAAATAATTCAGTAGTTAAAAGTGTTGGTTCAGTAGAGACACCAATATTGGGACACGTTGCGTTAAAAATTAAATCCCGCGTTTCAGAAGATACTTATAAAATTAGTCTATTAGTTGTCGATAAAATAACTGATAAGCTTCCTACACAACATGTTGACACAAAGTCATGTGAGCATTTAGTGGGTTTAAACTTAGCGGATGAATCCTGGAACGTTCCATCCGATGTTGATATCTTATTAGGTGCACAGTTATTTCCATATATTCTGCTGGGGAATAAGGTTTTATCTAAACATAATACGAATGCACCACCGGCTATACAAACAGTATTCGGGTATATTGTAATGGGTGAAATACCTACGTGTACGCCGGAGGTTTCGTGGACGTTCGGCCCCATAACCAATGTAGATTTATATAATGCGTTATCCAAGTTTTGGACAATGGAAGACATGCCTATTAAGTCGTTGATGAGTGCTGAAGACGCAGAATGTGAAAAAATGTACCTCGAGTCAGTCCAACGGGATGAATCGGGAAGGTATATTGTATCTTTACCGTTTAAGATAGATCCTAATAATTTAGGTGATTCGCGCCGTGTCGCGCAGCGTCGATATGAATATATAGAACGGAAATTTAATACGTCGCCAGAATTGCATTGCAGTTATAATGAAGTAGTTTCTGAATATCTGGAAAAGGGATATATGAGGGTTGAAGTTCCGTCTTCATCTAATATTGATGAGGGATATTTCATTCCTCATCACGCAGTAATTCGTAAAGATAAATCAACAACTAAAACTCGTGTTGTATTAGATGCGAGTACAAAGACCAGTCCAGGGTTGTCACTTAATGATACTTTGTATACAGGTCCAAATTTGCAATCTAATTTATTTACACTTTTAATTAAATTTCGCTTATTCGCTGTAGCATTAACCGCAGATGTTAAGCAAATGTATCTACGTATAATGGTAACGGAAAGCCATCGTAAATATCAAAAAATTCTTTATAGATTTCACGAAGATGAACAAATTGGAGTTTATCAATTTAATTCACTCGCGTTTGGTTTGAACTGTTCACCATTTCTAGCAATGCGAACTATACGGCAGCTAGCGAGTGATGAAAGAAATCGTTATCCGAAAGCGGCGGAAGTTGCAATTAATGATTTATATATGGACGATTTTGTATATTCTGTAAATACTATAAGTGAAGGCATCACTTTGGCTACAGATTTAATGGCGATGTTCAAGTGTGGAGGATTTGAATTAGTCAAATGGTCGAGTAATTCTCCTCATTTACTGGCCCAATTACCAGAGTCGCACCGCGCGACAATGGATTTTTCGGATAAATGTAGCATTTTAGGATTAAAATGGGATCCGATATCTGATTGTTTTCGATTTATGATATGTCCGACGGAGGAAAAAACTATATGTAAAAGATCAATTCTTTCCACAATAGCTCGTTTATTCGATTTATTAGGTTTGGTTGCTCCGGTAATTTTATATGCCAAATTACTTTTACAAGAGCTGTGGTTAGAGAAAGTAGGATGGGATGAGGAACTACCCCAAAGTATTGTTAATAGATATGTCAAATTCAAGGAAGAATTACCGATGCTTTCTAATTTAAATTTACCTCGATATTTGGGAGTAAAGGAGGACTGCACGATAAATATTATCGCCTTCGCAGATGCGAGTATGAAAGCATACGGTTGTGTAATATATCTTCATGTCACGGATAAGGGTGGCAACACTACAATGAATTTGATATGTTCTAAATCCAAGGTGGCCCCTCTGAAAACAGTGTCGCTCGCTCGATTGGAATTATGCGCTGCGCTTATTTTATCTAGACTCGTTAGATCTATTATAGATACTTATAGAAATCGCGTTTCGATAAACGATATATTTGCTTTTTCAGATTCAAAAATAGCACTTTCTTGGATTCACTCGTCCCCGCACCGGTGGCAAACTTTTGTAGCTAATCGAGTTAGTGAAATTCAGGAAAATTTACCCGCGAAACATTTTTATCACATAGATGGCGTTACCAATCCTAGTGATTGTTTATCACGAGGACTACTGCCTGCTCAGCTGGTCGATCATTCTCTTTGGTGGCACGGTCCGCCCTGGGCTGCGAACCCAGTATCCGAGTGGCCTGTCGAAAGATTTTCCCCCTCACGAGAGGAGGAGAATGCTTTGGAATTGAAAAAAATCGCATACATTTACAATAACGTCAATAGAGGAAAATTCTCCGATATATAATCTCGCTTTAAAAATTTCCTCATGGCCAAAACTGCTGAGAATTGTGTATATATTTTACGATTTATGCGAAAGTTATCACGCTCAACAGTTATAAGTTCCACGGAATTAAACATTGCTGAAATGAATGTATTAAAAGCTTTACAGAATAGGTATTTTAGTGCCGATATACAATTAATACAGAGGGATAAATTATGCTCACCTTCAATCCGAAAACTAAACCCGTTTCTAGATCATAATGGCTTGTTACGTATAGGTGGTAGATTAACAAACGCGAATATACCTTTTGAAAACAAACATCCAGTACTTCTACCAAGACAGGATCATATTGTCGATATAATTATAGACTTTCACCATCGTGTGAATTGTCATACTGGTGCACATCTCCTTATGTCAATAATTAGACAGCGTTATTGGATCTTATCGGGGAGAAATCTAATACGCAAAAGAGTACATGCTTGTAATTTCTGTTTTAAAACTGCACCTTCTAATATTATACCGCTAATGGCAGATTTACCTACAGCTAGAGTTCAGGAAGCAAAGGCATTTACACATACGGGTGTAGATTTTGCCGGACCAATAAATATAACCCTTTCTAGGCGTCGTGGGGTAAAAAGTCAAAAGGCATATATATTTCTATTTATTTGTTTAACAACGAAGGCTATACATATGGAAGTGGTATCAGATCTAAGCACGGACAATTTTTTAAACGCATTTAAGCGTTTTCTATCCAGACGCGGACCGGTTTCGTGTATGTACAGTGACAATGCGACAAATTTCATAGGCGCAAAGAATTGTCTGGATGACTTATATAATTTTTTAGAGGCAAATTCAACTAAAGAAGTTCTTCGCAATGAATTTAACATTCGGAGAATTGAATGGAAGACGATTCCACCCCGCGCTCCTCACTTTGGAGGATTATGGGAGTCAAATATTAAATGCATTAAATCGCATCTGTATAGGGTTGTGGGTACTCAACTATTATGTTATGAAGAGCTTCTCACAGTTCTGACACAAATAGAGGCTGTACTTAATTCACGGCCATTATGTTTATTAAGCAGTTCTCACTATCCAGAAGCTCTTACTCCGGCTCATTTTCTGATGTCTACCCCGATTCAGCATCTACCTGCTTATGATTTGACTAATGAACGCATTAGTCTACTGAAAAGGAAAGAGCTTTTGGACCACCTCGTTCAATCTTATTGGAAGAAGTGGCATATAGAGTATCTTCACTCTCTGCAGATGAGAAAAAAATGGAATAGTCCTGCGAATAACATTCTAGTAGGTACCATAGTATTGGTGCATCAAGAGGATGCGCCTCCACTTTATTGGCCGGTGGGTGTTGTTGAGGAGGTGTTCCCTGGTAAAGACGGAGTGGTTCGTGTCGCACGCGTAAGGACCCCTTCCGGGAACTTTAAACGACCAGTCGTAAAATTGTGTCCTTTGCCTACACAATAATTATTATTTCTTTATTTCATTATTTTTTTTTCATTTTCGTTTTAACTTTGTAATATTAATAGCGTATTGATAAGAATATTTATATTTCATCTTACTTCGTTTTACATTTAATTCTTTACTTTATTTGAAAGTACTTAAAATTTCGGAAGGTACTTTCAACGCCGGGAGAATGTTCGCGCAATATATATGGGATTGTTAGTTATGCATCCACAGGCTTGATGGACAAGTGTAATGTCAATACCAAATCCTGCAAATGTCCTACCTACCCTTTTACCCATCCCAAAATGTCACCATATTAAAAATATTGTTACGACACATGTAAAATCTGACAAGTGGTGTCAGTTGCTTATCAGAGTTCGGAGTGATAATTAATATCAGACAGGGCGATTATACATATATTTTGTGAAGTGAAATCAACAAAAACTCCTGGAGACGTGTGATAGTCATCAACGGGTTAAGCGGGCTAAGCCCAGATTTATACCTTTGATTATTGCACTGTCCATCAGGTTTGTCGGATGCATAAATCGTCCCATAACCTATCATTCGGAGTAGTTTGGGACTGGTCCTTTGGGCGTGTGGCATAGCACACCACCTCTAAAATATATAGTGGAGTCGCAGCTTCGCGATACCAGTCTTTTTTTACGATAGCAACATTGCGAACTGTCAGAAGTGTCGCTTTCCTAAAAATCATTATTTAGTAAAGCGTGCTGGCGGTCAGAATATCTCGGTGCAAAACTTTCTGAAAAAAGTGTGCGCAGGCCTTGAAAACCTTTGAAAAAGCTTGTCAATTGTGAAGAATAAGATTCCTACATCAGGAGGAAGATATTGGTGAGTTTAATAATGTATTATATTAATTTACTTTAGAACTGAAAGTGAATTCACAGACAATTTGATTATGTTGTGGGGAGAATAGGGATGCCATATGGGGTGAATGGGGACGCTATACGGGGTGAATAGGGACGCTATATGGGGTGAATGGGGACGCCATACGGGGTGAATAGGGACAGGGCATACTCAAATTAGTTTTATTTTTTTAGTATTTAATCTTTAATATGTTCGCTGTATTAAAATGTCTCTTATTAAAGTAAAAACCCTATTTATTAATTTCAGAAAATGCCACGAACCTACAAGCCCGATCCGAGGAGTAGTAAAAGATACAAAAAATACAACGATGAGAATATCAAAAATGCGTTGGAATTAGTGAAGAATGGTAAAAGCTATCGTGAAGTGGCTTCTGAATTTGGAATATCCAAGAGTGTACTTTGTCGCCATAATTTGCGCCACAAAAAAACAAGGTGGCCAGAAAGTTCTTTCGGATGAAATAGAAAATTTTATAATTGATAACATTAATATTTGTGCTGAATGGGGTTACCCATTAGACACCTATGATCTTCGGCTAATAGTCAAAGGATACCTAGACCGACGTGGGAAGAATATACCAAATTTTAAAAAGAACTTCCCAGGGCGTGATTTTGCTGAAAGCTTTTTAAAGCGCCACAAGTCAAAAATATCTCAAAGAATGAGTCAAAATATTAAACGTTGTAGAGCCCAAATATCTGTCGACACCATTTCTGATTATTTTGATCATTTGGAATCTTCCTTGTGCGATGTTGATCCGGCAAACATCGTCAATTATGACGAAACAAATTTAAGCGATGACCCAGGTCGTAAAAAAATTTTAACAAAAAAAGGCTGCAAGTACCCGGAAAAAATTGTTAATTTCAGCAAAAGTTCGACTTCAATAACGTACGCTGGATCAGCAGCTGGCGACATTTTACCAGTATATTTAGTGTACAAAGCTACTAACATGTATGACACTTGGACCCAAGGTGGCCCCCCACTCGCAAGATATAACCGTACAGTATCAGGTTGGTTTGATGGAGACACTATTGAAGACTGGATCAACACAATTGTCATTCCCTATTTCCAAAATAAGCTTGGGAAAAAATTCTAATTGGCGACAATCTTTCTTCGCACTTGTCGCTCGATGCGATAAAAAAATGCAGAGATCATAATATAAATTTCGTTTTTTTACCCAGTAACTCCACACATCTCACTCAGCCGCTTGACGTGGCTTTTTTTCGGCCATTAAAAATGGCCTGGCGAGACATACTGGCCACTTGGAAGGAAAATGATGGACGAAAAGAAACTGCCATACCAAAAAGCATGTTTCCCAGACTAACTTTTAAAAAAGTTGTCCGACAAAATATCCCTGAATGCAGGGAACAGCATTATTGCTGGATTTAAAAAGACTGGTTTACACACTTTGAATCGGAACGTTGTGCTTGATCTACTTCCAAAGGAAAGTCAAAATGACCACCATGGCACTAAGAAACTAAATGATTCGGTAATTTCCCTCTTGAAAGACTTGAGATATCCTGACTCAAGCAATAAAGAAGATAAAAAGAAAAAGAAAATTTCTTTGCAAGCAGGAAAAAGTGTCGACGAAAAATGTATAGAGAACCTTAAGAAAGCGGTGATTACGACACAAAAGAGAGTTCAAACGCAGAAAAAAGTCGCTTTAAAGACAAAAAGAAATAAAAAAAAAAATCAAATAATTTGAATAGCAGCTCTAACTTCGAAAATACAGAATCACAAAACATTCAGGTTGCAGATATTATTATACACCAAGCTGAAGGAACCAATAAAAGTGGTAAATGCGCAAGTAAGATCAATGTGATAAAAATATACGACAAAAACGGGCAAGAACTGGTAGATGTAACATCTTCAGAACATTATCGAGCTGAACCATTGAAAGTCCTCAACCAAAATACTTTTAATGAAGAAGAGATAATGGAAAAGGCAGCTTCTGTTATTAAAACACGCAACACGCACAAACACATATATCATTATAAATGCCGATTTACATTCTCTTTTGATATTTTTCTTTTAGTGTTATAATTATATTTTAAATTTTAATCTTTATTTTTATTTTAAATTTATCTTTATTTTAATGTTGTTTTTCTTTTTTTTAAATGTATAAATTCTTAAATTATAAAATGGGGGCCTCAGCATGGGTAAACAACCCAGTGAGGCCAACATTACTGAATTGAAATATGAAATATTGTAAAAAAAAATGTATCAACAATAAAAAAAAAAAAAAAAAAGAAGGAGAGGCAATGGAAGTGGAAGATAAGGAAATTTATTCCCTTGTGGATGAAGACAAACAAATTAAACAACCTAAGTCAAGTCACGTAAGAATACTGCTCCTGAAGGTGAAAAAAGTGTTCAACCAAATACTATCCTCAAATTACATAGGCAACACTGCTGTGCTTGTAATTATGTTGAATATTACAAACTTAAGTCTAACTGGACCTCTATTGGATGGATGAAATGCATTGTGTGCAAAAATTTTGCTTGCCCTACTTGTGTTACTGGTGCTTTAAGTTGTGAATTTATTTGTACGAAATGTTATGAAGTTTAGTTTAAAGATAAGTTTAGCATAGGTATCTACTTATTGATCCAAAAATAAACACTATAACTCTTTTAAGGTTTTGATGCCTGTTAACTAATTATTAAATTCGATTCTTATTCACCCCTAAATATGTCCCCAATGATCCCAAAAAATTCTCCAATGACCCCACAGGCATCCCTAAACACTCCGCATTGCAGGTAAATAGGAACACTTGCTTTTTTTGCGTTTATTGAAAAATGTGCAATGGCAACCCACAAAATAGGGAAACGTATAATTAAAGAAGCATAAGAAAAAATTTTCAGCATATTATTATCGTCCCTATGGCTCAACGAAAAAGAGCTATGTTTACTTAAAGATTATAAACTGTCCCTATACACCCCGTATATAAATATTAGCTTTCTGCAATCCGTATCCGTAAAAGATAAAGTTGAAACATCTTTTCGGTTATGGAAAAAAAATAACAGATTATTGCCATCTATTATAAACGGATACACAATATGTTTTCTATCTTCCAACTTCGACGGCCTAGGGCTTTTCGGCCTATCCTTACCGCTTATTTCTATTATAAACGGGCCTTAAAACGTTTTGATTGAAGGTTATGATAGGTTAGTATTTGTATCGGTTTAAAACAACAAGCCCCAACTACTGTTACAAATATCGATGACATGGACAATCTTATCGATGCCTACCAACACAATAATAGATGGACATGCGTTTTGGCTCGCTGCTAGCCAGGGGCATATAACTCCGCTCTGGGCTATGCTTTGCTATTGCTATCCTCCGATAACTGCTAGCCAGGGGCATATAACTCCGCTCTGGGCTATGCCTTGCTATTACTATCCTCCTATAACTGCTAGCCAGGGGCATATAACTCCGCTCTGGGCTACGCTTTGCTATTGCTATCCTCCGATAAAATTGACGTAAATTTCCAAGACGCCATTTTGAAGGTTGAAGTCAGTTGTTTTCGGATGTTTACGTTTTAAGAGTTAATATTTTCAATTTTCTTTTACCCATTGAAAAATAATGTTGCGTGTTAGTATTCTTGAAGGTGATAAATTAATGCTGTATTGTGTTAAAGGTTGCTCAGACGGATATTCTATTCGACCGATTCGATAATCCGGTGCTAGCAAGAAGTGCGTTTGTTTGTGAGCGTCATTTCGCAATTGAAAGCAAACATACGGTACAAACGGAATTTAAAAAAAAATCTTTATTCCAGGATGTGTGGAGGTGAGTGCAATCTCACACATCCCATAGAGGGTATAAGTACAGATCATATTTACATAAACGGAAAATTAACAAAATAGATAAAAAAAACATTAAAATTTAAAAATATAGATTAAATCAGGGAAGCAAGGGAATCCATCGGATCTAATATTGTGGGAGCAAGTATCTTTCACCAATGTTTTTCAATGCTCGATCCTGAAATCAGACGGGATTCTATGATAAGAATATTTCTGGAATGGTTTCTGCTTCCCCTCAGTCCTGCTAGGCTGGTTCTTAATACAGCTGTTAATCCTGGAACTCGCCCTTCTGTAAAAATTGAGAAGGCACTGCAGTATCTGGGGAGTCCAAACATCAATTGGTAAGCGTTATTATATTGCACCCAAAGCCTTTCCATTGTTCTTTTTTTGAAATTTGCCCAGAGCTCGCAAAAGGCCATGAAGAGCGTCCTTTTCACTCGAGGACTACAGAGCCGAAATTTAGGTACTACTGAGCATTTTACATTTTATACTCATACTCGCCTCTGCCTGTCAATATCTTCATCATCCGTTAGCTTATTGTTGATGACATGTCCTAGATATTTTGTGGTTTCTACTATTTTCAGAAGCTCACCATTCAAAAAGGCGGGGGGAATGTTTTTTGGGCCTTCCCTGTGTTTTATGACCAACAGTGCTGTTTTTCGATTTATAAATCATGTTGGTTTCGTGTGCAAATTCTTCACAGATTTTCAGGAGAATTCGTAATCCCCTTATTGACGATGCCATCAAAACCATATCATTTGCGTAGCTAATCCTGTTAATACCTATTGTTAGACCTCCGATGTGGCAGCCCACTCCAGCATTGTTTAACCTGTGGGTTAGTTCATCCATGTATATGTTAAACAGTATTGGGGACATACATCCTCCCTGTCTGACCCCGCTTTCCAAGAAATAGGGTTCTGAGAATCCATCTTTCCACTTCATAAGGTTTTCCTGCTGACGGTGTCATGATTCGGAAATTTTTAACACTTTCCATGGTATCCCTCTTTCTTTTAGTTTTTTTTCCATAATAAGGGTGGAAAACTCTGTCGAATGCCTAACTAAGGTCTAGAAAGTATGCTTTCGTTGTTTTCTCCTTCCTGTAGTAACTGTTCACCCGGTCCCTTTCATAAAGTTCACCAGGATTGTCATTGGATATGTGGCTATGTCTTCTGGTTTTACAATGTGTCATCCTAGATCTCATCTCTCCTCTCCAATCCCTTTTGGTTCCCTGAAGGCCCCACAAGGGAAGAAGCCTCATCTCTCCTCTCCATTCCCCTTTGGTTGCGTGAAGGCACCACAAAGGAAGAGTTTGCGAAGGTAGCTGCATATCATCTCTCCACTCCTCTTTGGTTCAATAAAGGTCCTACGAGGGAAGAGGGCCTCATTTCTTCTCTCCACTCCTCCTTCGTTCCCCGAAGACCCCGTGGGGGAAGAGTCTACCTGGTTGGTTCCTCGAAGGCCCCACGACGAAATAGTCATCTCCCCCTTGGTTCCCTGAGGGCCCCACGAGGGAAGACGGCCTCATCTCTCCTCTCTACTCCTTTTTGGTTTCTTAAAGGCCCCATCAAGGAAGTTGAGTATGTTAGTATTTCGCAAATCTTTATAATGCCAGATTGGGTATTATACAGAACATAGCTTTAGTAAAGGAATTAACAAGAACGGTTTGTTATAAAGCAAATTTGCGATTTGTCAATCTTTTAATAATTTGAAACAATATAACTCTCAGAGTAATTATATAAATAATCGCATTCTTGACTTAGCTGTTAGCAACATACTATTGAAAATAACGCATAACAATATTTCATTAGTACCAGAAGATGTTTATCGTAAAACACTGCTAATCTCGATTCTTACAAAAAAAAAGAACCTAAATCTAACACAAAGCAAATATTACAATTCAGAAAAGCGGATTATTCAGTAATAAACACAAAACTTAACGAAATTGATTGGGATCATAAACTGAACTATTTGAATACTCAACACGCAAGTGACGTATTCTACAACATTTTGAACAATATTAAAATAAATTTTGTACCAACTAAACCGGCAAAAGTTGTAATTATCCACCATAGTATACATCATCTCTGTTATAAATTAGGGTCCTTGGAATTAAACTCCGTTATTGAGAGCAAACTGAATCACTTTATTTAACAATAAATATCCACTATCACATGATATGACTAGGCACTTTTTACAGTAAATTCTCTGGATAAAGGCTAGTTCCCGTGGTTCTTTAGGAAAGGTGAAACCTTTGGTTGTTTTTGAGCAAGAGAGCGTTTTTAAGGAAACCCAACCTTATACGACAAAAGACTGTTGACAACCTTCAAATTCAAAAGGGCCTCAAAACAGGGATCGTTTTTGCGGACACAATTTAATCACAAACATATATCAGAGGCGAGAACCTTTCACAAAAATATAATCTAACCTTCATAGGAGTCACTAGTGGTACATAATGACTCTGAAAATTATACAATCTCTTATAAAAATAATTAAAGAAAAAAATAAATATAATAAAAAATTCAAAATCCACGTGACTACCAAACGTTTTCACTCTTAAGATCTAGACAGAAACGAATTGCACAACAACTCTACATTAATTATTAAAAATGTTAAATTATTGAAAATGTTACCAATATAAAATACTTGGGAGTTATAATAGATTCCAAACTGAACTTTAACAAACATGCGGAATATACCCAAAAGAAAATTGGTAAAAAAATATCTTTTTTGGGAAGAATTCGCCAAACACTGTCCGAAAAAACTGCAATCACCATTTATAACTCCATTATTGCCCCACATTTTAATTACTGCTCAACTATCCTTTTCCTGTGTAACGACCGAGAGCAAAATAAATTTCAAATTCTCCAAAATAGGGCAATGAGAACAATACTCAGACGAAATAGGTATTCAAAAGTAAATAAAATGTTAAACGAACTAAATTGGCTAACGGTGAAACAGATGTTGACCTTGAACACGATGATATTTTTACACAAAATTGTAAACAACCTGCTACCCAAATATTTTTCGAATAAAATTGTATACAACAAGGACATACACAAACACAAAACTAGGACGTACAATCAACTTAGGCTACCAAAGAAGGACAAAGCGAATACCCAGAATAGTATATTATATAAAGGGATGAAATACTATAACGCGCTGCCGGAAAACCTTAAGTCTGCCCCAATTGAAAAGTTCAAGATGTTGTGTAGGAGCCACATCAAGCAAGAAAAAAAAACATAGTAATAATAATATGTAATAATTAATTAGTCATTTGTAAACTTAAATGTACAAATTACTAAAATAAAAACAATAAATAAAAAAAAAATAAAAAATTATATACATAGGTACTGCTGAAAGTAACATGAATGGTAATCCTAAACTCTTCTGGAATCATTTCAATAACATAAAAAAAACACAATCGTCTCTTCCAAGGAAGATGCACCTAGATGATAAAAAAGCAGAAAATGACCAAGACATATGTAATATTTTCATGGAATATTTCCAATCAGTTTACATAAACGATAATAACCTACCTACATTCGACATACCAGAAAACACAAATAACATAAATATAACCATGGTTGTTTCTGCTATCGTGGTACGAGAACACGCCGTCAGATGGAATGCAGGAAAACACTTCTTCTTCTTGACATATAATTTTATTAATTCACAATATATTTGCAGAGGATCTTATTTTCCTCTGCTCAAACTTAAACTGAAAGAAATAAAGTTCTAGTTTCCTTTATTCTTCAGTTTTATCTAGGCTTACATAAACATAGTAATTATCTCACGACTGACTGCATAGGTACGCATGTAGGTACCTACCAGTTATTTCAATACGGCCCTCCTGCATAACTATGCCTGTACATACCAGTTATATCAATCCTGCCTCTTTTCTGGGAGGTATCTGTATTTAAACTAAATTCTGAAGGACATATTACAAAAATAAAGTTGTTCCACCCGCTCGTCGGCAAACAACATTCTTAAACATAAAATGTAATGCACTTAACTATCCTATATAATACAAACGTGACTCAAACGGTACAAATATTTTAAAGGGATTATTTTAAGGGAGATGAAACTTTATTTGGGGTTTTTATTACTATGGGACAGGGGTGGGAAAGGTATTGGCAAATATTTTTAGGCATAATGGTTTAACTAGGGTGATCATAATATGGGGCGAACCGCTCTTGGGTGAAAGCCGCCGCCACTTGAAGTAAAATGTCACGAATTCTTAAATCATAAATGATACACAAACAAGACAATATTTTTATAAAAATACCAGGCCAATGAATTGTTTTATTGTAGGGTCAAATGTGCGAATGTGGGAAACTACGCTAACTTAAAATACGAACTGTGGGAACGGGCCTGAAGGCTTAATTTTATTGAGCAATATGTAAAAGTCGCATTCTGGAAGATCCAATGGTTAAATTCACACGAGAAATAGTCTTAGAAGAAATAAAAGCTCTTGACATAAACACGAGCGCGGGGTGTGATGACATTCCATCATGCTTTGTAGCTAATTGTGCCGAAACACTCGCAAAACCTCTCTGCATTATACACGGTGTCCGGAAACTCGTAGTACAAGCGGGAAACTGGTGAATCTACATCACATTTGGAGTCGATTTTGTAGTAAAATATTTTTTTTTTTGGGATTTCGTTTTCGAGTAAATCGAGTCAGAAGTTGAATTTTTTTTGATCAAATTCTTATAAATTATTACTGAAGATCAAAGTACCCAACTAATGTATGTACCTGAATTGTGCATGTATCAAAAATTTTGTAAGTAAAAAAAATAAAAAGATTAAAACTATTTAAAAGTAAAACAAATATAGAAACCCGGATTTAAAGCATTATTTTGAAATCACCCTTCATTTAATGCGGTGTAACCATAAAATGTTTTTGCTCTGCAGGGTTAAAACATCTGTTGTTTTAATCTCTGACATATTCGCAAAACATAGCTTTCTCTAGTATGCTGAGTTCAACTAACATAATGAAGGAAAGAGACGCACGATAAGCAGATGTCCCATTTCTGTTAAATCGTAAGTAGGTCAGTTTTGGTTTATGGGTCGCCGCAGGTGGCCGTATATATGTGATTGTTTATACATTTGTTGAGGGTTTCTATGTTGCAGGAGTCGTGGTTCGCCAGAATACTTACACGGTGCTGCGGGGTCATTGATTCGGAGTAATGAAAGAAATTTCCACGTTTAATAATTTATTAATCAGAAGGTTACGAATAACATTTTAGAGCGAAAGTGACTTGAATGGATAACAACGTGTTGGTTATACGACGCTCAAGAACAGAATGGCGCTTCGGTCGCCGGCGTGTGCGCCTGGACCCTCGGTGACTCGAGCGGCCGGTGTTGTCATTTTGTAACGAGTGACCATCTTCTGAATAATTAACAATATATTGGGGTGCTTTACTAGATCACGACAGCCTCCCCTCCAGTATCCACGACATACTACAGGAGTTGAGATATACATATATATATTGGTCATATCCTGACTGAGGCACCTTCAGTCAGAATGTGAGCAGCCTCCAATGTGTCCAGGAGAGTAAGAAATGTTCAGAGAAGTTATGATTGGACTTGGTGAGATGACAAATTGTTTTTTAAGCGTTTAAAGTTGCAACGTTTTCGGGAACACATTGGAAGGCATTGTTGGCTTAACAATTATTAGAAGATAGATGGTCAGCAAGAGTACTTTATTCTAATACAATATTTATAATATGTGATGAAATGGAAACATAAAATTTTGTTTACTAGTGTTAGCTTTCTTATAACAACTATGGCTATTATTGCTAAGTTAAATTATAATAAGTTGTTTGTAGTTTTAAATTATTTACAAAATAGCTTTAAACTGAAGGTTAACTAATATTCCGCGTTTGCGGTGTCAGGTGCATCGACGAACTAATTGCTCGAAGCATTTGTTTATTATTTTGTGGTGCATGGAAATCAATGTTTGATTCCAGTTTGTGGTTTAGATCACTGTATAAATCGTGAAATTTTTGTAAGCTGAACTTTGTTCAGTGCAACTGCATGATTTTTACGCAGAGTGCGTACTATGTAGCGCTGGTTATGAAATTATTATATAATAGAATATAAAAATATTTAATCCTATCATTTATGATAAACTTGAAATTAGCATTGTACATGATAATTGAATCGAAAATATGTAGTCATAATTAGCTTAGGAAACATTTCTGCGTTTAGAGAAATATTTGTTTGACATAAAATATAAATGTATAGTGAGCTATAACTAGAGTATGAAATGTTTAGAGCAATATAATCATAAATAATACAGTTGTCTTAATTAAAGAAGTACATGTGTAAGGTAACCTAAGTAAGGTGTTCATTATGGTACTAGAAATATAATGTGTTACGCTAATCTGTAGCGGTGAATTAGTAATTTTAAATTAACTATGCAACACGTCTGTCATCGGTATTTAAATATCTGTTTTTTGGAGACAAAAAGTCGAATAACCTTGTTTATTTACATACGTATGACAAAGTGGGTTAATGTTCCTTAGTTAGGAAAGTGATACATCATAAGCTGTTTACTGTTATTGCATGAAAAAAATAATAAAGAAATATTAAATAACAGAAGTTTTCGATTATATGGTTCTCTAGAAGTATATAGTGCCTTATACGTCCGGAGAAGCATATTTGAAAGTACACAAAAGTACCTTGGTATGTGGTTAAAAAAAAAAAAAAACTATGCTCATTATATTGGAAGTCGATCACACTTGTGATGACGGTTGATGCTATTAATCGAGTAGCAATGCATATATTTATTTATTTATTTATTTATTGTTGTTATACGCCCATAGGGGCTTTTACATAGATTATAAATAAGTTTTACATAAGTTATCGAGTTAGAATTTATACTAAGAGTTATAAAAGTGAAGAATTTTAAAAAAATATACAAGTAGTTTTTGAAGAATATGGCGTAAAGAAACATTTTAAACAACATAATATTTAACAATAACAAAGAACAAAATATAATATAAAACATTACAATAACATATCTAATCGTTAAATCTATTACAATAATTTGTATGATTCCACAAAGTGTTGGTTTAATTTGAATTTAAGATTATAAAGGGAATCATGGAATATATCTATAATACCACCAAACTTGTTGCCCAAATCATGCATCCTATTGGTAAGTGAGTTTGACTGATAGTTGGTTTTATATGTGTCGCAAAAGAATGTTGTATTTTGTCTAGTATTTCTTGTCGGTACATAGAGTTTAATAGCAGCAACGATGGCAGGGCTGTCAATAAGGTTGTTCATGACTCTGTATAATAAAATTAGGTCTGAAATGGTTCTTCTGTCAGACAGCGTAATTAAATTAAGTCCATTCATCAAATTTACATAATTAATGTTTTCTATTGGAATTTTAAGCTTGAAATTTAAGTACCTAAGAAATTTGTGTTGAACCCGTTCTAATTTGTTAGAGTGTACTTTATAGAAAGGAGACCAAATAGGTGAATTATATTCCACTTGGCTTCTAACTAGTGAAATGTAGAGTGTTTTCATGCAATCCAAGGACTTAAAATCAGTTAGGGTTCTACAAAGGAAGCCAAGAATCTTTAAAGCCTTATTAGTTATATCATCTATATGCGCTGTGAATGTTAAGTTTGATTCGAATATAACTCCCAAGTCACGAATTTGTGATACTGGTGTTAATTTAACATTATTTAAATTATATTCATGTAAGATATGAGAATGAGTTCTGGAAAATCGTATTACTTGACATTTCTCAATGTTCAAAAATAACATATTTTGTTCGCACCATTTAAAAAATTTATCTAAATTAGCTTGTAAAATTAGGCAATCATATATATTTCGTATTCTTTTAAACAATTTTAGATCATCTGCAAAAAGTAGGACTTGTACATCTTTAAATATGTTTACAATGTCATTAATGAATATTAAGAATAATATTGGGCCAAGGTGGGACCCTTGCGGGACACCACTTGTGGCCTCGAATACATAGGATTCTATAAAATTAATCCTGACACAAAGAACTCTATTACTGAGGTAACTAATAATCCATGTCAATAAACTACCTTTGATGCCTAACAGTCGGAGTTTGGATATAAGAATATGATGTCGAACCTTATCAAATGCTTTACTGAAATCGGTGTATATAGAATCCACTTGTTGTTTCAGACTGAGCGATTCAGATATGTAATTATTGTAGATAGTTAAATTACTTAAGGTAGATCGACCTCTGATAAAGCCATGTTGGTTAGGAACAATAATATTGTTGATAGGTTTTACAATGGTATCTAATACTAATGACTCGAAAAGTTTGGGTAAAGCAGACATAATACAAATAGGTCTGTAGTTAGATATATCGCTTTTGTCGCCTTTTTTATGAATGGGCGTTAAATAACTCTTTTTCCACAGAGCCGGAAAACAGCCAGACGCTAAGGATTTGTTAAAAAGTTTATGTAAGGGATATATCAAACTATCAATGCAAGTTATTAAAAATATGGGAGGAATACCATCCGGTCCAGCAGATTTATTACTATCTAGTGCTTTTATGCTTCTTTCTATGGAATCTAATTTTATGAAACATTGACTTAGGTTTAATGACTCTTCCACTGACGTACTGGAGACTGCTTTGATGGGAATATCTTTGTCGTAGACACTTTTAAATGAGTCAGCAAAAAGATTAACTATACCCTCAATACTGTCGGCACATTTTTCTTTAAAGAACATGCTATTAGGATATCCACAGTTGTCTTTTCGTTGAGATTTAGTAAAATTCCAGAATTTTTTCACATTGTGATGATGTACCTCATTTTCAATTACGTTAACATAGTCACTATAGCACTTTATTGATAATTCTTTACATTGTTTTCGTAGTTTAGTAAATGCTATATAATCGTTAGAATTTCTGGTATGTTTATATTTTCTGTGGATACATTTTTTTTTATTAATTAAATTAGTTAGTTCCCTTGTAAACCATTTCGGATAATTAGATGATGTAAAGCTAACCTTGGGAACAAATTGTTCTATAGAGGTATTTAAAATCGAGTAAAAGTATTCTAATTGATCATTTATATTATTTTCCTCATCTAAAAAGGACCAATCTGTTTGGGCAAGGTACTCCGTAATATGATGGTATTCAGCTTTGGAAAAGTTATACGATGGGACACTTGTTTTTTTTGAAGATGTTAAAGGCCTATTTGTTATGATAATGTCCAACGGTGGGTGGTGTTGATCTAATGGTAATAATAATTCGTCGGATAGCTCAACCACTATTTTCGAATCACTTGAAAACACTAAATCCAACATTCGATTGTTAAAGTTGAAAATCTTGTTTGATTGAGTTAGTCCCAAAAATAAAGACATATCACGAATTTCACTACATTTAGCACACTGTAAATCGGCTTGGTTTGTAGCAGGTCCGTTGTCATCTTGGCTGGTCCAGTTAGGAAGGTTATAATCACCAGCAATAATGAATTTTGCTTTAGGATATTTGAATTTGAGTACTTCTATGTCCTCATTGTGATTTTTATACGTTTGCAAATCCGATGCAGGTGGGATATAGACACAGCCAATAATAATTTTTCCATTAGGTATATTGAGCAATACAAAAATTTGTTCAACACTTTTGTGTTTTACCGGTAATTTAGTAGATGATATATTCTTGGATACGCACAGCATCACACCTCCTCCGTTAGACTTTTTGCTCGTAATAGAATTTCGATCAGAACGATATGTGGTATATTGATGTAGGCCTAATTCTGACGAGCTGATATCAGCATTTAACCATGTTTCAGTTAAAAACAGAATATCGTGTGAGAAGATTGGGGAGTTAGTTTTAAGTTGGTGCAATTTTGTACGCATTCCCCGTACATTTTGATAATATCCTGTAAGTCTAGAAAATCTGTTCTGTTTGTTTTTTAGTTTTTTGCTTGGGTTTTGATGATTTTGGGAATTCCGTTGAAATGTTTGATTCGTAAATCGACTTCGCCCTTTTCTTTCCTCTCTTCTAATTCCTTCCAGAGGTCAGTTAAGTGATTTCTTTGTTGTAGTGTCCTGTCAGGTTTGATTATAATTCCATTGGACAGAGTAGTTTTGTTAAAGAGTATTAGTTTCGCCTGTTTGACTTCATCAAATTCTAATTTAATTGGCCTGGTTTTGTTTGGAATTTTACTTCCGAGCCTGTAAATTTTCACATCTTCTAGATTGAACTCGCTATTAATTTCACTAATAGCTGCTAATACCTTTTTTCCATCCTCCAAGACGCTCACTGTAGTTGAGTTCGAATTACACTCGGGGACGTTGAGTAAAATTATGTTCTTCGAGCGGGTCTTGCGTTCCTCTATCTCAGCGAGCACCTCACAAATTGGCGTTGTTTCCTGTGGTAATACTTTCTTTTCAATGATTTTTTCGAATGTCATAACTTTTCCTTCAAGAACTCCAACAGTTACTCCTAGGTCTTGCATAGTTCCAGATAGATTAGAAAGTTTACTGAGTATTTTTGCCATTTGGTCTTTTGTTATTTTTTTATTTTTAATATATAAATGCTATAAAGCGGTGAAAAGATTTCATCCGAACGTAGAGTTATTTTATAATTGTTATACATTTTAAGGTGCATGAATTATGAGGTTTACATGATGATTTGTGTTCATCGTATAGAAAATGTTTCACACTCGTGAATACATAATAATTATCTAAGTTTTAGATTCGATCAAAAAAATTAATTTCTATCATGAGTTATAGAAAAAATGCCAAATAGAAATGTCTTTTTGTGCTTATTCCGACCCAAATCGCGTTGGAAAATGTACTTGCAAACCTGAACGAGTTGTCGCCTTGGTTACAGGTGTGACAGCGACAGGTGTGTCCATAGTGACATTTTCTTCGACCGGAACAAAAGCAGGCTTGAGTCTGTCTATGGAGACGCGTTAAGGTTTGCCTCTTATTGAAATGACAAATGTTTTGTCGTCGCGCTCTTCTACCTTTTAAGAACCTTCATATGGATTCTGTAGAGGTTTTCTTACACTATCCGTTCTCAGGAATACGTGCGTGGTGACAGGTAGGTCTTTGTGTACGAAAAAATTTCTAGTACTGTGTTTGCTGGCAGGAGTCGAATTAATATGCTCGAACTTCCTTTGTAGACGTCCTACGTACGTGTCGGGTTCCTCACGGGGGGTTTCAGTGAAGAAATCGCAAGGTAGCCTTAGTATTCCGCCATAGGTGAGTTCAGCAGGCGAACCTTTTAAGTTCTTCACGAACAGTCGCTCTCAACCCGAGCAAAATGAGGGGGAGATTTTCGATCCAGTTCCGTTCACCACATGTCATGAGGGATGCCTTGAGCGTGCGATGCTATCTCTCTTTTTTCCCGTTCGCCTGTAGGTGATACGCAGTAGTTCTGTTGTGTTTGATGCCAAACTTTACTGCGAGTTTTTTGAAGAGACAACTCTCGAACTGACGACCATGGTCCGTGGTGATGCTGCCTGGGGTTCCGTGACGAGCAATCAAATTTAATTGTAAGTCAGCATGTGGTTCGTCACAAAAGATAATTATTATATTCACTCGAGACGAGACAAAGGTTTTCTTTAACGGTGGGTCAGCATGTGTCTTGTCAGATAGCTCTTCCGAGAAAATGTATATTTGCACTCAGAACATGAAAAAGGTTTTTCACCACTGTGAGTCAGCATGTGTCTCATCAGATTGCCCTATCGTGAACATGAATAGTTGCACTCGGAACATGAAAAAGGTTTTTCGCCACTGTGAGTCAGCATGTGGATCGTCAGAGAGCCCTTTTGAGAACATGAGTAATTGCATTTGGAACATGTAAATGGTTTTTCTCCACTGTGAGTTAGCATGTGCCTCGGTAGATAGCCCTTTCGAGAACATGAATAGTTGCACTCGGAACATGAAAAAGGTTTATCACCACCGTGAGTCAGTATGTGTCTCGTCAGTTGGCCCTTTCGAGAACATGAATAGTTGCACTCGGAACATGAAAAAGGTTTTTCTCCACTGTGAGTTAGCATGTGGCTTGTCAGATTGTTCTTTTGAGAACATGAATAGTTGCACTCAGAACATGAAAAAGGTTTTTCTCCACTGTGAGTCAGCATGTGGATCGTCAGTGTGCCCTTTCGAGAACATGAATAGTTGCACTCGGAACATGAAAAAGGTTTTTCACCACTGTGAGTCAGCATGTGGATCGTCAGTTGGCCTTTTAGAGAACATGAATAGTTGCACTCGGAACATGAAAATGGTTTTTCACCACTGTGAGTCAGCATTTGGATTGTCAGAGCATTCTTTCGAGAACATGAATAGTTGCACTCAGAATATGAAAAAGGTTTTTCACCACTGTGAGTCAGCATGTGGCTTGTCAGAGCATTCTTTTGAGAACATGAATAGTTGCACTCGGAACATGAAAATGGTTTTTCTCCACTGTGAGTTAGCATGTGCCTCGGTAGATAGCCCTTTCGAGAACATGAATAGTTGCACTCGGAACATGAAAAAGGTTTATCACCACCGTGAGTCAGTATGTGTCTCGTCAGTTGGCCCTTTCGAGAAAATGAATAGTTGCACTCCGAACATGAAAAATGTTTTGTTCCTGTATGGTTGCATAGGTGCCTATTTAAATTCTACTTATTAGAAAGGGAGAAGATAGAATTAGGACAAAATAATTGTTTTTCCACAGGATGCGTCTTGATATCTGTCGAAAAAAAATAATACGATCATAAAAGCTTTATTCGACTTAATATCTACACTTACCACAATAAAACACTAAAATTGATAAAAAAAATTAACAAATTACGATTGCAGAAAATGTAAAATTTTAGGAAGGAAAGTGTTTATACCGGACTGGTAGATTCGTTCTAAGCATTCCTTTTTGACATCCGGCAGGTCTATGTCAATTTCCATACAAGGAAGTTCCCCATAACTATCTTCTCGGCATCCAAGTTCCGCCTTAACGGTAACAGTCTCCACATTAATGTAAGCTATAAAACAACATGTACATAGATTGATAATCGATGTTAAACAACACAAGTTTTCAAATTACAATATTTACGATAAAATACACCATTGATTAATCATGCAGAATTGAAAATTAGATGAAGAGAGTTCAAGGTTAATTTAATCAAATTAATAAGGACAACCTTAGATGTCCGCTTCAGGAAGGAATAAACATTTGCTTTAGAGCACCTGAATTATGGAGTTTTTATAAGTCTACGAAATGTTGTTTTCTTCCAATAATAGTAAGAGCCCTAATTGGGCGTGTACAAACAAATAAATAAATATTTATTTTTAACTCATGAGGAAAAAATGGAAAATTTGAGGAATCGAGCACTTATTGTGAGCATTGGCGGCTTCTGTAATCAAAGGGAATGGCTCTCGACTTGTAATCTGGAGGTTCCGGGATAAAATCCAAGCGTGCGCAAGCAATTTTTTTGATTGATACATGATATTTCACAATATATTCTTGTGACACGTTCCAAAGACAAGTACTTCCCACCTTTCACCACTCTATATCCATTCCCTCCTTTTGACTTCTAGCCACACAACGTACTATTACGCCAAGAGCTTGAGAGCAGTTGGAACACGCGTGGAGTATTCACAAAACTAAATAAAAATTATTTAGTTTATATAATGTTGTAGATTGGCTGTTTCTGGCAAAGATAAAAACTAAAATAACTACGGCAAAAGAGGGCAGCGTTAAATAACATATTATGTTCTGTCGCCATGGCAATCCAAAATGGACTTGAATTAATAACATACAATTTATTTTACAAAAGCAATGCAACTAACTGGCTGTCTGAGTACTCTCCGCATATTGCGAACATTCCTTCTTTACATCTGGGAGATCTAAATCCATTTCACCTCCGCCTTCTTCCTGGGGCCCTGGTTCCGTCTTGATGGAAACAGATTCTGGATTTACTAGATCCATGGCACCGCTGTTATAGGCTGCAGTAATTGGTACAAGCCCAAACAAATGTGTATACCTGAAACAGAAAATAATTGTGACGGAACCCTATTTTAAATGAGCTTTTCATTTTGTTTGGTTAAATATTTTAAAACAATGATATCTTATACGAAACTAATATTGGGAAATAGGGACATACATATTGTGAATATCTTGACCTTGGAGTTGACATTTGAAATCTGTTGAAAGATTCGTCGGATAACTCAATATAACTATAACCATAAGTAATGTAAAGACCGGTAAAGCTTTTATTAAGTCCGCTAATGCGCTTTTAACAGAATATTTAAAACTAATTTTTAAAATATTTTTATTAAAATAAACAGACGTCTAATTGACAGGTTGAACGTTCCGCAAACAAAACGCCAATAGATTTGTTAAATTAGGTGTACCTACCGATAACGGCCGCTACCAAAATGATTAGCGTGATTCATAAAAGCATTAGTACTTAATAAATATCACGAGCACCGGAAGATAAATTTAACTTCGTGGGTTCAACAGTGTTAGCGATATGAAGTAGAATTAGAGGGTAAAAACCGGGGGATGCGACTTGCCAGCTGGCGATGAAAAAAGGATGAGTCATAAATGAACCACTCACTAGATCAACATCTTCGGGTTTTTAGTACTGAGCCCATTGGTCCTAATGTTTGCCATAAATAAAAGTCTGTAACTGAAAAATATACGTCACTACTACACATACTCACCATCGACTAGGATAGAAACTATAAAAAAGGCGTAACCATAGACAATATAATTCTCATTCGAAGCCAATCCCATTCACTAGCCTAAAATTTTTTTCTGAGATGAACAATCAACCTGTCGTAAAAATAAACTAAAATGACTTAAAATCCTTTAAATAAAGGAAGAACATTTATAAGATTATCAAATATGAAATGTTTTATTACGACAGTAACGAATTTTGATATTTCTCTGCTTTTAACAGAAAAATGAAAAACACAGAAGATTTTTGTATTTCATAATAAATTCTAATCTATCAATCCGTATTGACTATTTGCGAAAAAGACTAGGGTACTCCTTAAAGCTGCTGCCACACGCAAAGCTCACATCAACAGATAATATAAAGCACAATAGCGCTCGCCATACAATCCCATACAGACCCGACACATGTAAAAAGATAACGCGCTATAAGTGTGGTTCTGAACTTCGCTAACCGAATTTATTTTACGTAACCGCTCCCGACGCGATATTTGAAAAGTTATGCGTCCCCCTCTCCGCCGTAAAAAGGAGAGGGGGTCATTTTAATTACGGAGCTACCAACTAAGTTCCGTGTTCCCTTTGACAGCCATGACATAAGCAGCCTAATAATGCATTTCTTATTTATTATGTTAGCTCATATCGTCATGTGTGCTAGTAAATTTAGAAACATAAAAAAAACTTTATTTGGCAAACATACTTAACATATATTTAAAATATAAATATAATCAATATTTGAATTTGAAGTAAACAAATTTTCGCCCTTTCAAAATTAATCATATTTTTTATCTCAGTATGTTTATATGGTAATATCATTCGGTTTTTTGATAAAGTTGGACGGCCTGATACCTACATAGAGAAGCTTCTAGTTTGTTGATTGTTTTCAATTGTTTTCCTGGGTAATCTGGTTTGCTCTCGTGCTCTCTTCTCGTTCCCTGCCCTGGTGTTGGTCCTTGCCGCCTTTGCCTTCGACATTTTTGGAAATCGACGTGAGCTTATTTTACAATAATTTATTATATGTCGCTTTCGTCGATCGGCGTGCGAACTGCGAATTTCCTGATTCGACGGAGAGGTTATGTCAGGTTATGTGAAAATGCGCTATTTACGCGCAGATTGTTTAAAATCTAAAAAGTTTATAAATAGCATTTATAATTATATAGTTGGCGGCATCGTCATCTGAGGATGAGCTGTCCAACAGATCCAGCAATAGGCGACAAGTATCATCCATTTCGAAAACGTGCTCAAGCTGTCAGTAAGTAAAGTTGTCACGGTTGTCACTTTGATAGATGAAATTATGTTCCTCGGCCGCTCTCGAATTCAACTGACCCCCTCTTCTACCATAGGAAGAAATATTTGATAGCGTCGTGTGTCGGTAGAAAAGATGATGCGCTGTACATTAACTTTTGATGTGAGCATTGCGTGTGGCAGCAGCTTAAAACTCGGAAACCGATGTCGAATCGATGTATTGTCCGTACATCCTTTCACATCGCACTTAACATTTTTTGACATTTTCATGTTTTGACAGCGGCCTATAAACATGCATGAAGTTCGCACTGGTTTGTGGAAAATATACGTCACAGATACACAGCTATAGAGATTTACCGTGTCTTTTTTTCTGACCCACTTTTTTCTCGGAGTTAAAAAAACGATACATGCAAAAGTTTCATACGGGTAAAATAATTATTCCTCTTTGGCGGCCAAAATACGCATTTTTTTAGATTTTGGTTAAAGTGGTTATCTCCAGCCATAGCCTGAAGAACAGTTAACATTGCGAATGTAGAATAAACGGTTAAATAAATGGTTCGATGCCAATAACTTATCATTAAACTCGGGCAAATCTTATTACTTAATATTAACACTGGGCGGCTTGCACCAACTATCGCAAAGTTTATCTTAAATATTATTTAACTAATCGAATTTAAGCCCCTTAATACATTTAACTTAAATGCGTTTAGTTGCGTCCTGCACCACGCAGTTCAGTGGCAATTTTAGTTAAACATCATTAACGCGTCGGTGAAACAGTTACCGCCACAAATAAACCAATCACCGCCTGGTTACCACCATTAAAGAGTCGATAAAACAGCTACGATGTTTCATTATTTATTTAATAGTGTGTTAATTTAGTTTATGAAGAAAAAGTTAAAGCAAATAGACATAACGATGAAATAAGACAAATGCTGATGTTTTTATTGGTGGAATTTTAACTGAGGTTCAATAATGATGTCGTTTCTTTACTGAGACGAAATCTTCTTTGAAACTTCTTGGCACTGAGTGTTTACAATAAATTTGTTCTTATGTATACTTCTCTGACTATAAACGGTCTACTTATACATATATAAGTATAATTTATTTATAATTTCCATAATTTGATAATTTTTATAATATAATTTCTTCATCATCGTGAGAATACAAATCCCAAATGTTCATTGTGAATACATATTAAAATGAGATAGATTTTCACCACAATCAGCAATCGAAGGGATACACAAAAAAATTGACATCACTGCTTTATGAGTAGAGCTAAACACGTTTAACTCGGTTAAATAGCCCCCTTTTGGGTATTTAACTTTGACAGTTCTTTAACCCATTACCTCCATGATTTTATTTTTATTTTTATAAACTTGAATCATCATTATAACCCGATAGTATAGACTTAAAGGAGAGCACAAAATCAGTTTTAGAATTTTCCGCCCGCCCACCCTCTCACCGGAGCGTCTAGAAAATTGATGCCTAAACGCAACGCTTGGAGGTAACCCCCCTTAGCAAAATTTACGTCAACTATGGGTAAAATGCAGTAAACTGTATGATTTATATTGATAATTTAAAATAAACAATTGCCATTATTTTATAATTCAATGAAAATACAATTTATTAATGGAAAATACGCAAAATAACAAAAAATTCAATATTAGAAAAAACCTTCTAGAATGAGGAAAACTAACCAAATCTAACCAAATTATTTTCTAAGTGATACCGTTCGAAGCAGTCAAAATGAAGGGCGCGGTTGCAGGCCCGGCATCGATAGACTGCTGGATTTTTTTTACATAGAGCACAACGAATTCGAGATTCGCCACGATATGTCAAATGAAATTCTTGCATTCGACGCACACGATTCCCATCTTCTGCGTCATGACCTTTTTCCTTCACACGAGAATCTCCGAATTCGGCATTGACCTGATTTGTAAAAGACAATAAAAGAGTACGGGTAACCTCCACACGGAATGCCTTCTGGGAAGGTTTTCTCTGTCGCTTAGTCATCTGGTTTCCCATATCATGCTCGTACTTCCTAAAGAAGCATAGCAACTTCCATACATTTAAAAGAGTGCTGCTCAGGCAAGATGCAAATAAAGGCCAGTACCACTTCTTTGACCGAATGTTGCCCCGATAATTTTTTATACCATTATCATGGAGGTCTACCCCACCCATTCCCAAAGTATAATTTCATGTTGGCACGCTGGGCAACCGATTTTTTTTGCATGCTTCCTTCAAAACTTTGCCTTTTTTGTCTTTCTTCAATTTCTGCCAACTCTGCACTTGACTTACTGGCTCCATTCGATCATAGTTCGTGGCCACTGTTACTTCACGGTTGTCCTAACCAACGGCATACGAGGATTTGGCTTTTTACGTCTACCACCGCATCAATTTCACCTGCTAGGTAAATGTTCGCTATGCGCAAGGGAAATATAGAAGAAAATGTTACCTTTAGGCAATTACTTTCCTGTCTTCAACTTGCCTGAAGCTTCAAGGTTAGGAAAGCGAACTGGCTTACATATGCCAGTAGCGCACATTTTCTAATCCTTCAGGATACACATCAAATTAATGGTGAGATGTGAAGAAATTGTCCATAAATAACTCATGGCGTGCGGGGAACTCTATATATTCCATCATAGACAGTACGAAGGATAATCTTTGACCTAATACGGGGTCATATGTATCAGATGCTCAGGAATATGGCATTGCTTGGAAACAGGTAGCCTTCGGAGGAAGAAAGACACCAAATCTCGTAGCCAACTTTGATTGGCTTATTCTTAATGTACATCTTGCAATAATGTCGACCGAAATATGGAACCATTTGCTCGTCGATGGAAAGTTTGTGTGCAAAAACATCAAATACAAATAAAGATGGAGCGTTAGTCATTATTATACCTTAGCCATTCTGTCAGTTATATCTAGATTGTTGTTATCGCAAAAATGTATAAAGCGCTTTATAAGATCGAAATGTGGACGTTGGTTCCTTTTTTGATGACGCTTACACCCAAGGTCGGGTCAGACGAATAATAATCTGTGGTAGATGGCAATGTATTGTAGCCGGTCAACACAGAAACCAAGAAAACGCTTCAATTCGTAAATATCTTACTGGAATTCGGTATTGGTTTTAAATCGAGCGTATTTGATCATCCTCTCAAGAATAAACTGAATAATGAAAAGAATAATGAAAACACTTGAAAAGCATTATAAGACTTCAGCTTTTCGTACATATCTTTATGCACCACATTCAGCGGTTCAGGAACGCAACAGTTTACTGTAGTTTTAATTTTTTGGCTGGTGGTGCATTTGAAATAGATATTCGCAAGGTATTACGACTCGCACCAGAGGATGTCGAAGGCTGATTCCAGTCATGTCGTGATATGCCATCAAATCATCGTCAATCAGCTATTCGTTTGTCTGTTCATCAACATTCTCTGTTTAAAAATATCTGAAAACTGCAGACTAACTATTATTTTTAATAAAAATCACCCATAAAAACACAACAAAACCGTATTATTTGAAGGCAAGCTAACCAAAAACATATGAAAACACTGTCACAGCTAACCTCCAAACGTTGCGCGCAGGCATCACCTGATTTCAGTGACATCCAGCGGTCATCTTATGCATATAATACTATGTTGAAACAGTGTTGTCGACTATTTCATCTTTTGATAACAATATGTGATTCACACATGTTTTATTTTTTTCCGTTTTAATTTTATTTTTATTTTTTCAAAATGGGTCTATTTTCAGGGCTTTAGTAAAAAAAATATTAAAAATAGAATAATTAATAAAATTTATTAAATTATGTTAATTATTGAAAGCTAACATACCAATCTATAAATGCTGCATAACAACTTGGTGGGATTTAGCTTTATTCACAGTGAAAAAAAATCATACTTTTCATATATTTTTTTGATGCCTATAGACATCGTCATGGAGGTAATGGGTTAAACGCATTTAACAACTTAAATTGTGTAGTGCAAGACGCCAAGTCGAGTTAAATCAAATAAAGTGTTTAAAATGATATTTAAACCAAATTTAACTTATGGTGCAAGCCGCCCTAAGTATAAATCTAGATGTAAGAGTAATTGTCAACTTAGATTAGAAATTTAATTGCAACCAGATATCAATTAAGTGTATGCATGCATAATATTAAGATATCTAAAATATATTTTAAGGGCGACTTGCACCAACTATCGCAAATTTAATCTTAAATTGTATTTAACTTAACGTATTTAAGACCCTTAATACATTTAACTTAAATGCGTTTAGTTGCGTCCTGCACCACGCAGTTCGGTGGCAATTTTAGTTAAACGTGTTTAACGCGTCGGTAAAACAGTTACCGCGTGGTTACCGCCATTAACGCGTCGATAAAACAGCTACGATGTTTTATTTTACTTGAAGTGTCAAAATATTTTGTGATTGTGTTGTGGTTGCGTAGTGTGTGCGTTTATTTAAATTCATAAAATGAGTGCCCAAATAATAAAGTCCCGTGCTAGAGCTCCTAATTTTTCGAAGGAAGAACAATTTTTGTTTTTAAAAGTAATGGAGTCATACAATCATATTGTTGAAAGCAAGAAAACGGATGCAGTCAAAACAGTTGTGAAGCAGGAAATTTGGGCCAAAATTACAGATACATTTAACGCTAACAATAATATACATAGAACTACAGAAAACCTTATAAGCTGCTACCGAAACATGAAAAGTAAAATTAAAAAACAACATTCAGATGCGAAAATGGTCTTAGCAGGTTAGTACTATCAAGACGGCCATGGCCCCTTTGAATTTTTGAAATACATTGCTAAATTGCAATGGTTACATCGTATGCCATACAAAGCGGATCTGGGTTTGATTCCCGACAGAGTTAAAGGCTGATAAAGGGTTCAATATTCGTTTCTGTCGGTGATAGCATACATAATAATATAATCGTGTCGATTTTACGTTTTAGATTCAAGCCAAAAACAAAATTTAATCGATGCCATGGGAGAAAACGGAAGAGACTGGGATGCGGTGTCAGAATACACTGACCAGCCAGCGGAACTATGTAAAAAACAATTTGAGAGTTAGAAAAAGAAATTAAGAAGAAAGATATTGCACATAAAAAAGTAATTATGGGTACAGGTTAGTACAATTCATGTTAGTTTATATTGTAGTTTAGGTAGTTTAATATTTGAAACTAAATATATGGAAATTAATATATATTTATTTATTTAATATCAACGGTATAAATATACTATAAATAATGATAACATGTCACACTTAAAATCGTAGAAATATTTTAAAAAAGAATTACAAATACATGTGGCATTTGATTGTGAAATGACATTAGAGAGTAAGTAAGTAAGTAAACAAGAGAAACAAGTACATAAGTTTCTATAGTGCAAATAAGGTAGAATTAGATTAAATTAATATTGATTGAAAAGATTTGATAGCATAGCCCTCTTGTACCTACCTTGCGTGCAGTTAAATAGATCTGCCACATCTGCGTATCTATTACTAACTTCATGCAACCTAGGTACAAGCGAGTGTTTGGTATACTCAGTCCTGATATTGTTGCATTTAAACAAAATTTTAGAACGAGTAGCTCTCGTGGGTATATGAAATTCAATGAGTTTAATTAAATCAGGACTGTCTATACTACCATTTACAATTTTGAACATAAATATTAAGTCGGATATAATTCTTCGATCTGAGAGTTTTAATAAATTTAGATTTTTCATCAAGTAATCATAATTTATATTTTCAATGGGAATACCGAGTTTAAAATTAATGTGTCTTAGGAATTTATGTTGAATTTTTTCGATTGAATCTGAATGAAATTTGTAGTGGGGGGACCAGATCGAGGAGTTATATTCGACTTGACTACGAACCAGGGATGTATACAAAATTTTTAATGTTGAAATATTGTTGAAACCTCTGGAATTTCGAAGAATGAAGCCTAGCATTTTCATTCCTTTATTATTAATATTATTTATATGCGATATAAAGTTTAATTTAGAGTCAAAAGTTATCCCCAGGTCATTAATTTCTTCGACAGAGGTAAGGATTGAGTTTATATGAATTATTTCAGGTGGAGGTCCCCCTCCTTCTGACGAAAATGATCCATTAGATCAATTAAAAAAATTAATTGAACCCTAAGTGGATGGTTTGTACACCGTTTATGATGGCGATGCTGTCTTAATGCAGCAATATCAAGAAAACATTCCAGACAAAGACAGGATTATGCCAATTGAAAATAACTTTGGTAATTATATTATAATTTGTGATGAATATATATATTATTATCATTTGTATTGGTAGCAGTGGAAGAAGAAAATGAGGTCATCAGGAAGAGAAAAAAGTACAGAAGTCCTTTGCAAGTGACGCACTCATATTTTTAATATCTGATGGTGTTCAATCTTATATTTACAGTGTTCAATATTTGCAGGCATATTGGACATACACCAAGACACGCCAAAAAGATGTGGTGGATTGAGGCCACTTCTTAATAGGACTGAAATATTGAAGAAGAAAAAATCATCTGCCCTCATTTGCAATGGTAATTATAAAAGCGGGTCCCTGACAATCTGTTAATAAATAAAAATAAAAAAAATTATTCCAGACAAATAAAAATATCCATTTTTGGTAGTAAACTAATGTATAGTTTTTTGTTAAAAGTGAGTAAAAAGAAATGGACGGGTTGTTTCGTAGAATTTCCTACTCCCTCGGCCTCTGCAGAATAGTGATACCGCTTTCTTGTGTGAGATAGCACTAAAATCTTAATTATATACTCTTTTATTTCCAGATAAGACTGAAGGAAGTCCGAAGAAGATGAAGAAAAATGTCAAAGAAAGTTTCACTGACCTTTCTGAGGCGAAGCTGGAGTTGGTTCAGCTACAAAAAGAATCGCTTGAAATAGAAATTGAGCACAAAAAAAATGAATCTTCTTGAATTAGAAGAAAAAGTTAAGGCCAATAGACATAATGATGAAATGAGACAAAAGGAGATTCTGTTGTTGGAATTAAAAATAAAACAAGTATCCGAGTAATTTTGTTTTTTATTTCTTTTACATATTATATTGTTTTTAAGTGTTATAAGCATGCTGTAGGTATGATGAAAAGTTTACAACCTTGCAAAATACTCCTCGATAAGGAGTGTTCACAGCCAAGAAATTATTGGAAAAAGGGATAACATTAGTTGGAACTGTAATGAAAAATAAACGAGCAATTCCTTCGGTTTTCTTGGACACTAAAAATTGAGAGAGATGCACATCAATGTTTGCCTACGATGGACCTCTCACACTTTTGTCGTATTGTCCTCTGAAGTCAGCTAAGAAGAAAGTTGTAATTATGCTGTCCACCATGCATGACATCCCTGACAAGGATAATGAAGTGTGCCTTCCAGAAATAATACATTTCTATAATAAAACCAAATGCGGAGTGGATGTGTTCAACCAACTTTGTAAGAAGTACTCGACGTCCAGGAAGACCAAAAGGTGGCCCATGTGTCTCTTCTACGGGTTGCTAAATGCTGTTGATGTCAACTCTTGGGTCTTATTCAAGCTGTCAACTAACATTGATAAAGAGAAAATCACCAAGCGGCGTGAATTTATAAGAGTTTGTCAATGGCACTCATAAAGCCTCATATGAGAGCAAAATTACAAATGCCAAGTTTACCCCGGGATTTGAGAGAAACTATACGTGCAGTCTTGGAAATTTATATTGAAGATCATAGGCCGGTCCCTGATAATCCCAAGCCCGGTCGCTGCTGCTTTTGTCCGCGCACAAAGGACATAAAATCTTGATCTGTCTGTAACACTTGTCGCCGCCATATTTGTGCTGACCATCTTTACAAAATCAGTCCTTCGTGTAAAGGCAAATATGTTTATTAGTTTTTATTAATAAATTTTATTGTCTTTTCATATTACTTTGCCATAATAAAAAAAATATTTAAAGAAATATCAAAAACTTCTATTTTATTAATCTTTTTTGCGCGGGGTACTTCAGTACCCCGTGGTAGGAATAATTACATTCCCAGAGTGGTAGGGTTTAAGAGTTAAGGACATTGAATGAACAATAATTTAGGATTAAGTAAAAGGACAATTAATTTTAAAAATTACAATTTAAGACTAGTATTAAGCCTAAATTGAGACTAACCCTTAACTTTATAAATTTTTTAAATATTTTTTAAGAGTGTTTGTAACTAAGTAACTTCTTTTTTTTACTCGTTCCTCCTTTTCTTTTACATGCATAGTATAAATATTAAATTCCCTTGAGTATAGTTAAAACATACTTATATATATTATAATAAAACAATAATCTAATGAATAATAAAACAATAATTTATATTAATATTTATATTTTTATTAATTTTCCTTTACCCATTTATGTAATTATTCGGGATCGCTGGCAACGCTTCATACAATATTTTTTTCAAATAAATACTAGTTTATAATAGGAATAAGCGGTAAGAATAGGGCGGTGCCGCAATCCGTAATATTTTAGATCGTGGTTTAAAATTGGAATTGAAATAGAATAGAATACGCTTATAGAAGTGAATATGCCGCTGTCATTTGTCTATATCAACTGTCAACCGAGATTAACACGTAATACCCGGAGGTTCAAAATAAAACACATGCGGCGATGGTGGGTCCAGATTGACCCGGCTGAAATTAAAAGGCTTTTTATGAATTTTTCGTTCATATCCTTACTTTTTTTATGATATTATGTAATTCCTCATTAACTCATAACATATTCCGTGTGTTTCTTGTATGAAGATGGAAGTTTTAGAAATTAGTATTCCGTAAATTTTGCGGTTCGTCGATAAACAGCAGCGCGGACATCCCGCGCAACAGCTAATCAACGACTGAATCAAAGACGGCCCCGACGGCCGGTGCGGGTGCCGGGTGTTGGTCAGGGGAATGAGGAGGGCAGTGCGGAAGGGGGGTACAGGAAGCGATCGTCAGCGGAAACAAACATTTTTATTTCTGTAATTATTAAAATTTTCGATAGTGTGCATTTACAAGAATATCGTGTATTATTTAAAATTCCAGAAATAAAATCACTTATTTGATAACTTCCTCGTGGCTGTACCTCTAATAGAAAGATGTGTAAAGAGAAAATAAATTCAATTTAAAGTCATATTAAAAGATGATTGCTTATGCAAATATTAGAAAATATTATACAGGGTGTCCGGGGGTAAAGGGCAGTAACTTCGTGGGGGGATTCTACATGATCGTAGGAGTAAAAAAGATAAATAACTTTTTCCGAAATTCCAATTTTTTCTTTTTCATACAAAAAGACATACCTGCTAAAAAGCCATAGTGTAGGTGCAAACTTACCCGATAAATTCGCAAGTGTGAACGTGGCAACGTTGCATATTGTGAGTGGCGCGTATCCATGGAAACCGATATTGTGAGTGGCGCGTATCCACGGAAACCGCATGTGAATTGTAAACAATAACAACACAGAGTTCGCCGTATGTTTTGATATTTTACCAAATTCAAAAAGGGAACTGCACTAAAATCACGTTACACTTTTTATTATAAAAAATATTAATAACTCATTGAACACTTAACTAATTTCATCGCTTTTTACTAATTTAAAATATTTTCAAAATGTCCACCTTCTGCTTGTAGGCAAGTATGTAAACGTACAGTAATATTATTTATAATTCGTACATTGTGGCGTATTTCATCTGTGGCTTCGTGAATACGTAACCGGAGATCTTCGACGTTATTTACTTCTTTGGCGTAAACTTTATCCTTCATCGCACCCCAAAAGAAAAAATCTAACGGTGTCAAGTCTAGAGAACGCGCCGGCCATGGCGAAGTACTCCCTTGTCCAATCCAACTATCTGGGAATTGTTCGTCTAGGTAGCGACGAACGGCAAGTCCGAAATGTGGTGGAGCTCCATCTTGTTGAAAACACATTTCACGTCTTCTATTTAAATCAACTTCTTCCAAAAGAACGGGAAGGTCATTCTTCAATAAATCCAGGTAATTTATTGAATTAAGCCTAGGTGGCAACACATGCGGTCTTATAATTTGATTGTTAATAATTCCAGCCCGAACGTTAACGGAGAATTGAACTTGATGGTGCAACTGCCTTACGGAGCGCGGGTTTTCTTCCGCCCATTCATGCAAGTTATGCAAGTTTATCACACCAGTTCTGTTGAACTGGGCCTCGTCCGTCCAAAAGATGTTCCCAATGAAGTTCGGGTTATTAAGTTGCTTACGAAGTAGCCACTGACAATATGCAATCCTTGATACGGGGTCACGTTCCAGAAGGCCTTGCACGCACCGATAATGGAACGGGTGCATTCCGTACGTCTTGAAGAGATCCCAGATAGAACTCTTAGGAACACCAGTCATTGCGGAAATTCTACGAAGCGACAATGTAGGATCATTTACAATTGTAGCCATGATGAAGTCTTCGTCCGCTATTGGTAAATTAATAGCATTGTTGTTTCGGGGTCTTCGGCCAATTCCTTGTTCGCGAATAAGTGCATGCGTTTGAACAAAAACACGAGCGTTGGGCACATTACGATTCGGAAAACGACGTGCTTATTCCCGGCGCGCCGCTTTGGAATTTCCACCATGTAGTCCATAAAAATAATGAATATCTGCCCGTTCTTCGTTGGTAAAGCGAGGCATTGTCACAATAATTCAATATTAAAATTACGCACAAAAGAAACACATTTTTAACAGTTAGGTTACTCTTAAACTAAATAAAACTCGATGTTTAAGGAAAACACGCACCAAATAAAGATGTACTTTTTAGTAAGACTTAAACACTAGATAAAGACACTAAATTAACAAGTTTTTATTTAAATGAGACTTTTAACACTAGACAAATTAAATTTTCAAAGTTGTTTACTCTGCGCGTCAAATTATGTGACACATTCAAAGCACAGACGTTTGCTTACTGAATTACAATAGCGGAGGGTGCAGGAAGGGGCGCGGGATGTAGATTTGGCAACGACGAAAAAAATAATGCCGTCTAGGCACGTCGGAGAAATTTTTCGTTATTAGCTTAAAAGTACATCTAAATGTTGGAATTTCAGAAAAAGTTATTTTTCTTTTTTACTCCTACGATCACGTAGAATCACCTCCCGAAGTTACTGCACTTTACCACCGGACACCCTGTATAATGGCATTCTAATTCAAGTTGAGTATTTACTTTCCTCACACATTTATTTGTCACAATTAAAACCATTGAATGACACACATTAAAAATAATAAAACTTTTATTTTTCAACAAAACAAATTTAAATTAACAATTTTCATTTAAAAAAACCGAATAAAAGCAATATTCTAAATACGAAAATACAAAAATGATTCGACGATTAATAAAATTTATATACATACACAAAACAGCAAATGGATTTATTATTACAAATTCAGCAGCAAAATAATTATATAGGACTACCAATTATAGAATGTTCAACAGTTTTTTAATAAGTTTAAAGATATTAAAAATGTTAAAATTCACAAAAATAATTCGGAAAATAAAAAGTAACAAGAAACATTAAAATTGTTCAAATAATTTATAAGAAACCAAAAAAACATTAAACGTACGAAAATCAAAGTAAGGTTTTTTTGCACTGTGGACAGTCAAACATTTCATTTTTGCGAATGTTACAAATCGCCTTGTGGCATGCTGCGCAAGAAAATCTAGTTTTTTTTTATCATTTTTGCTTCGACAAAATTTACACCGTTTTCTCTTAAATGTAGTTTGGGGTTCAGGAATTTGTTGAGTTATTTTAGGGTCACACCAAAGATATTAGAAGAACGAGATATGCTATGTTGGCCGCCGGACCGTAGGCGGAGTACTACCTAATTAGGGTACTTTGAACGGTATCGTGACGTGTACGCACAGAAATCTGTTCTATATATTAGTGCGGCTACCTTAGCGTAAGCGAAGGTGTGCAGTTGTATTGGTGAACAAAACCGGCGACACTCGGCAAAACAATTCCACACAGTATGAACTGCTCATAGCACATCTCGTTCTTTTAATATCTTTGGGTCACACCCACTATTTCTAGATGCTTCAAATATCGAGAAACTATTTAACTGCTCGTCGTGAAAGTGAATTCCACTGTTTTTACGGTTGATTACATTATTGGCAATCAATTCTGAGGCCAAATTCCTAATAATTTTTTTCCTGCGGGATGGGTCTCTTACTCGCCAATCGGGATGTTTGGCCGTCCATAGCAAGTAGGCGTTCAATGTAGCCATGTCCATAATCTCCATAAATAATCGGAAAGGCCACCTTCTTGTCGCTCTTATGCAGGAGTATTCCCTCGTCATCATGTCTCCAACGTCAACTCCACCCTTAGTTTTATTATAATGTAAAAATATATCAGGTTTCTGTTTTGGTCCGGAATCAACTTTACCGTCGTGAAATTCAGATGAAAGAAGTATAACTGCTTTAGATTTCTTCGGAACATACGACACTATTGTTAAGTCCTTCGTGAATCCAAAAACGCTACTAAATTCTTCTCTTTCTTTGGCAGCCAGAAATATAGGGCGAGGAATTTCTCTTTTGTTCGCTCGTTAAGTCCCGGTCAAAGTTAATCCCCTTTCTAAAAGTTCGTTTGCTAAAGGGATACTAGTGAAGAAATTGTCCGTCGTTATTCCACGATTAGAACCAATGTAAGGATTGGTCATTTCTAATACTACCCTTTGGCCTTGCTTTATTTCCCTTTGGTTGTTTTTCTTGCCCGTATATATTTGTAAATTAAATATGTAAGAGGTCGCAGAATCGGCAGCTATCCAGATTTTTATACCGTAATTCTGCGGCTTATCTTTCATGTATACTTTGAAAGGACAGCGTCCACGAAATGCTGCAAGACGCTCATCGACGGTTAGATGAGTTCCTGGTTCATAATATTTTATACAAGCTGCAACAAACTGATCAGAAATTGACCGAATGGCTTCTAACTTATCCCCTGACTCTTCGATCCTCGCTGTCCTTGTGTTTTTGTCATCGAAACGTATATTGCTAAAAATATAGCGGAAGCGATCTCTAGATAAAGCGGAGGGGAAAAAATGCTGCCGGAATAAATCCTCGGTAGTCCAAAGTTCGCTTAGTTCTAACTTTCGGCCGCGATTTCTTCCTGAAGCCAAAAGAACTCCAAAAAATGCATACATTTCTGTCTTCGTAATATTAGGAAAGCTGGAATTTTTCGGATGTAGCTGACAGAATTTATTCGTATTTTCAATAATTTCCTCCATCATTTCATTTGAAATAAACAAATCAAAAGCATCTCTGATGGATACTATATTCTGGCTACCGTTTTTCAATCTAGGGGTAGAAGAAAAAATGTTATGGCTTCTGGTACGTGAGCTCAAATATCCTACACTAACTTCATTATCACTTCCATTTTCACTTTCAGATATTTCCTCTAGTAATATTTCTTCCGGATCACTTTCAAATTCTGGATCTAATGTTTCGAATTCCAAGTCGCCATCATCACTCATCTCACTGTTCGAACTGTTAAGTAGCTTTTCGATCTCATTATCAGATAAATAATTCATTGCCTTCGTACGGTACGAAAAAAAAAATACTAAAACAAAGTCACAAACAAAAATCACAATACTAGAAATGTACCCGAATGGTTGACAACATCTGCGCGGGACTGTGAGAGACAAAGACGGAAGGACAGAGCAAGAGATATGCTGTTTTGTCGGCTGCTCGAATTCAACTGAGAAGAAATGGAGTTTTTGCGTGTTTTTATACACAATTATTCTAATAACTTTTTTAAAACGTGTCTGATTTTAATCATTTTTGAGTCGAAATGTGGGTAAATATTTGATGAAAGAATAGACAAAAGGAAATTAGCCTAAACGAGATATTTGCGGCAAAATCTCTTATTTAAAAAACACTGGGTCAAATCAGACCCATCACCGGAGTCGAGGTGTTAAATTCTTCCTCAATCTTATAAAAGTCATATTGAAATGATGGGTTCATCAGACATTGTTGCATGTAGAATATTTTTGTCAAATCTGAGGCTAGCACACACTTCAATAGGAGACGCACAGTTGACGAAAAAAATAAGGAAAAAACGACGTAGGAGTGTGCATTGTCTATCTCCTAAGAATAACCCCCTGCAACGCAGGGTACACGTCAGCAAGTAATTAATACATGTTAGAAATTTACGCTTCCTTCTCTTGATATTTAGTTGGTGAATCTTATTCAGTGGAGCCCAGATTGTCAAATTATACTCTAGATTGCTTCTCACCAACCCAGTGAATAATAATTGAGATGAATTAATTCATTTAATATCTTTCCCTGTCCTCAAAATAAACACCAAACATATCATTGCACTGTTATTTATTTCATTTATATGCGGAACCGAAGTTAATTTATTATCAAAAATAATACCAAGGTCCTTAATTTTGCTTCTTTTTAGAATAATGTTTTGATGCATGATAGGATTTTAATGCGGGCATTTTTCAAAATTTAGGAATACTTCATTATTGTTTATATAAATGAAACAATCCATCACGTGAATAGTTCACCTGCCAAAAAGTCTGGCAAATGCCGCACGGCCCTCCGTAAGATGGATGAAATGGAGTAACCGCGCCTCATATCGCGCGGCTGCCAGTTCAGCCAGCAAAAGGCGGAATTGCCTGCGCAGACATCGCGACATGGCTCCAGCTCCTGCTCAGCCTGCTCTGCCGCGACGTAAGGATTGTTCAGGCCGAGGAATACGACCGACTTGTTGTTGGCACGGTCGTACACCAACTGAAAAGAAATATGAATATTGGTAGCGTTATAAAAAACTTCGACAACATGTGCGTGCCGCTAAACGCAGAAACGAGTCCCCGTACGATCAAGAGAGTTATATGGTTTGGTAGCCCTCTATCCCCCATCGGTGAAAAGGGTCCATTCTGGAACATCCCGAATCATAATGAACTGAAAACGGGATTACAAGCCGGTTTCCTGATAAGCTTTTAGTAAATTCGTTTTCGTGATAATACGTTGGTAGGTATCTTTAAATAGTATAAAACAAAGTCACTACCCGCATCTGTCTGTTCATGTGCTTAGTTCTTCTAAACCAGAGGTTCTCAAACTTTTTTGCCCCGTAGACCACTTGCCAAATATATTTTTTTCCATAGACCCCCCCCCCTGTCTGCCGAATATTGAATTTTCCAAAAACTATTAACGTCCCACGTGATAATCATTTCTCTATTTCGTAAGAAGATTCCCTTCCCTTGCCTGTCCAACAACTGGGTGGCGGTATAGTTCCTCTATCTTTACACTGTGCAGACAGGGGTGCCCTTGTGAGGTATTACACCAAATGAAAATGAAGCAGGATAAGAAAGGGGAATTTCTTTCTGTAGCTAGCCCTACAGAACTGCTCCTTAGGTTCATTGTCGGTGCTTATTCCGGTCAGTTCTTCTTGTCACTTGGTATCCGATTCTTTAACATTTCATTTCCAGTCATTTAGCCAAAATGTCCTCAAACTTAGTTTTGAAGTCTGTGTGAAGTGCATTTAAATGTTGAACGTCATTATTACCCTGGACGTTTTTCAAAAACAAGTTGGGGAACTAGGAAAATTCGCGGCTTCCAATTTGCAATGTTTTGCTTGAATATATTAATTCTGACGAGAAAAGGAATGTAGACTCTATTTATATACCTCAATTAACAACTTTACGAAATATAAAAATATCAAATAAGTAATTTCTCAGTCTATTATATTTGTGTTAGGTCTATTGTGTCATTTACGGAACTACCTGTAGTGGTAAGCCACTACTTCATTCGAACGGAATTCTAGAAGTTTCGGTTTTTCCAAACAAGCTTCTTGGATGTTCTTTTATTTATTTATTTGTTTGAAAAATTCTACATAGCAACCATATTGTTCGAGAAGCTTCTTCACCTTTTAAAAACGACAGCATGAAGAATCTAGTCTGTCATCAATCCGCCATCAGTTAACAAGGTGCTCAACGAGTGATAATCCGCGCACCTCACCTGCGCGAAGGACATTCTTCCCGGCTCTGCTCATGGACTCCATCGGGTTATCATCATAGCGCTTTGGCCCAGATCGCCGTCCCTGGCCAACGCTACATGGATTACAGCGCCCTGGTTCCAGCGTCTCTGACCAGCGCTTCATCCACGCTCCATGACCACCACGAGGACACGCAGCATCCTCACTGGTCTGCTCAACTCCCGCTCAACCGCCTACAAGGTCCACCGCACCTTCGGCCTTCCCGTCAGCACTGGAGTACTGATTGCCAAGATCGCCAGTACCTGACAGTCAACGAGTCCGGTCACTAGCGCCCGGCGTCGACTCACAGACCCGCGCTTGACCTGCCATCACCGCCTGCATCCGGAGAATACTACATCTGTCCAACGTCATCTCATCACGGCTACCTGACTCATCAAATAAACACTCTGACCTTCACGACACGTCATTCATTCCGTGCCTCCTCACCAAATCCCCAAAGTGGTGACCCCGACGTGATTGTGTTACCCCGACTCACCGGTAACTCCGTCTCAAAACGGGTGATCGGTTGAGGCACCATGGAGCTGCGTACACCAGACCATCTCCGCACCAGTGCGGATAATAGTGCCCACCATAATTACCTTGAGTGTATCCTCAGCTTGTGTTGTGAACAGTGTTTGTAATTTATAATAATTTTGTTTTTCTAACAATTTTATTTTTTTTTTACGTGAGAGAATATACAAAAACTGTACAGTGGCCCTGAACCCGGGATAAATGCAACGATACCAGCACCAACCCTTCCTACTACCATCAACAAGCAAGATCTGACTCAACTTTTCTTTCTATCGCGGCCCTCAACCATCCCGCTGGAAGGGGAGTCCTGTAGTGGTAAGCCACTTCTTCGTTCGAACGGAATTCTAGAAGTTTCGGTTTTTCCAAACAAGCTTCTTGGATGTTCTTTTATTTTTTATTTATTTGTTTGGAAAATTCTACATAGCAACCAAATTGTTCGAGAAGCTTCTTCACACCTCTGGTACGACATTTAAAAAATAAACTAATAGCACGATCAAACGAATCAAATACTTGAGGCGGGCAATCTCAAGGTTTAGAATAACATCAGTGTATGTATGAGACGATGTATGCATGTGAATAAAGCAAAGAGTATGTCTGTCAAGACGGAGTTGTGTAGAAGTCCATAATTTCTGCCTACCCCTGCGGGGAAATGGTTTGGTGGATTTAATGGTTAGTGTAGTGTCTCGTATAGGTGTTCGTGAACGGCCGAGGTTTGTCGAACGTTTCCGACTCTGCTCGGAGAACGCGGGCAGCGGGGAGCGCGACGGCATTCTTCTAGATTCCTTCCTTGCAGTTAGACTGCACTGTACTTTTTAACAACTGAATTATCAATAAACTAAACTTCGTATAAAAGAACCATTTTAATTAAAACAGTAAGAACATTACAAATTGGCGCAGCCGGTAGGATTGGCGCAGCTGAAGTGATTTATACGTTGCGAAGTGTTTAATTAAAGTCGTTTAGCACACACAAATTACTTGGGTGTGCGGGTTACTCGACAGATTTGCTCAGACGGATTTTATTGTCGCGTACATTTGAAGGTCGCTTCTGTGGAAGGACTATCCGGAGAAAGGAGCATCAGTTGTGAAGAAGTTACGGAAATTCAGGCCAAGGTGGCTGGATCTTAATATCTAGAAGGAAGGAAGACTTGCCATCCGGTGGAGGAAGTTTCCGGTCTATTTTATTAAGATTAGAAGGAAGGAAGACGGTCAATCCGACCAGAAGGAAGTCCTTAAAACTAGCCAAGCAGTCAGTAAATTAACTAGCCAAGCAGCCCATCGCCGTGGACCCTGGTTGAGTTAAGTAGTCTTCTCTTTTGGAGGTTATTGTTGTCGAGTTGTGTTGGTGTTTTTGCTGTGTCATTGCTGGTTCGGGTGTCGGTCCAGGCATCTGGCAGCTATGGAGTCAGGTGGAATCCCGCGGTTAAGCCACGTTAAGCCGCGGTTACGTGATGACTGGGGAATCTTCCGCCTGAGGATTGAGCAGTTCCTGCTGATCCGTGATGACACGAAAACCGTCAAACTCGATGCATCTCAAAAGAGAGCATATTTGTTGAGCTCTCTCGAAGCTGAAACGCTCACTTATTTGATCAATGTATGTTTTCCTACCAAGGTCACAGATACGTCATTCGATAATTTATTGGAATTATTAGAAAAACATTGTTCGAAGCCAAAGTCGGTTTTTAGGGAACGAGAATTGTTTTTTTCAGCTAAACAATCACAGGGGGAGTCGTCTAAGGACTTCGCTGTGCGATTACGCGGTCTTAGCACATTTTGTGAATTTGGGACGCGTTTAGAAGCGAATTTAGCGGATGTGTTTGCTCTGGGGTTGATCCCTGGGAGGGCAAAGGAAAAAATTTATCTAGAGGGACCTAGTCTGTCTTTCATTAAGATGGAGGAACTGGCGATTAGTATTGCGGGGTTGGACCATCTAGGGGTGAAAGTCAAGGATGAGGGTTCTGTAGGTAGTTTTGTGAGTACAATCAAGAAAAAGACGAATACATGGGGGGATCAAAGGTCGCGTTCTAGAGGGAAACCGGAGATTTCAAGAACGGATTCACGATCGGGAAGCCCTAGTGTCAGGAAATTCTAGGGTTTTAAGAAATGTACTTGTTGTGGAGCGAATCACGCGTTAAGTGATTGTAAGTTTAAAAGCGCAAAATGCTTCATCTGTAAACAAGTGAGTCATCTTAAAAATATGTGTAAGAATAATAAAGTGTCTCCGTTGTTTGTAAAAAAGGCAATTTATAAAGAGCACATTGCATTTATTAGTCCGTATAAAGTCGAGATTAAAATCAATGAGATTTCATGTAAGTTTTTAGATTCTCACGGCCAAAAGCATTTTTGTTGTTTGTTTTTGGGGTGTTATGCCGTGTTGCGCTAACTCCTTCTTTAGCCGACGTTTCGGACAGCGTTGCAGTGTCCATCATCAGGGCAGATCTGGTAGATCCGAAGATGTGTTCTTCTTCGACACATCTTCGGATCTACCAGATCTGCCCTGATGATGGACACTGCAACGCTGTCCGAAACGTCGGCTAAAGAAGGAGTTAGCGCAACACGGCATAACACCCCAAAAACAAACAACAAAAATGAGATTTCATGTTCAGCTATGGTAGATAGCGGTTCGAGTGTATCGGTGATTCTGAGATTGTTTTTAAAAAATCGTTTAAAAATATAGAGTTGTCAACTGACAAGCGTACAATTTCTGGTTACAACGGTTATCCATTAAAAATCGTGGGTAAATCAATTTTTTCGGTAACATACAACAACACTAAAAATAATATGTATTTTATAGTTGTCGCTAAGGATTCAGAATTAATTGTGGGTCGTGATTTCATGGAACTTTTCGACTTGCGAATTGCGCCGATTAATCGTGATTCAGTTTTTTTAGTGAATGAAAAAAAAGGGAACTTTTTAAGGAATTTCCAGAAGTTTTTTCAGACAAATTAGGGAAATTTAACAAACATAAAGTATGTTTTAAAGTCAATCAGGATTCAAACCCAGTGTTTCATAACGCGAGACCGGTACCGTTCGCGTTAAAAGATAAAATCGGGAAAGAACTTGAATCTATGGTGGCGGACGGAATTTTATCTCCAGTGTCTAGTAGCGAGTACGCGTCACCCATTGTTCCGGTCATTAAGAAAAACGGGAATATTCGTATATGTGTTGATTATAAGAGGTCCTTGAACATCATGACAGATTTAGAAAGATATCCTCTGCCTACGATTAATGAGGTCATTCATAAAGTTAGCTCAGGCAAACTGTTCGCTAAGCTCGACCTTAAGCAAGCTTACGCACAGTTGGAGTTAGCAGAGGGTTGCAAGAAATACACGACTATAAATACGCACTTGGGTCTTTTTCAATATAACAGGCTTGTATTTGGGTTCAAATCTGCGCCTGCAATTTTTGCTAGGACGATTGCGGGTTGTCTGCAAGGTCTGAAGGGTGTTGCGTTCTACCTAGATGACATTATTATCGCTGGCATTAACGAGGCAGATTTAATGGCGAATATTCGCGCGGTGTGCAATCGCTTAAAAGAGTGCGGTTTGCGTGTGAACACGGAGAAATGTGATTTTTTCGTGAAGTCAATTGAGTTTTTAGGCTATGTGATATCAGGGGAAGGCATTCAACCTCAACCTAACAAGTTGGAGGCGATTAAAAGGGCACCATATCCAGCGGATGTGCACCAATTAAAAAGCCTTTTAGGGTTTTTAAACTTTTACAGGAACTTGATTCCCAGAATGTCTTCGATATTAGAGCCGTCGCATAACTTATTAAAAAAAGACGTTAAATGGGATTTTTCTGACAAGTGTAAAAAGGCTGTCGATACAGTAAAGAGTTTAATGAGTGAAAACGCCGTGCTCACTAATTATTTTCCCGAATTACCGTTGAAGCTATATACGGATGCGAGTACATCCGGTTTGGGGGCGTGTCTAGTTCATGTTTTTCAGGACGGTTCGATGAGGCCGATTGAATTTGCCTCACGTAGTCTTACTAGCGCGGAAAAAAAGTATTGCATTTTAGACCTTGAAGCTTTAGCAATCATGTTTGGGCTGAATAGATTCTTTCAGTACCTGTTCGGAAGAGAATTCACATTATGTGGTGATAACTTACCTTTATTGAGAATTCTTGGGGAACACAAAAACATACCAGTTTTAGCGGCCAACCGTTTGCAGAGGTATGGTATTGTCTTAGCGAGTTTTGCATATAAGACGGAATTCGTTAAATCGGGTAATAATCAAGCGGATTTCCTATCTCGCTTGCCGTTAGAAAATGCGGTCGAGGAACACAATGATGATTTTAGTGCAGATTTTGTGAGTTTTATAGAAGAAGGAACACAATTAGATTTGCGTTCGGTTAAAGCAGCGACCGTTTCAGACACAGTTCTACAGCAAGTAGTCACTCATCTGAGGCAGGGCTGGCCTAAGTCTATGAAACGTGACAATATTTTATGGAATTTTTGGGTTAAGAGAAACGAACTGTCTATTGTAGATGATTGTTTATTCTGGAACCATAGGATAATTATGCCAGCTTCTTTACAGAGTCATGTGTTAACCTTGTTACATAGGTCGCACTTAGGTATAGTCAAGATGAAAGGCGTTGCGAGAGCGTATTTCTGGTGGTCATAGTTGAACAAGGATCTAGAAAAGACGGTTCAATCATGCCAGGATTGTGCTATTAATAGGCAATCACCACCAAAGAGTCAATTAATTGTTTGGCCGAATTCAGGAAGAGTGTGGAGTCGTTTGCGTATAGATTACTGTGGGCCTTTATCAGGCAAGATGTTCTTAGTAATTTGCGATTCATTTTCTAAATGGATAGACTCTATCGAGGTTACAAAGGCAGATAGTACTCACACCATTTTAGAATTAAGAAAAATTTTTGCGATTTTTGGTAACCCTGAATTGATTGTGTCAGACAATGGTACTGCTTTCACGAGTGAAGATTTTAAGAAGTTCTTGAGTGAAAATAACATTAAATTTATGACGTCACCGGTAAGGCACCCGCAAAGTTACGGACTAGCAGAAAACGCAGTGAAAACTGTAAAAGGTTTTCTTAAAAAGGTGATGGTTGGTTCTAGCTTACACAAAGATTATAGAATAAAACTACTGAATTTTCTGTTAGATTATAGAAACTCGCCTCACTGTTCGACGGGTGTTGAACCCGCTGTTTTGTTAGTAGGCAGGAGGCTTCGTTCCTCGTTTGACGGGTTAGTTCTACCCAAGGTGGGATAGCTAGAGCTAGACTCAGAGTTGGTTAAGCGTGCGAACGATAATATTGTGAAAAGTCAGGATAGACCAAAGATATTAGAAGAACGAGATATGCTATGTTGGCCGCCGGACCGTAGCCGGAGTACTACCTAATTAGGGTACTTTGAACGGTATCGGGACGTGTACGCACAGAAATCTGTTCTATGTATTAGTGCGGATACCTTAGCGATACCTTAGCGTAAGCGAAGGTGTGCAGTAGTATTGGTGAACAAAACCAGCGACACTGGGCAAAACAATTCCACTCAGTACGAACTGCGCATAGCACATCTCGTTCTTCTAATATCTTTGGGATAGACAGATTAAAGGTTTTGGTGGAGCCAAGGCTCGCAAATTTAGGATAGGTCAAAAATGCCTTGTGCGAGATTATCGCCAAAATAATAAAGTATTATGGACAAAAGCTGTGATTTGTAAGTCTCTGGGAAAAAAGGTTTTCATTGTAAGAGTGGGAGATTCGAATGTGACGTGGAAGAGACACTTGGATCAAATCAGGGAGCTGTCAGTAAGCTGGGGTGAGGAGTTCAACGGGTCGCAGTCCGCGTCTGAGATCAGTTGGAACGACCCTCAGGAGTTGGAGACCTCGGTTTTACTACGTGGTTTTAAGGGGTATTCTCCTGATTTCAGGTTGGCAGATGTGGAAGGTGCTGGGCCAGGACCATCAGGAGCATCACCAATACCAACACAAAGGAGTCCGTGGGCGAATCGACTTCGGCCCAGACAAAATACCCCAGAAGAGCAGGCTACTTCTCAAGTCAACATTATTGAAGAGTTATAAATTATGTACTTATTATTAATTGTGTGAAATATTTAGTTTAAAAATGTAGTTTATGTGTGTGGTATATTTTATAGGTTTTTTCAAGTTTATTGTTGATAATGATAAGGTTTTAGCCGTAGGGTTACCACATAAAGCGGTAACTAGGGACCCTATATCTCTGTTATATAGTAGTCGTAGCGCTGCAGTTAGAGAGGGAAGGGTGTAGTATATCATATAGGCGTTCGTGCACGACCGGAGATAGCCGAGGGTTGTCGAACGTTTCCGACTCTGCTGGGCAGCGGGCAGTCGGGGAGCGCGGGAGGGCATTCTTGTAGATTCCTTCCTTGCAGTTAGACTGCACTGTACTTTTATAAACAACTGAATTATTAATAAACTTAACTTCGTATAAAAGAACCTATTTATTTAATACAGTTAACTTCGTATAAAAGAACCTATTTATTTAATACAGTAAAGAACATTACACTAATTGTGCCGAAACACTCGCAAAACCTCTCTGCATTATACACGGTGTCCGGAAACAGAAGACATATTTACTGGTCATATCCTGACTGAGGCACCTTCAGTCAGAATGTGAGCAGCCTCCAATGTGTCCAGGAGAGTAAGAAATGTTCAGAGAAGTTATGATTGGACTTGGTGAGATGACAAATTGTTTTTTAAGCGTTTAAAGTTGCAACGTTTTCGGGAACACATTGGAAGGCATTGTTGGCTTAACAATTATTAGAAGATAGATGGTCAGCAAGAGTACTTAATTCTAATACAATATTTATAATATGTGATGAAATGGAAACATAACGTTTTGTTTACTAGTATTAGCTTTCTTATAACAACTATAGGTATTATTGCTAAGTTTAATTATAATAAGTTGTTTGTAGTTTTAAATTATTTACAAAATAGCTTTAAACTAAAAGTTTGCTGATATTCCGCGTTTGCGGTGTCAGGTGCATCAACGAACTAATTGCTCGAAGCATTTGTTTATTATTTTGTGGTGCATGGAAATCAAAGTTTGATTCCAGTTTGTGGTTTAGATCACTGTATAAATCGTGAAATTTTTGTAAGCTGAACTATGTTCAGTGCAACTGCATGATTTTTACGCAGAGTGCGTACTATGTAGCGCTGGTCATGAAATTATTATATAATAGAATATAAAAATATTTAATCCTATCATTTATGATAAACTTGAAATTAGCATTGTACATGATAATTGAATCGAAAATATGTAGTCATAATTAGCTTAGGAAACATTTCTGCGTTTAGAGAAATATTTGTTTGACATAAAATATAAATGTATAGTGAGCTATAACTAGAGTATGAAATGTTTAGAGCAATATAAGCATAAATAATACAGTTGTCTTAATTAAAGAAGTACATGTATAAGGTAACCTAAATAAGGTGTTCATTATGGTATTAGAAATATAATGTGTTACGCTAATCTGTAGCGGTGAATTGGTAATTTGAAATTAACTATGCAACACGTCTGTCATCGGTATGTAAATATGTGTTTTTTGGAGACAAAAAGTCGAATAACCTTGCTTATTTACATACGTATGACAAAGTGGGTTAATGTTCCGTAGTTAAAAAGTGATACATCATCAGCTGTTTATTGTTATAGCATGAAAAAAATAATAAAGAAATATTAAATAACAGAAAATTTCGATTATATGGTTCTCTAGAAGTAAATAGTGCCTCATACGTCCGGAGGAGCATATTTGAAAGTACACAAAAGTACCTTGGTACGTGGTTAAAAAAAAAAAAACTATGCTCATTATATTGGTAGTCGATCACACTTGTGATGACGGTTGATGCTATTAATCGAGTAGCAATGCATATATAAATGCTATAAAGCGGTAAAAAGATTTCATCCGAACGTAGAGTTATTTTATAATTGTTATACATTTTAAGGTGCATGAATTATGCGGTTTACATGATGATTTGTGTTAGAAAATGTTTCACACTCGTGAACACACATGTGCTCAAAGTGTCAGATGATAGGACATTCTTACAAGTTCTGCAAGGAGACGACGAGATGTGGGCACTGTGCCCGGGAAGGACATACCCGTGAGACATGCCCTTCTGCTACTGCGGAACCAGTCTGCGCGACATGCACGAGATTTCACAAGCCCGCAAACCACCCGTCCGGAGATAGGGACTGTCCGGCTTACAAGGCAGCCCTTCAAAAGGACTTAGCTAAAATTGACTATGGCGTCTAATATTGATTTTGAGACCTCAGATATAGAATATGAACGGATTCAAAAGTTCGAAAACTGGACCCAATTCAAACATGAAACAGGCGATAAAGCAATAACTGTCGTTAATTTGAACATTAGGTCTATCTCCAAGTACTGGAATACATTCCTACTAAGTATTTATAGTCAACTAAATAACATTGATATTATAATACTCTGTGAAACCTCGATAGACGAAAACAGTGTAAATCTATACAAAATATCAGGATTTAACTCATTCTATTATTGCCGAACAAAAAGATCGGGAGGCGGGATTATGGTTTATATTAAAGAAAACCATATATTCGAAAAAAAAGATATAATAGCTAATACATTCGAGTGCGTCTATGGAACCTTCTCCGTAAACAAACACAAACGCATACATCTATTTGCATTATATCGACCCCCGAACACGAACAAAAAAACTTTCCTACAACGGCTCGAAAATATAATACGAAACATTGATATTAAGGAAACCATCTTGATACTTGGAGACATTAACTTAAACCTATTAAATAAACACGACTCAATAATTCTGCAATACGAAAATTTAATGGCTAATTACGGTCTAGTGAAATGTATATATGACATTACGAGAGAAGCGGTGGTAATTACCTACACAACTGCGACGTGTCTGGATCACATATATATTAGAGAAAAAGAAAAGTGTGAAATTAACTCATGCGTATGTGAAACAAGGATAGCAGATCATTATATAACTGCCGTGTCTGTATACCTTTATACTAAGGACAAAAGCAAAATATCGCACCATGAATACAACACTGTACTATCTGAAAAAAAAGTTGGAGAAATGATTACAAAAACTGATTGGAACTCAATTCAAATTCACACTGATCCGGATATCATATATCAAGACATTAAATCACACTTTAAAAAAATCTACGAAAAAAGTAGTATCACAAAATTAGTAAAAAATACGTATCGCCATAATCAAAAAAGTTGGATGAACGATATTCTCATAGAAAATATACAAACGAGGGATAAATTATGGAGAAAATGGAAAAACATGCCAACAAACAAGAAATATGAAAAAGACTACAAAAAATACAGAAATAATCTAAATAAGCAAATATTAGATGCAAAAAAAACATACTTCAATAACAAATTCAATAATTGTTTTAAGGATATAAAAAAAACGTGGAACGAAATAAACAAAATATTAGGAAGAAAAAACAAATCCAGTTGTGACGCAGTTATATCTAAATATTTCTTGAAGACCAAACCGACGGATGAAGTTGCAGAAAATTTTGCTAACTTCTTTGATGATGGAGTAAATGAGTTACTACACAAATTTGATGTCCGTGCGTCTCCGTGCCAGCTAGACAATTTACCGCATTCTATGTACCTACCTAGAGCTAGCGTAAAACAAATTTATTTTATTTATTTTATTTTATTAATACAAGACTTAGAGGGTACATATGGTTTTTGTGATATTTCACCCTCCATGCTAGGGATGACCCTGTGTTATGGAGGGTGAATTTTACAGTTCTTGAGAGAATAACATTAATTAAACAAGTAAGTATACATAGAAGATCTACAATCGTAATGGTTATTAAATGCAATGAAAGTATGAGATTTATTTGTTTGATTATAACTATGTAGATAGTTATAATGGTGGAATGGATTACATGTATAATCAGAGTTACGCAAGTAAGGAACGTAAGCGTTGGTGTTGAGGATAAGTGGTGTAGGTACATATGACTTGTTGTAGTTATGAGCACTGATGTGTGAGGGGTTAGTTTCACTTGTGGTTATTGCTATGATGTTTTTGTGTTTATGGATGAACCTGGTGAAATGATAGGAATTGTTTGAGTAAATGGTGCCATAGGTGTTTAAAGATGATAATGGTAGTGAGAAATTTTTACAGTATCTATACATAGTTCTGTCATAACAGAGTTCAATGACATTTTTATTGGTGTAGGTGGTGACTTTCTGGTACTTAGATAATAATATTTTGGTATTGCAGGGTAATGAGCAATGTTTACATAAAGACTGTTATAATACAAAGATATAATCATTAAGTAATATTTAGAGAGAAAGCAAGAATTGTGGCTATAGTATGCTGTTTTTTTTAAATATTTATAGATAATGAGAGTGGTGTGATTGAAGAGGATTACGATGTTGGCAAGACTAGGAAATAAATAAGCCTGGATAATTTGGATTTAGTATGTTACAGTTACGTGTAATGATAGTAATGCTATTGTTAATTAAAATATGTTTTTAGTGGTTAAAAAGGTATAGAGTGGCGGTACTTGGAAATGTGTACATGATAACATTAAATATAGGCATATCGTGTATCGTTAGTCATATAAGTTGACGTTTCACTCGTTCAATATCTCCTTCATTGTGTATTGATATTATGTTCGAGTCGTCAGTCTGCCTAAGTAAGATACGGCCAGATTTTACCCATGTGTATTTGAATTGATGATCTTTAGCAAATATTTTTGTCTTGGCCAGTAGAAATTTGCCTTTTGGAGTTATGTGTTCCGAGATGTAGATTCTATTTCTTTCTTGCGAGAATCCAAGATCTACTGTGTTAAGCTTGTTAAGATTGCTATTAGTAGATTTTATATATGATTTAATCTTGTCTAAAAAGGTGTCTCGTGCTTGGGTGTTATTAAATGTCGCTATAATGGATCTCGTGGTTTTTTCGGATGTTTTTTGTCCCAGCCTGCAGATTTTTATGATTTCGGTATTCAGGGGAGAAGAGTTGTGATTGTGGTTAATAATTTTTGATATTTTCTTCATTAATTCCATGTTGTTTTCAGCGGTTGTCTCGGGAACGCCTCTTATATCGATGTTACAGAGAAGGCTTTGATACTCCAGTCGATCAATTTTTTCATCTTGTTTGGAGATTATGTTTTGTAAGACGGCATACTGATTTTTTAATTCGATTGCTTCAGAGTTGATTTTGACATTTGATTTTTCGACAGTATCCAGACGGTTCTTCATTTCTTGTTGTTGGTCAGCAACAAATTGAATGGATTTTATGATTTCGTTGTTCTGTTGGACAATTGCTTCATATTTATTTAGAAAAAAATCGAATTTTTGCTCTACAAGATTCATTACTTCATTTTTTAATGTTTGAATTTCCGATGTGAATATTTCTGTAGTTAGAATGGTGCGATGAGCGCCATCTGTGTTTGTGGGTATGATACTTTCTATGTTATTGGGCAGAGCATTTTCCAGTTTCTGTGGTTGGATTATCTGTTTTGGTTGTTTGGCAATAGATGGCAGGTCTTCGTTTTTTGTTGTTTTGTTTGGGAATTTTGGGTTTTTTGTGTTTTTTATGCAGGTTTTACATTTCCACTGGGAGTTTCTTGCAGTGCGGCGAGGTGTTTCATAGAAATCAGCACAGGCAATGTGGAAGATGCCTTCGCAGATGCAGCATGAAGTGCAGTCTGAGGGGTTATCGATGTTTATTCCACAGGTAGAGCACTTAGTATTCATGGTAAATGTTTTTTTGATTCAGGCTTTGAATAAGAGAGAATCCACTAAAGTTTTTAACTGAATAATGAGGAGCACCACTGAGTTATTTTCACTTTTTGATTTGTAGTGATAGCCAAAACTTTTAGATCAAGTGACAGTTGTAGAGGTGTTATGATGAGGTTTATGCACTAAAAAATCCACTTCTTGAGATAAAAAATACGCTGGTTTGTCGCGCAATATCCAGTTTAGGCTAGTTAGGCACTTTTGATTTAGTTCACTGTCTTTTTGAATGTTTATTTATGATTATTTTGATGCGGGCATAGAGATGCGTCAATACTATACTAGGGTGTAGGTAATATGAATCAATAAATCGAATCTATTATCGAAATAATGAAAAACTCAAAACACCAGGATTGGACAAAATACGTATGTATGATATAAAAAAACATGTAAAAATTCTGAGCCCAGTAATTACTCATTTTATAAACACAATAATTGATACTTGCCAAATACCTGAAGAATTTTTTTTTTTTTTTTTTGGTTTTAGGCATTTCACCCTGAAAAGAGTGCTTTGTGCCGGTAACAGTTAAAGTGGATAAAAAAATTCGGTTAATCTATTGGGAGAATAATAAAACAAATTAATCATTGGACTCATTTAGATCGCTAAAACAAATTAAATGTTGAATTCATTCAGGTTAATAAACTTACACAAAGCTGTATGAACACGAGAATTGTTAAGAGATAAAAGGTATGAAATGTTAAGGGGGGACTGGTGTGTGATTTTAATAAGACGGCGGTATATGTTCTTGAAAGATGAATGATTTTTACAGTTAAAGAAAACGTGGTCGAGGGTTTCCTCTTCCACACCGCACTGGCAGACCGGATCATCCAAAACTCTAATTCTAGCCAAGTGGGATGCAATTGAACAGTGACCAATTCTCATTCTCGAAATACATGAAATGAATCGTTTTGACAGTTTTTTACCGTGAAACCATGGCTTAGCAGGGATATGGTTTTGAATTCCAGCATAGAAAGATCCAGTTCTTATTTTGGAGACTGCCCAATTTTCTTCCCAGGCACGAGTCATGTTGGATTTAAGAATCGGAAAGACATCGGAGATAGGGATTCTAAAATTTAGTGGGATAGTTCCGGAATCTGAACCAGATTTGGCGAGAGAATCGGCCATCTCATTACCCTCTATACCCAAATGGGCAGGGACCCAGGCCAATATCGTCTCAAACCCAGATTCACTTAGAGAATTGAGAAGATTTTTTATTTTACATATAATATTGTCTTCCGGATAACATAGAATATTTGACATAATTTTAGTTAGAGCACTTAGCGAATCAGTACATAGTAAGGCTCGATGAATGTTGAGAACCTGGATTTGATTTAGCGCTTGTTCAATTGCAAAGCATTCAGCTGTAAATATGGAAACTTCTTTCGGTAATTTATAAGTGAGATTGATGTTGAATTCTGGACTATATATCGATGCTCCACATCTTTTATTTTCAAATTTGGAACCATCTGTGTAAAGGATGGAAAATCCAGGGAATTTTGAAGCCACAATGCTTTTAAAACAGTCATCCACATTATGAAATTTATTTGGGGAAGATAAAATATTCTTCCGAAAGACTGATGTTATTGTGTTCGGCATAAAAGTGATTGCCTTAAATGGAATATTGTATATAGGAAGATTGGGAACTTCTTGAAGATATTGGAGGGAAGATGACAGAGAATTATAGAGATGAAAACTTTTAATTAGGAGAGGAAAACATTTTTTTTCACTCAATCTTTTGTTAGACTTCAAATTAACACTTAGCAGATTAAGACTTTGTTTAATAGGATGATGTGATAACGATAAAGCCTTGAAAATATATTTATTGGCAAGGAATTGCCTTCTGAAATATAATGGAGGCTCCCCACATTCCACCTGAAGCGCATTAATTGGAGAAGACTTCATAGCTCCAATAATCATTCTGAGGGCTTTTGATTGAATTCTTTCCATTTTCTTATCTAAATATTTAGGGAGGGGGTCAAAAAGGAATGTGCCGTAATCCAAGTGGCTCCGAACTAGGGAATTATACATTAATTTAAGAGTGGTAGGATGAGATCCCCACCATACTCTGGAAACTGCTCGAATCATATTAAGTCCCTTTTCACACTTTGTAGAAATTATCTGAATGTGTGGAAGCCAGGAAAGTTTATGGTTCAAAAGAAGACCAAGGAATTTGATTTGAGTAGCGGTTTGTAGAGGCATATTATCAAAAGAGATTGAGAAGTGGGGAATTTTTCTTTTGCGCGTGAAAGCTACGACCCTTGTTTTAGATGCCGCCAGATTCATCCCATTTATTGACAACCAGTTTTTAATATATTGTAAAGCCAAATTCATTTCCTTTGCTGCAAAAATAATATTTTTATGTAACAAATATATAAGGATATCATCCGCAAAGTAAAGTCGCTTGATAGAAAAAGGAATTACTGAGTCTAGGTCGCTTATATAAATATTTAACAACAGAGGACTGATAACAGAACCCTGGGGTAAACCTCTCCATAGTTTGCGCCTTAAGCATTTAGAGGAAGACTCAATAATAATAGACCTATCTGTGAGCAAATTAATAATAAATTGGACTAGTTTCGGGGGGATTTGTTTTTTAATTAGCTTTTCTTTCAAAACATTCAGTAAAACATCATCGTAAGCTGATGAAAGGTCAAGGAATGTGGCCAATGTATAAGAATTTAGGGATTGAGAAACTCGGATATCAGTTGTGAACAAACTTAAATTATCCATTGTAGATTTCTTTTTCCGAAAACCATACTGATTTGGTGAGATAATATCTTGACTTTCAACAAACCACTCTAGTCTGTTTTTTATCAAACGCTCCGCTACTTTCATCAAACATGATGAAAGAGCAATAGGCCGATAAGACGAAATTTCAGATGGATTTTTTCCAGGTTTTAAAATGGGAATGATTTTTTGAGTTTTCCAAACATCCGGAATTAGTCCTGTTTCAAACATATTATTAATAAGAGATAAGAAATATTCAACCGCCATATCAGAAAATGATTTAATGAAACTATAAAATATTCCATCGGGACCCGGAGCAGAGTCAGAAAGGGCTCTTATCACTCGTTTCATCTCATCAATGGAGAAAGGAGCATCTAGCCAGTTAGAGTGAGATGGATACGGCTTAATAGAAGGCATTTCTTCACATCCGGCAACTGATGGGGGAGCTATTTTATCCGCAAATCCTATAAGAATTTCTTCTGGTATATGTTTGATTCTTGGCGGAGAATACGATGATCCAAATTTTTTTAAGCTAGACCAAACTGAAGACTGGGGAGTTTCCGGAGACAGGTTCTCACAGAACTTCCGCCATCCAGCGCGCTTCTTATTTTTCAAAATTCGTTTGGTTTCTGCCTGGGCTTTTTTAACTGATAAAAAATTTTCTAGTGACATACACTTACGAAAAGAGGAAATTGCTATTTTTCGAGAGTTGACGGAGCGAGTGCATTCCTCGTCCCACCACGGAGTAGAGTGTTTTATTTTAATGTTCGCATTGCGTTTCGGGATGGATTTTTCTGCTGCATTTATAACCATAGAAGGAAACGTCTCACATTGCATTCTGATGTCTCCCGGGGACGATTTTGTTAAATTAATAAGATTATCTAGTTCAGAAGAGAAAGTGCTCCAATTCGCATCTTTCGTTCTAAATTTGAGATTATTTTTAACTGGGGGGGAATAAGTCTTAAATTGATGGTGGAAGCGGATTATAATTGGGAAATGATCACTAGAGAGGGGATCGTTTAGGATGTCCCAAGAGCATTTAGATGCTAACGAATACGAACAAAGAGATATATCAACAGCACTTTTCCGTTGATGAGGGGGGGTGAATCTGGTTGGAGATCCGTCATTTAAAAAACATAGGTTATGGGTATCAATAAAATCTAAAAGATTGCGGCCAGAACGATTTGTTATTTCGCTACCCCAAGAAGGGGAATGTGCATTAAAATCTCCAAGGATCATATAAGGGGAACAAATCTGGGTTAAGATTGGTGCCCATTCATTTTCAATAAAAGTCGTAGAGGGAGGAATATATATTGACAATATTGTGATATCAGATAAGACAGCTGCTATTATCTGGATATCGTCGGAGGGAGTATGAATATTAATTTCTTTAAATGGGATAGAATTATGGATTATCAGAGCCGAGCCGCCTTTACCATCCGGTCTGTCGTGTCTGAGACAATAATAACCTGGAATTCTTAAGTGAAAGGAGGGTTTTAACCACGTTTCAGAAATGGCGGCTACTGAAACGTCGTGTTCGTCGAGTAATTGAATTAGGTCAGATTTGTTAGCGAAGAGGCTTCTACTGTTCCACTGAAGGATTTTGTTCAGTTTCGAAGCCATTGGGGAGGCAAGATAATAAAGATTTAATGTAATCGGCAGCGTTGGACGGTACAGTATTGTTGTTTGTAAGGATAGAAATTAAAAGGGTAATTAAAGTGTGTATAAAAGAATTATTATTCATTATTTCGGGGAGAGCAGGAGGGGAAGAATTACCATTAATGGCACACCCATTGGGCGTCTGGGATTTGGCATTCCCATTCGGGCTGGCCAAAATATTATTCAATTGTTTTTTATCAAGGTAAGGTGTATATTTTGGGTTGGGTTTGACTGGCTTGAGAATGGTTTCTCTGTGAGAAGATGACGTTGAATTTAAAAAGGTGGTTGTTTGGAAAGGAGCTGAGGACGATGTCATCTCTGCGAATGATTTTTTCGCAGGAGAGATTAACTTTGAGGCCTGGAAGTACGAAATGTTGTCGGTAGCCATTTTATGTTTTATGTTCTTCTGTCTTGTTAATTCCGGACAGGCTAGACTGACCGCGGTATGTGCACCCGAACAGTTAATGCAAATGGGATCATTGGAAGATTGCGGACATTGATCAAATGGGTGAGCTTCTCCGCAATAGTAACAACGTGGGGGGGAGCGGCATACGGATTTCGAATGTCCGAACCGGCAGCAGTTGAAACATTGGATTGTTGGAAATTTATAAACTTCGACGGGAAGCGAGGTATAATAAATTAACACACGAGACGGTAGGGATTGTCCCTCAAATGTAACAACAACAGACTGGGAAGGTTTCCAGATCGTGTTTCCGTCAGTAGAATCCTTGTAGTTCAGTCGACGTACTTTTAATACTTTCGGGGTTCCGTGAGAATTATTCAAAGCATCAACAATTTCAGCCTCTGGGATATCCGCGGGAATTCCTCGCACAAGACCCATTCTCGAAAGGTTAAATGTAGGGATGAACGATTTATATTTATGATTTGAGAGCGAGTCAATTTTTTTTACAAATCCATTTGCGGAAGCGGCAGTGTTAAACTCAATAGATAATTTATATCGCCCTTCCGGTTTAATTGAACCGTTAACAATACCAAGGTTATTATTTTTTGAGTCAAATACGAATTTTCCAAAATCTAAAGGATGAATAAGTTTTCCCTGTTCAGTTCTCTGAACATTAACGGTAAATGGACCGGAAGCTGAAGCAGGATAAAGTAATTCAGTACTTTTTACATTATCGCTAATTAAAGTACTTGGCTGGATGTTACTATTGGTGTTAAGGTCGTTAGGGGTCGAGGTTTGTTGAATCGGCGGTATAGATTTAACTTTCGATGGAATGTGAAGGCTTTGCGATGGTCGTCGTTTACGAGATGGGAGCGTAATAGAAACCTGGCTCGTATTAGATTCCGAATCAGAAAAATCCAATATCGACCCTGGGTCGGGAGGCTTATCTTCACCTTCCTCCATTATATAAAAATAACTTAACTTTTAAAAATTAAACTGAAAAAATAATACGCAGTCTATTTCATTGACTGTACAAACAAAAACGGATTAGCCGTAAGCAGGAATGCTAACAAATAGGTAAACGATAAACAATATTAAATAAAATGTAACAATAATCTCTTATCTGTACGCAGCGCAGGAACGGGCGAACGGCACTCAGCAATAGTAAAGTACACACAACCACTGTTGACCGCGGCTCGAATCGGACTCACCTGAAGAATTAAAAACTAGTATTGTTAGACCTATTTTTAAAGGCGGTGATCATTCAATTATAAATAATTACAGACCTATTTCCCTATTACCTGCCTTGGAAAAAATTCTCGAAAAATATATAGCAATATACCTAGATGGATATTTAAATAAATTTGGTATCATTGACGAATGTCAGTACGGATTCCAGAAAAAAAAGCTGTGACGCAACTCTTAATAATTTTTCTAATTTCATAAACACCCAGCTCAACTCTCAAAAACACGTACTCTTTATTGATTTCTCTAAAGCCTTTGATACACTATGCCATAAACAAATAATAAAATTTCTACAAATTATTGGAATCCGTGGTAAACTGCTAACTTTTTTTAATAACTAGGTACTTATCAAATAGAAAAATGAGGGTAAAAATATTGAATGAGATGAGTAAATCTAAATTTGTAAGGTCTGGTGTCCCACAGGGGTCAATTTTGGGTCCAAAATTATATATTATATATGTCATAGCTATGTCGAAACTATTTAGAAAAGCGCGCAGATTCATTTTCGCAGATGACACCGCACTTGTAGTATCTAATGAAAATCCTCAAATAGCGATTTAAGAATTGCAAACCGACTTCGATGAACTGCTAAAATGGGCACACGATGTAGGATTGGTTATAAATGTAAAGAAAACAAAATGCATGTATATCAGATCACCAAGTTTGAAAATGTGGAATATTCCCAAACTAACCGCACATAACTTTGAATGCATCCATAGAAAAATAATATCTAACTGCCAATGTGAGAAAATTGATTTTGTCAACGAGTATACTTATCTGGGATTAAAAGTAGATAACACATTTAAATGGGATAAGCAAGTTACTAAAATATGTAACCAGCTAAGAGCTCTAGCAAACAGTTTCTATAAATTAAAATTTGTTTTGCCTCATAGCACACTCAAACTAGTATATTTCTCATTAGTAGAATCTATTCTTAGATATGGAATTAGAAGCTGGGGAAATACAAGCATGACATATATTAAGTATGTTCAAAATTTGCAAACCTCTATCATAAAAAAAATTGTATCACCTAATATGTATAGACAAAGACATGTGCAACTCTTATATTGTGCTGAGGGCCTGCTCCCTATAAAAGGTTTATTATGGTTCCTTACCATTAAAGATAACTGGGGCGATAGTACTTATAAAAAACCACTGGTACATAGCCACAGCACACGTCTTACAGAAAAAAAAGGGCTGAAAATACCTAAAATAACAAATAAGTATGGAAGCCGAACGCTGGAGTACTGTGTACCAGTGATTTTTAATAAGCTCAAAAATAAATTTGTTTTTTCAGAAAATAAGATTTTAAGCATGAAAACTGTAAAGTTTAAGAATATTGTTTGCAAGAGAAAGCTAGGCGAAATTTATAAATTAATTTCTATCATGAGTTATAAAAAAATGCCAAATAGAAATGTCTTTTCGTGCATATTCCGATCCAAATCGCTTTGGAAAATGTACTTGCCGACCTGAGCGAGTTGTCGTCTTGGTTACAGGTGTGGCAGCGACAGGTGTGTCCAGAGTGATATTTTCTTCGACCGGAACGAAAGCAGGCTTGAGTCTGTCTATGGAGACGCGTTTAGGTTTGAAATAATCTTATTGAAATAACCAATGTTTTGTCGTCACGCTCTTCTACCTTGTAAGGACCTTCATATGGATTCTGTAGATGTTTTCTTACACTATCCGTTCTCAGGAATACGTGCGTGGTGACAGGTAGGTCTTTGTGTACGAAAAAAATTCTAGTACTGTGTTTGCTGGCAGGAGTCGATTTAATATGCTCGAACTTCCATTGTAGACGTCCTACGTAGGTGTCGGGTTCCTCACGGGGGGTTTCATTGAGGAAATCGCAAGGTAGCCTTAGTGTTCCACCATAGGTGAGTTCAGCAGTCGAACCTTTTTAGTTCTTCACGAACAGTCGCTCTCAACCAGAGCAATATAAGGGGGAGATTTTTGATCCAGTTCCGGTCACCACATGTCATGAGGGATGCCTTGAGCGTGCGATGCCATCTCTCTATTATCTCGTTCGCCTGTAGGTGATACGCAGTAGTTTTGTTGTGTTTGATGCCAAACTTTTCTGCGAGTTTTTTGAAGAGACAACTCTCGAACTGACGACCATGGTCCGTGGTGATGATGCCCGAGGTTCCGTGACGAGCGATCAAATTTAATTGTAAGTCAGCATGTGGCTCGTCACAAAAGATAATTATTATATTCACTCGAGACGAGACAAAGTTTTTCTTTAACGGTGGGTCAGCATGTGTCTTGTCAGATAGCTCTTCCGAGAAAATGTATATTTGCACTCAGAACATGAAAATGGTTTTTCACCACTGTGAGTCAGCATGTGGATCGTCAGTTGGCCCTTTCGAGAACATGAATAGTTGCACTCAGAACATGAAAAAGGGTTTTCTCCACTGTGAGTTAGCATGTGGCGTGTCAGATTGTTCTTTCGAGAACATGAATAGTTGCACTCGGAACATGAAAAAGGTTTTTCTCCACTGTGAGTCAGCATGTGGATCGTCAGTTGGCCTTTTAGAGAACATGAATAGTTGCACTCGGAACATGAAAAAGGTTTTTCACCACTGTGAGTCAGTATGTGTCTCGTCAGATGGCCCCTTTGAGAACATGAATAGTTTCATTCGGAACATAAAAAAGGTTTTTTCCACTGTGAGTCATCACGTGTCTGGTCAGAGATCCTTATTTGTAGGGGAGACCGAGGGGAGTTGAAACAATTTTCACATTTTGTTTCATACACCAAATACTATAGACAGAAATCGTATGATATTAGTACCAATCGATAGGTCATTCTTTACACTTACGAATGACTAACATAAAGAAATTGTAAGCGTTAAATATTGTGGTTAAAAATCGACTTAACCGTAACAAGTCAACTTGTTTCAACTCCCCTCATACCGAGGTAAGATGAAACAGGGGTCGAGGAGAGTTGAAACATATGATTTTTGAGAAGTATTAAATGCTGTAAAATAAAAATGATGATATAATTTAAAGGTATTTATTAAAATTAAACTTTTCAAGAAGGTACAAAACAAACTGACAAAAATAAAAATATTATGAAAATAAAAAACGCCAATCTGAAAAGCAGTTGTGGCAAACATAAGAAAGTTCCTCATTCCTACTAATAAAAATTAAACTTTTCAAGTACAAAACAAACTAACAGAAATAAAAATATTATGAAAATAAAAAACGTCAGTCTGAAAAGCAGTTGTGGCAAACATAAGAAAGTTCCCCACTAGTGCAAGCTTCATGAGCCCAGTTGCTGCATTCCAGACATTGCACCCAGTTTTCTTTGGCTCTGCTATTTGAATATGGCTCTAAACAATAAAGGCAAATGGATTCTTATTCTTCTGCATTGTCTTCGTTTCCTCTTCGTTTCTTGACAACCTTGACCTTTTTAATTTTAGTGCCTGGTTTTGATCTCTTTGTTGTTTTTGTTTCTTTAAAGCTAGGTTTTTTCACATTTTTCTTAGTCGTTCTAGCTGCTTCGATTGCAGCTGGTTCATTCTTTACGGGAGTGTCGGTTAACACAGCGGATTTCACTTTGCGTCTGTTTGTTTGATTTCCTTTCCTTGGTGGAGCTTTTGGCAAGGGTCTAAGAGTTGCAGGTGAGAATGGAATTGCTGTCACGGTAACTGAAGTATCTCGTGATGTAGATGCTATAGGTATTATATCCTCAGTGGTTGAAGGCATCGTGAAAGTATTAAGCATTACTTCAGATATCGCCAGATCAGGTGAATTCTTATCAGAGTTTTCTGCAGACTTGGGTACGTCTTCTGTTTCGTAGCTGATTTGAGGAGGAGTAGCCGGTAAATTGAAGATTTAAAAAACGGTCTTTTCGGATATCCAATCGTTGGAGCAGCATTTCCTTAGTTTCATAAGCAGTTTTTTTGTAATATACCTGTAGAGGGAGGTATGGTTCAGGTTGTAACTCGAAGCCGCGTCACGGAGACTTTTCTGTCGCAAAGTTACTTCTTCTTCTGAGAGATCATATATTTCGAGACTCGTCATACCTCTGGCAGTCTTTCTTTCATAAAAAGTAGGCATTCTGAAACAAAATAAACAAATTGAATCAACAAAAAAAACATTTTATTTTGTGCCCGTAAAATAATAAACAAATAAAATTGAAAACGAGGAGAGTTGAAACAGTCTGTTTCAAATCTCCTCAGTCCGAAAAAACCTCCCATTTTTTATTTAATCAACAATCAAGAAGCAAATACAAAAAACTCAATTGTACCAAACATATGTAATAAATCGTTAGTTAATGAGCTTTCGAAACACATTTAATTAAAGCAAAATACAAAACCATTATCAAAATATAGGCATCGTAAAAAAACGTTAAAAACTTACTTTTGACGATTTTTGAGACACGGCACGCACAACTCCACAACCGCTCGACTATCGGCACCGAAGCAAACTGACGAGCCATCAGGCGGAGGTAAACGGTTGAAAAGCGACGTTGCCAGTTCGTCAACGGTTTTAAGTCCTACTCGGAAACATATTGTAGCGTTAGTAACTAAAATGTTCGGCAACGTTCTTTGGTGCAAATTGAATAGCATGGGAATGTACTAGAGCACACCGTAGGTACTGCCCATCTACCTACCCCCTGGATGATTCTCGATGCATTCGCAACTGATATAACCCAGGCAGTCTACTACATATATTATCTTTAACGAGGCAATCAAAAAAACTTAATCCTTTCGCGCCACGATTAATTAAGTAATGCTTGCTGTGTCTGTTATGATTAATTACTTGAGTGATGTATAAAATATTGTCAAAATTTATTCACAACAGTTTTATCCCCGCAACAGAATGAATCTATTACAAAATGTTACACAGTTAAATTTCAACCCGTTAATTATTAGGAGACCAAATTTGGTCCCAAGCATCTACGAATTTGGTTTCCTAATATTTAAAGGGTTGACACCGAACACATCTTTAACCTTCGCAATACATCTTTCGTATATTTTGATGAGCACTATGGTCTTATGGACGAATGGAATAATGATATTTTGGGATAACAACTTAAAAACCAATAACTACTTAACGAGATTTATTACAAAAAAACAGTCAATAGACAGTCCCTATTAATAGTTGCCTTAAAGCATAATCCATAATTCGATATGGGAACATTTATTTTAATTAATTAAAAATACGCTTTCATTTTAAAAGAGTCTTTCTTAGCAATTTAAAACTTTTTGGGTTGTTATTGATTTCCCTTGATGTTGATCTTTCGGGGCTAAATTTGCGATAAATTGTGATTTTTTTTACATCTGACATATAAATAAAATTTTGAAAATTATATTACTTTTTTATTAAAAATATTGGTGATATTAACTGTGGTGATTTTCCGTGCTGATCATCCAGATTTCTTTGTAATAAAAGTATGTGGGTACTCCGTTACTATTTGGTTTTATTCAAGTAGCTACAAGTATTGATACAATGGACAGTATAAAAGTTTGCTAATGAAGAGAGGACGAGTTACAACAGACATGCCTTTTAATACGTCTCGGTCATGCTGTCCCACTCAGATATGCCTATCTCTTTCATACCGACAGACATACATTCACCACAATAACTAACATTAATAATTAAAAAGTGTGACTTATACTGATGGATTCGCTATTATTTTAAAAATTTGTACATAAAATACTAAAAGATTATAGGTGCCTACAACAAGATATTATAAGATGAATATTTGTCTTAAACAATTTTTATTCTTAAATTAAATAATTATTCAATTTACAGAGTATAATCATTTATGTAAACTAAAATAATTCGTCAACTAACTCTTCACCGCTATTCATTTTTTAAATGTTTTTCTTCTATAGAAGCAAGTGCTTGTAGTTAAAAGAGTGGTGAGCATCAACATGAAAAATATAAAGTGTTTGTAATCAATAATGATTTGAGGAAATATGATTATTTCAAAAAAACATGTATAAACAAATTAAAATTTACATTTATTAAGAAAAAGAGAATTAATAATGAAGTAAGTAAAATGACATGGTTCACAATGCTACAACTGGGCCACTCGGCCTACTTCTATTTTATAGTGTTAATTATAATGATTATATAATCGAGTTGAAATATGTGCACTTATATGTTATAACATTAATTTATTATTTTTCGCTGACTATCATAGGAAGGTGGGTACGTGGAATAATAATTAGATTTTTTTGTACCATTTCGAAAACTGATGAAGTATTATTATTGTCACAATAATTATCTGAAAGGCTCGAAGGTACAAAGAATAAAGCATTAAAAAATCAAAGACAACAAACACAAATGAAATAATATAACCATATTCCAAAAATCAAATTCACAATGTTAATAACAATTCACCCATTTTGCTTTACTTTCAGAAGATGTCTTAAAAAACGAATATGAATACAATATTTAGTGAGAATAATGGGTATGTTTCAGTTTTATGTACCTTCGGTTACAGTGCATCCGCTGTCGTTAAACGAAACTTTGATGATGAATAAATATATTTGTTTGAGAGATCAGTTTCATCGTGCAACATCCCCGGCTCGAGTTCACTGCGAGAGTCAGCTAATTGGTTGCGATGTAGTAGATTTTTATCATTTCTGGCTATTAAACCAGGATAGCTTGGTCTTGATATTGAGTATTTTTTTTGAGAAATGTTAGTCATTTAGTTTAATTTGAATAAGACACGGCCAATAGGCCGGCATTATCGTTTTTCACCACGTAAATAGTTTCGTTCTTGTTGGCCGTATTTTCACTTTTTCTTCAAAATTGAGATACACTTTTAACGTTCTCAGATGCACGAGCTGTGTGAGTTGCAGAGCTGCTTTCAAAAAATATAAAATAAAATGAAGCTTCTTAACCTTAGCTTTACTAACGATTGTAAATTATTTCGTGTGTAGATCGTTTTACTCCATGGTGTTTAAGATTGTGTCTCGTCAGAGAGACCATTCGACAAAATGAATAGTTGCACTTACAACATGAAAAAGGTTTTTCTCCACTGTTAGTCAGCATGTGGTTCTTCAGATGGCCACTTGAGAACATGAATAATTGCACTCGGAACATGAAAAAGGTTTTTCTCCACTGTGAGTCAGTATTTCTTTCTTCAGTGTGCCGCTTTGAGAAAATGAATAGTTGCATTCAGAACAAGAAAAAGTTCAGAAGTAAGTTCAAGAGTCAGCATGTGCCTCGTAAGATGGCCCCTTTGAGAACATGAATAATTTCACTCAGAACATGAAAAAGGTTTTTCTCCACTGTGAGTAAGCAAGTGCATCTTTAGATAGCCCTTCCGAGAAAATGAATAGTGGCACTCGGAACACGAAAAAGCTTTTACTCCACTGTGAGTCAGCATGTGTCTCTTCAGATTGCCCTTGAGAGAACATGAATAGTTGCACTCAGAACATAAAAAAGCCTTTTCTCCACTGTGAGTCAGCATGTGGCTCTTCAGCGTGCCCCTTTGAGAACATGAATAGTTGCACTCAGAACATGAAAAAGCTTTTTCTCCACTGTGTGTCAGCATGTGGCTCTTCAGATAACTCCTTTGATAACATGAATAATTGCACTGAGAACAAATAAAAGGTTTTTCTCCACTGTGAGTCAGCATGTGGCTCTTCAGATGGCAATTTTGAGAACATGAATAATTGCACTCGGAACATGAAAAAGGTTTTTCTCCACTGTGAGTCATCGCGTGTCTTTTCAGAGAGCCCCTTTGAGAACATGAATAGTTGCACTTGAAACAAGAAAAAGGTTTTTCTTCACTGTGAGTAAGCATGTGGCTCTTCAGATTGCCCTTCCGAGAAAACGAATAGTGGCACTCGGAACAAGAAAAAGGTTTTTCTCCACTGTGAGTTAGAATGTGTTTCTTCAGATTACTCTTAAGAGAACATGAATAGTTGCACTCAGTACATAAAAAAGGTTTTTCTCCACTGTGAGTCAGCATGTGGCTCTTCAGATTGCCCTTAAAAGAAAACGAATAGTGGCACTCGGAACATGAAAAAGGTTTTTCTTCACTGTGAGTCAGCAAGTGCATCTTTAGATAGCCCTCCCAAGAAAATGAATAGTGGCACTCAGAACACGAAAAAGGTTTTTCTCCACTGTGAGTCAGCATGTGTCTCTTCAGCGTGCCCCTTTGAGAACATGAATAGTTGCACTCAGAACATGAAAAAGCTTTTTCTCCACTGTGTGTCAGCATGTGGCTCTTCAGATAACTCCTTTGATAAGATGAATAATTGCACTCAGAACAAAGAAAAGGTTTTTCTCCACTGTGAGTCAGCATGTGTCTCTTCAGATTGCCCTTATCAGAACATGAATAGCTGCACTCGGAACACGAAAAAGGTTTTTCTCCACTGTGAGTCATCGCGTGTCTTTTCAGAGAGCCCCTTTGAGAACATGAATAGTTGCACTCGAAACAAGAAAAAGGTTTTTCTCCACTGTGAGTCAGCATGTGGCTCTTCAGATTGCCCTTAAGAGAAAACGAATAGTTGCACTCAGAACATGAAAAAGGTTTTTCTCCACTGTGAGTCTGCATGTGGCTCTTCAGATGGCCCTTAAGAGAACATGAATAGTTGCACTCAGAACATGAAAAAGGTTTTTCTCCACTGTGAGTCAGCATGTGGCTCTTCAGATGGCCACTTCTAGAACAAGAATAATTGCACTCAGAACATGTAAAAGCTTTTTCTCCACTGTGTGTCAGCATGTGGCTCTTCAGATAACTCCTTTGATAACATGAATAATTGCACTCAGAACAAAGAAAAGGTTTTTCTCCACTGTGAGTCAGCATGTGTCTCTTCAGATTGCCCTTATCAGAACATGAATAGCTGCACTCGGAACACGAAAAAGGTTTTTCTCCACTGTGAGTCATCGCGTGTCTTTTCAGAGAGCCCCTTTGAGAACATGAATAGTTGCACTTGAAACAAGAAAAAGGTTTTTCTCCACTGTGAGTCAGCATGTGGCTCTTCAGATTGCCCTTAAGAGAAAACGAATAGTTGCACTCAGAACATGAAAAAGGTTTTTCTCCACTGTGAGTCTGCATGTGGCTCTTCAGATGGCCCTTAAGAGAACATGAATAGTTGCACTCAGAACATGAAAAAGGTTTTTCTCCACTGTGAGTCAGCATGTGGCTCTTCAGATGGCCACTTCTAGAACAAGAATAATTGCACTCGGAACATGAAAAAGGTTTTTCTCCACCGTGAGTCAGCATGTGTCTCGTCAGTTTGCTCTTTCGAGAATATAAATTGTTGCACACCGAACATGACAAATGTTTTTTTCCAACATGGATGCGTAAGTGCCTTTTGAAATTCGACTTATGAGAATTGGAATAGGTACAATGAGGACAAAATATTTTTTTCTCCAGAGGATGCGTCTTCTGATCTGTAGAAAAAAGAAAGTAATACGATAATAAAAGCATAATACGACTTAATATCTACACTTGGCGTAAGAAAGCACAGTAATTGATAACAACGATGGCAGAATTGTTAAAATTAGGAAAAAAAAGTGTTTTTACCGGACTGGACAATTCTTTCAAAGCGTTCTAAGCATTCCTTTTTTACATCCGGCAGGTCTATGTCAACTTCCATACAAGAGAATCCCCCATCATTATCTTCTCGGCGTCCGAGTTCCTCCTTGACGGTAATAGTCTCCACATTAATGCAAGCTATAAAACAACATGAACGTACATTGATCATCGATTTTAAACTCATTTAAAAAAACCTTAAACAAAAACAATAAAATAAATCATTGATTAACCCTGCAGAAGTGAGAAATAAGTGAAGAGAGTTCAAGGCAATTTTAAGAAAATTAATAAGAACGACCCCGAATGTCCGCTTCAGAAGGAATAAGCATTTGCTCTTGAGCACTTTCAGTATGGAGTTGTTGTTTTAATTCAATGGAATGATGTTTTCTTCCATCAATATGTATTTTTAACGAATGAGGATGAGGTGGAAACTTGAGGAATCGAGCACTTATTGTAAGCATTGGCGGCTTCCGTGATCGTAGGGTATGGTCACATCAAACAAATCACAAATAAACACCTCAAAACAATACATATTTTTCTAAACATAAGAAATATATATAAAATAAAACAATTGAAAACAATATACTTGGCACTTTGCCACTCATTTATAAAATATGGAATAAATGCTTGGGGAAGAGCAACAAACTCGGCCATCGATTCATTATAAATCGCACAGAAACCGATCTGAAAGGTAATATTAAAAAAACATAGACTGACTGATACAGACCGAATATTCAACAGTTGTGACATACTAGATATACGCCAATTATACGTTAAAACACTACTAAACTACATTTTTGACCAAAAAAACAAATTTCAACATGCACAAAATATCACTAACAGAACAGTTAGACAAGCGTACACAGAAAACATAAAAACTCCGATGGTAAATACAAGTTTTGGACAAATACACTATCAATACCATGCTATAAAAGCTTTCAACAGTCTAACACTTGAAAATAAAATCGAGGAAAACAAAAATAAATTGAGACACAAAATTACAAAATGGATTTAAGAACAAAAAAGACAATATTACCAAAATTTCATAACATAAAATAATAAAAACTAAACGTAACACACAAAACTTTGGCTGTTTCCGGCAGAGATAAAAAAAAACTGGTAAAAACTAAAATAACTGCCACTTAAGAGGACAGCGTTAACACACATATAATTTTCTGTCGCCATGGCAATCCAAAATGGACTTGTATTTTTATTTTTTTATCAAAGAAACAAACATTCCCGGGTTACGAAAAATCTGAGAACATTTGAAAATCTCGAACTACCACCACAGTAAGTGGAAAAAGTTGCTTATGTTGTGATGGAAGACTTATCCAGTCGAGGAATTGAACACACTACGCCTGGGTGGGACCCAAGCGCGATGTCAACTCAGCCACCGACCGGTCTAATACAATTTATTTAACATAATCAATGCAACTCACTGGCTGTCTGAGTACTTTCCGCATATCGCAAACATTCTTTCTTTACATCTGGGAGGTCGAAATCCATATAAGTGTAGGGCATTTCACCTCCGCCTTCTTCCTGGGGCCCTGGTTCCGTTTTGATGGAAACAGTTTCTGGATTTACTAGATCCATGGCACCGCTGTTGCAGGGTTTGGTAATTGGTAAACGCACAAACAAATTTATATACCTGAAACAAACATAGTTGTAACGTAATCCTATGAGCACACGAAAGCATTAAAATTATCGATTAGATCAACAGACAAGAAGTGTCAACTTCAAGGTCAAGATAGTCTCTATATGTAGGTATCCCTTATTTCAAATATCAGTTTCATATAAGATATCATTGTTTTGACAGAATATTCCAAGCAAACAAAATTTAATAATATTAAATACAATACAATAAGTTGAAGTAAAACAGAGATCCCGGGTCCTAGCACAAAAGCATTAATTCATAAAGATTGACAACTCGACCTTCTATAGAATTGGTTTGGTCAAGATTTTAACCTTAGATCTGGCAAATTTTAAGACAATCTGGCATCGGTGACGGCCCACCACACCATCGACAAAGAATAGAAGAAATTTAAAAAAAGGCGCGCCTATAGACAATATAATTCTGCTTCGCAACCTACCGAAAATTCAATTCATTAGCCTAAAACATAGGTGAAATGTCACCCAAGACCACAAAGTCCCATCTGACAAAGCGCTGTCATAACCATAACTGTTCAGCAAAACACAATCGGAAATGAAATTGTAGGATTACGCGTGACTATAATATCTACGTTGTCAACATCGCACGTAGTGCACATCACTCCTAACCTTTACCTTACTGTGCTAAAAAAATCAACGCGTTCCGGTGCTGTGTAGTCAATACACATCTCAAAATTAGCGATTTAATTTCGGAAAAATATTAATATTCACAGTTTTTTTATTTAATATTTGAAAACAATATTTTTTTACATAGATAAGTATACAGGATATAAACAAGATATAAAACAATAGAAATTAAAGTAGCCTTTCCTCACCATAAAGAGACATTGCTCTTGTGTTTGGTGAGGGAATTCTAGTTCAATTATATATACGTTAGTATTAATGTAAATAAATTATTAAGAAACAACACAAGATTTAAACAATATTACTTCTAGATGTAAGTAGTGAACGTATTTTGGACTTAAAATAGTTTAAGGTAATTTTTTAATTTAAGGTGAAATTCCTGAATATTTTCGATATTAATATATATTTATAATTAATCATTTATGTTTATTATCCACTGGAGTGACAACGCGACATAAATAATTTTGCCTCGATTGCTCGAGATATCCAGACGATCATTTTTTTTAATTTTTCGCCAACATTTAAAAAAACATAACTTAGATTTTTTACATGGAGTCATACAAACTTGTTATGGTGCTATATAGCCAATGAGTTAACCTGTATTTTGCCGTTTGTTTCATTTTTGTAGGATTTATAGAAAAAATATAAAAAATCGTTAACTTTATAGTCGCGCGAATCCTGCGTGTTTGTTACTTTGAAACTGCCGTGATAGCTACTTTTTCGAGTCTTTTTCTTTTGCCTTTTTTTAACGAATTGAATAGTATAATACATATAGTCTATTTCACAATGTCAAAATCGAAGCGAAGCTTTTTATATAATTGAGATCTAATACTGGATATTTATGACCATGTTTTTATATTGGATAGTAAAACAAGAAACAGGGTTTTAAATAAGATATATATAATAGCAGTACATATTACTAATCTTTCAGAAAATACTTTGTAAATTGCTTAAATTCCGTGTTATTTTGACATTTTTCCTCCAGAATACGTGATTTGACAGCGTTTAAGCTCAGTACACACCGGGTGAATTAACCTAGCAAAGTTTATGATGATGGTTATGAAACCTTTCATGTCAAACTTGTAGGAGCTTAGAACGGTAATTAAAATCTTTATATTATTGTAGAAAGCAATCACTTTGTGGTTTGATATGTTTAATAAAATAAAATAAAATACTTTTAGTTTTAAAACCACAAGTAGTAATTTGTACCCTGAAGATGCATGAGTAAAGCGAAACCGGTCGGTTCTAAAAATTATTAAAAACTCGTGGTTTTAAAGCAAAAAGTATTTTATTAAAATCTTATGATTTTTATACCAAAAAGTTGGGTTTTGTAAAAAAATAGTTGGGAGGGAAATAAATTATAGAACAAAAAAATTATTTATTTATTACTTGCAATAAAAATAAGTAAATTTTATATTGGTTTTATATAATTTAAACAAATCAATATATATAGTACCAGTATGCCTCGTTCCAGAGTGATACTCTCAGTATCGCCCTGGTGACAGACCACCATTCAAAATTGAACATTGCTTGAAATGATTTCATTATGTATAGTGACTAGATCTAAAATAGCCACTTTACTAGAAATAGATAAATTGAAAAAACATATATAAAAAGATAAAAACAAAACAAGTAATGTATACAATATACAGGGAAGAACGAGAATACCTATGCATTTTTCAATATGTATATTTCAATGATCAGAATTGAAATATACATATTAAACGTCCACCAAACCTTCTCCAAAAGGACCCCATAATCGAACCTTTTGGGGCTTTGTCGTAACAACATTTTAATGAGATGTAAATATGCGGAAAGAACCTGGAAAGAATGCGGAAAGATCTGTTCACCAAACACAAGTGAATAGCCAAGTACTTCACCACCTTCCTCTTCCCCATCTCCTTCCATAACTTCTGTCTCACAACATCCCCCAATTGGGGATGCTATCACACAAAAAACCATCAGGCGGCAGAATCGATCGCATTGCCTGCCTATCATTCTGGTCTTGTCTCCTAAGTTCTATGGCCAAAGCGGGGTCAAGTGCATTGCTAAAAATTTAAGATGGTCCTGGTAACATGCATAAAGTATCCTCGTTGCTCACTCCGTGGTCGACGTCGCTTGCTTCATCGTCCACGTCGCTTGCGCGGCTATTCTCCATGTCCGTTTCTGAAACAACAGAAATCACAAATTAATTTAATGGGTCTGTATTTCAATTACGGACCACCTCTGGCACGACGTTTAAAAAATAAACTAATAGCACGATCAAACGAATCAAATACTTGAGGCGGGCAATGTCAAGGTTTAGAATAACATCAGTGTATTTTTGAGCCGATGTATGAATGTGAATAAAGCAAAGAGTATGTCTGCCAAGACGGAGTTGTGTAGCGGTCCATAATTTCTGCCTACCCCTGCGGGGAAATGGTATAGTGGATTTGATGGTTAGTTATTTATTTTTTTAACTCACGGTTCCTAAGTGCTGACTTTTCTTGATAGCGAGCTGCTGCGTCCACGTCGCTCGCTTCACTTTAATGGAATAACTTTATTTCCAATGCACACGTGAATTCATTAAATCGAATTTTGTAAAAACAAAACACATTCTGTAATGGCGTCGCAAAAATTCACATTTGGTTTTAGAAATGTATTAAAAACAACAATATTTTTTTAAATAATAGAGTTGAAAACACGTTGAATAGTTATACAAATGATTAGCATATACACTGGTACAATAATATTAAATTAAAATGATATACTTACGACATTTCAATGATTTATATATCTGACAGTTGTAAAACGCACGTAGCACAATCAAACGAAATGTTTGAATAAAAGACAAATATTTAAATTTAGATAGAAGACTTATCGATTCTAGGATTTGCGACATCTATGTTTAACGGATAAAGCATTTCAATAGCTTTGTTTATAGTGCAAAATAATAGACGCGGGCATTGCCAAAATTTTAAAATAAATATTTTTCGAATCACGAGATAATTTGCAATTTTTTTCAATAAAGCAAACGGAGGCATTTAAATTGGCGCATTTATATTACCAAAAGCCATCCAGTGGTTAAGGCTTTTACGTACATATATAATAATATTTACGAAATTACATTGGTAAACAGTGCAGGAAATGACTGTCCAAAACACTTGCACAAAAATATATATAAATAAAAATATTGTTGACTTTGATCCACACAGTATGTAGGCACAAAATATAAAACAATTAGGTATACCTATATATTGAAATTGATGTACCAAACATATAAACAACATCGGAGTATATGTTTCCTAGCTGTTGAATACGTCGCATAGGAGTGTGATATTGGGACGTTGATATAGAATTGCTACAATAATATGGTAGGTACTGTCTTGTAACTGACCTGCTTGGAGTATGAAAAGAGATTACATATAATAAATCAGGGGTTTCAAACATTGAATTAATGATTTTATACAAACAAGTCAAATCAATAGTAAGTTATAATTTTATCGCATAAAGTTAAGAATGCTTAAAAGTAAAAATATTTATGTTAAAAGTGTCCCGTTGACAGTTTGCTTAATACGTATATTATGTGAGTCATTCAATTACATGGAATTAAACATAATCAAAAGCATTATATTTATAGGATTGACTCGTCGTGATGATTTAAACTAGAAATATGTTTGCAATAAATAACTCTGATGCAAAAATCATATGCACAATAAAAATAGTAACGAAATTTGAAATATCTCACGGCCGCTTTCACCAATAAGACGGCAGAAGAGAGACCGCTCGGTTCCGAAAGAGATTTAAATACAATGTTGACTTCACAAACATGACTGGCAGTAAATATACTTAACGGGTTGAATATAACCGACTTAAATGAGTTACTATATTGACCGTAGCCACACAAAGCGTAGACTATGGTGTAGATTTGAGTGAGCCGAACCAGTTGCTCCTATATCATCTGAGATGTAGATATTCTCACTATCACGCTGATAGAATACCACAATTCAGAATAGACAATTTGCCTTAATTGGCTTGAGCTATGTTTCGGGATTAGATCTGGCATACATATCTGTATTTTAGGGTTCAAAGTAAAATAAACTTAGTGATGTCTCTTATTGACAATGAGTAAACGCAAGACATAAAAGTAACATAACACCTAATGGAATTGACTAATTAGAATAAGTTAAAGTTTTCTACTCGGTGTGAAGAAATAAATAATAATAACATGGCATTTATATAGCGCAGTTTAGTGTCATTTCACTTCAAGTGCGCTTTACAACCCCATTTACCGTTTGTCGCATGTTAACGTGGTTGGTTTAGGAAAGCTCAATATATTATTTACGAATGATATGAAAAGTGATATATTCTTATAATAAACCAATTAAGTGGCTCCGGTCTTACTTAGTCAAAATAACATGAACCTACTTACAACGAGTATAAGGCAACAGTTCAAATGTGTTGAAGAAACGTCATTAGAAAAATAGAAGAGCAAGAATGTGATTAACTTCGAGATAAAATGTGATGTTCACTGAAGTAACATAAAACTGAATAAATGGACCACAAATATTGTACAGTTAATACAATATTACTTCAGAAAAGAGGAATAACAATTGTAAAGTGCTACGATGCAAGATACACAAAGAAATGGAAATGTCACTAGAGGTGGTCGATATTTCAATCCCGGTTACAAGGAACCGGTTCCATTGCTGACGCTGGAACCGTCAAAATAATTTCCGTGAGGAACCGGTTCCTCTCCTCCTCACCACAAGATTCGGTTCCAAGTACCGGCTTATTTTCACAAAAGTCATACAACACTAAACTATTACTGAATAATATTTTTTTTCCTAAAGGGATAAATTATCCACTTTGTCGTATAAATGTGACCAGAGTGAGGAATTATATTAAAAAATACTTGTGACTAGCAGTTAGTACAGCGTCTTGAGTATAATAATAGTAATTATTTGTTTTATTATATTTAGGAAACAAACAGTAATTTATATATTTAGCATAAACAGCAATTATTTACAATATTAGACCAATAATGTTTCATTAATTCTAGTCGTTGATTCAATATTTGCACCTATACAATATATTTATATGTATATGACAAAGAAATGTATCATAAGTAACCACTGTACGGCTGTACGCCGTTACTTCTTGTTAAACGTTATTCGTAAAAAAGTGCACTAAAATAGAATTATCATATACGTGTGGTACATTTTTTTGTGGAGAAATATCTGATTATTCTCCTGCGACAATTAGTTTTTCGTGTATCTTAAATAAACTACGTGAATTTTAATTCTAAAAGTGCCTTTGACAGCTGAGTTAACCATAGACAATTGTTGATGTAGACGGTGAATCGCAGAAAGTTTTCGCAACCAAAAAAGTTTTTAACCATAGACACTTATTGAAATAGACGGTGATTCGAGTTGTGATAATAACAATTTAAAATGTCTTCCATATCACCAGCAGAGAGGCTGAAGAGCGCAAAAGATCTTGTAAAAGTTTGTAGCAAAACTTTAATTTCTAGCATTTTGTCAAAGGAGCAAAAGACCTCCCTTTCTGAGGCAATGACAGAAATGTTGAAACACATTGAGGCATTGGTCCTAGAATACAAGCCACCAACATCTAAAGATGATGAGGGACTCGAAAAATTATTCCGATCATTATCTAAAATTGAAAAAAACGTTGAAGATCTTAAATTAAATATGGTATCTAAGTCGTATGCTGAAATTACGAGAAATAATATAATTCATGAAGAACCAACAAAATGCAAGAAACACGAACCGATCGTCATTATAAAGCCGAAAGATAAAGATAAAAAAATACAGTTACAAAGGATGAAGTAAAACAAAACATTGTTCCTGTTAATTTTGGTGTCACCGGAATTAGAAACTTTAAACAAGGGGCAGGCTATAAAACTATTCAATTCACTTCCAACACATTATTAAACATCTAATCTTACAGAATACAAAACAACACATATGGAACTGGCTTCAATCCTTTTAATATTTGATTTTTTATATTTCACTTTTTTGGAATAACCATGGAAAAACTACTGTTATAACTATGGAAAAATCGATTTTATATTTTAATTTTTAATGTTTTTCTGTGTAACCAACTCTACTGTATTGTTTTAGAATTATATAACTTTACTATTTAAAAAGTCCTCCACAACACAGGTGAACTCCTAGCGTGGAGGACAATATACTATACCATTGTATAACAAATATATTAAAGAATAAAATAAAAAAATAAAAAAAATAGTAGAGTGTAAGTATGTTGCTGCAACAAAAAAAGATGGAAGAACAAATAATATCAAAAATGGGAAAAAATTATGATGTGAATACACCAAAACCTAAGAATCCCAAACTTAAAATTATTGGTTTATCGGATAAATACACTCCGGAAGAAATTGCATCCAAAATTAAGATGCAAAATGATTACCTTGAAACACTTGATAGTAAAATTGATATTAAATTTATAAAATAAATTAAAACCAAACGAGGAGACAATAACTACACCATTTTCATGGAAGTTGATGGTAATACATACAATAGAATGTTACAAGAAGGAAAAGTAAATATTGGTTGTGATAGATGTCGGGTGTTCGACAACATCTCACTTCTAAAATGTTACAAGTGCAATGGCTACATGCACAAGGCACAAGACTGCAGAAGTGAAAAAGCATGCACTCGATGTTCCGGAACACATGACAACGACAACGAAAGCTGTCAAAGAGACATCCAATGCATTAACTGCAAAAAAATGAATGATCGATTAAAATTACAACTGCCAACTGACCATTTTGCTTGGAGTGATGAATGTTCAGTGCACGTGAGAAAAGTTGAAGCGGAAAAAAAGAAAATTGATTTTTTATGTCACTAAAGACCTGCTCTAAGGTAAACAGTAACATAAAAATATTTTCAAACAACAAATTAGAAACCGAAAAGATCTTGTACCTTAATATACAAAGCTTGCCTGCACACCATGAAGAGTTACAAATTTTACTCGAAGAACGAAAACCTCAAATGATCATGCTCAGTGAAACGCATGTCACAGAAGAAATAGAAGAAGTTGAAATAAAATTTACGAACTATAAGGTAATAAGATGTAATTCGAATAGTCGGCATACAGGCGGAGTAATAATGTTACTGAAAGATAATATAAATTTTGAAACAATTTCTAACGAAAATCACAAAAACTGTACCTGGATCTTAGCAATAAAAATTAAGAAAGGATTTAGACCAGGAGTATACTGCGTAATTTATCACTCCCCAAATGCCAGTAAAAGTGACTTTATAAATTATTTTGAAAACTGGTGTTCAAATTTTTTAAAAGAAACTGATCTCAGTATAATTATTGGAGACTTTAATATAAACATGAAATGCGAAACAGATTTTTATACAAAGAAAATGAAAAGCATCATCAACATTACAGGAATGAAACAGTTGGTCAAAGAATACACTAGGATAACATAATCAACCTGTACACTCATAGATCTTGTTTTATCAAATGATTATGAACTAAATGTAAAAATATTAGATACACCTAAAATAACAGATCATAGCATCATTAATATAGTGATGGCAAAAAATAAAAACATCAAAAATATCGAAAAAGTTATTAAAAGAAGAAACCTGAAAAGATATGATAAGAGTAAAATGATTCAAGAATTATTGATTCAAGATTGGAAAGATGTAAATAACTTAGATTTTCACAAAAAAGGTGAAACTATAATAACCAATATGACTGATGCAATAAATAAAATAATGCCTGAACAACGTATAGTAATTAAAACCAATAATCAATGGTATTCCAAAAAACTAAGACAAATGCAATATGAACGAGATACTTCTTATAAAATAGCAAAAATTACAAAGGATAACGAACATAGGAATAGATTTAAAACAATTCGAAACAAGTACTCAAAACTTAAAGGATACAAAAAATGAACATTTCAACAACAAAATTCAACGGGAAAGGGGAGATCCAACGAAAATGTGGAAAACACTTAAGTCAATGATGAAAAATAAATGTGAAGATGTGGAAAAAGATATCATATTCCCAACCGAATTGGCTGGCGAAAACAACATGGCTGATAAGTTTAATAAATATTTTGTGACAAGTATAGAAGAAATTAACAAAAATATCCCAATCATAGAAGAAGAAGAAATTTTCAATTTTGAAGAAAAAACTTGCGAATTAAAGTTTAAGAAAATAGACGGCCAGAAACTCCAAAGAATACTGTCCAAAATCAAATCAAAGCCCAGCCAAGATGGGATCACTATTCAAATATTAGAACATGCATTACCTGTAATAGGAGAAGAGTTTCTTAGTTTAATAAACGAATCGTTAGAAACAGGGAAGTTTCCTGAATCATGGAAAACGTCTATAGTGATACCGATTCCAAAGACTTCGAACACAAAAAAATGTAAAGACTTTCGACCTGTAAATATGTTACCAAAATATGAGCAAGTGATGGAATACATAATTAAATCTCAACTTGAAGAATACTTAGAAAATAATAGCGTCTTTTGTGACGAACAATCTGGATTTAGGAACAATAATTCATGTGAAACAGCGTTAAATTTAGTAATTGATGATTGGAAGGAAGATATAGAGTGTAGGAGTGTGAGGAATATATATAGGTGTTTTTAGATTTTCAGAGAGCTTTTGAAACAATAGATAGAAAAAGAGTTACTAAAAAATTAAAAAAATATGGAATAAAAGAGAAAGAACTGGAATGGTTTAAAAACTACTTAAGCAACAGACAACAAACAACAAAGATAAGAAACAATATATCAAATCCGATTGAAAATAAGCTGGGTGTACCGCAAGGATCTGTATTGGGTCCGATATTGTTTATACTCTACATAAATGATATGGTAAAAATATTAAAACATTGCAAAATAAGACTGTTTGCAGACGACGCACTAATTTATATTGCAGAAGATAATTATGAGAAAGCAATCAAAAAGATAAATAGTGACTTAGAAACATTTTCGAAATGGCTCAAACTAAATAAATTAAAACTAAATGTAAATAAGACAAAATACATGCATATAGGCAGAACAAATACGCATGAGGAACCAAAGGTTTCTATAAATGGATAAATCATAAAAAAAAGTGGAAGAAATTAAATATCTAGGTGTTATTATAGACTCAAAATTGAACTTCTCAAAAAATGCAGACTATAAAATTAAAAAAATTGCAAAAAAAATATCATTTCTTGGTAGAATCAGAAACAAAGTAAATAAAGAAACATGCCAGATAATATACAATACGATTATATCACCACACTTTAATTACTGTTCAAGTATTCTTTTTCTCTGCAATAAAGAGAAAATGAAAAAAAATGCAAATACTGCAAAATATAGCAATGCGAATAATACTTAAGCGCAACAAATACACACGGTTAAGAGACATGTTAAAGGAGCTGAATATTTTGACGGTGAAGCAAACTGTGTATTTGAATGTACTTATTTTTATACATAAAATTAACATAGGGATGATGTCTAAGGAACTGAAAAGAAAAATAAATTACAATAACGAGATACACGGACACGGGACGAGAAATTCTAAGCAAATTAGATTGCCAACAAGAAAAAAAACAAGCACCCAAAAATCTCTGATGTACCAGGCCGTTCAACTCTATAACAAAATTCCGAAGGAAATTGCTGTGATAGAAAATATTAATAAGTTCAAAAATGAATTAAGAAAATATGTCTATCTCAATTATTAATGTTTCTTTTTTTGTGACTTTATTGAAATATTTAAAGAAAGATTATGTTTGCCAAACAATGTACATGTTTATATGTTTATAAAACTATTAGCACACACGAAGATGTGAGCTAACTTCAGATTAATAAATAAATAATATAAAAGTAACCTAATAATGTAAAAGTAAGTAAGGTGTTCATTATGGTATTAGAAATATAATGTGTTACGCTAATCTGTAGCGGTGAATTGGTAATTTTAAATTAACTATGCAACACGTCTGTCATCAGTATGTAAATATGTTTTTTTTGGAGACAAAAAGTCGAATAACCTTGTTTATTTACATACGTATGACAAAGTGGGTTAATGTTCCTTAGTTAGGAAAGTGATACATCATCAGCTGTTTACTGTTATTGCATGAAAAAAATAATAAAGAAATATTAAATAACAGAAGTTTTCGATAATATGGTTCTCTAGAAGTATATAGTGCCTTATACGTCCGGAGAAGCATATTTGAAAGTAAAAAAAAGTACCTTGGTAGGTGGTTAAAAAAAAAAAAAAACTATGCTCATTATATTGGTAGTCGATCACACTTGTGATGACGGTTGATGCTATTAATCGAGTAGCAATGCATATATAAATGGTATAAAGCGGTGAAAAATATATTGATAACCTAAAACCATCCAACTCTAAGGGAAATGATGGACTATCATGTGATACATTAAAAAAAATAAAACAACATGTATTAACGCCATTACAACATATTTTTAATATATGCCTCAAAGATGGTCATTTTCCAGAACAATTTAAAATCTCAACTATAATACCTATTCATAAATCTGGGGATACGCATAAATTAGATAATTACAGACCAATATCCCTTGTTTCAAACTTATCAAAAATATTCGAAAAATGCATCAAATTTAGAGTCATTGAACACTTAGAAAAATATAAAATTCTATCGAAAAACCAATACGGCTTTCGTAAAGATCTAAGCACTGAGGATGCCATATATGAATTGACAAAAAATATTTATACATCTATCGATAAAAAAAAGAAATGTCTTGCCATATTCCTAGATTTAAGAAAAGCTTTCGACACCGTTAATCATAATTTACTCATTAAAAAAATAACTCGACTGGGCTTCAAAAAAGACACACTAAAATTACTATCAAACTATCTTAAAGACAGAACACATAAAACAAAAATTGGGAATAATTATAGTTCAGAGACAGAGATAAAAATCGGAGTTCCGCAGGGAACTGTTCTGGGCCCGATTTTATTTTTAATTTATATTAATGATTTATGTAATTTTGTAATCCCTGGTAAAATTGTTTCTTACGCCGATGACACGGCAATAATAGTGGATGGTAATAATTGGACAGAAACTTTTTCGAAAGCAACTGTATGTATTTCACTTGTTTCAAAATGGTTAAAATACAACAAACTTGTCTTAAACTACAGCAAAACATGTTACTTACCTTTTTATAAAAACATGAAAAACAAACCAAAAGACCACCTTAAAATTAGAATCCATAATACAACTTGCAATCAAGAAATGTGCTCCCTGTGCAACGAACTCGCTAATGTCAAAAATATAAAATATTTAGGAGTATCAATAGATATAAATCTTAATTGGAAATCACATATTAATCAAACCACTTCTAAACTAAGATATCTTACCTACATATTTTATAGACTCAAGGAAATTTTAAACGCTGAAAAATTGAAAATGATCTACTTCTCTCTGGTGCAATCTGCAATCACTTATGGCATAATAGGATGGGGTGGTGCACCTGATACATTTATTAAGCCTCTACAAATAATTCAAAAACACATAATTAAAGTCATATATAACAAAAATAAAACATTCTCGACCGACCTATAATACAAGGAATCTAAATTATTTTACATTCGTAAATTATTTATATTACAAACTATGAAATATTTATTTAAAAACAAAAATAATTTCAAAATAAATGAAAACAGAATTAGAAAAAGAACAAATAATACATTTTACACCCCCCAAACCAATACTAAATTAATGCAGACACATAGCAGTTTCATTGGTCCTCGTACATTTAACCTTCAACCACTACAAACTCAAATGATAAATGAAAATATAGAATATATTAAAGAGGTAAATTTATGGCTGAATGAGGCAGATATTGAAACGCTTTTACTATAAATTTATTGATCCTTTCTACAACTCACTTGCTGAAACTTTATAAACTATTGTACATAATGTTTTCTCTATACTTTTTATAATAACTATAAACAAAAAAAAAACTTTTTCTACTAATGTATATTATACTTTAGGTACTTGAAATATAGTAATCGTTTTATATTACCCACACTCAGGCAGTCAGTGCCTTAGTGGGTTTTCATTTCTTGTGTATACTATTTGGTATTATATATTGTGTTATTATATACTATCTATTAATATGTATAATATGTATAAAGAATTGAAAATAAATAAAGTAAAAAAAAAAAATAAAAAGATTTCATCCGAACGTAGAGTTATTTTATAATTGTTATACATTTTAAGGTGCATGAATTATGAGGTTTACATGATGATTTGTGTTCATCGTATAGAAAATGTTTCACACTCGTGAATACATAATAATTATCTAAGTTTTAGATTCGATCATTTGATAACAAACAATATTAAAGTCAAATTTCCATCAAAAATGTGTAAATTTAATAATGTTTGATTTGCAGTATTTTTTAAGAAAAAAAGATATATACTTTAAGAATAAGGTTTGCAATAGAAAGCTAGGCGAAATTTCGAAATTAATTTCTATCATGAGTTATAGAAAAAATGCCAAATAGAAATGTCTTTTCGTGCTTATTCCGATCCAAATCGCGTTGGAAAATGTACTTGCCGACCTGAGCGAGTTGTCGTCTTGGTTACAGGTGTAACAGCGACAGGTGTGTCCATAGTGACATTTTCTTCGACCGGAACGAAAGCAGGCTTGAGTCTGTCTATGGAGACGCGTATAGGTTTGCCTCTTATTGAAATGACAAATGTTTTGTCGTCGCGCTCTTCTACCTTTTAAGAACCTTCATATGGATTCTGTAGAGGTTTTCTTACACTATCCGTTCTCAGGAATACGTGCGTGGTGACAGGTAGGTCTTTGTGTACGAAAAAATTTCTAGTACTGTGTTTGCTGGCAGGAGTCGATTTAATATGCTCGAACTTCCATTGTAGACGTCCTACGTACGTGTCGGGTTCCTCACGGGGGGTTTCAGTGAAGAAATCGCAAGGTAGCCTTAGTATTCCGCCATAGGTGAGTTCAGCAGGCGAACATTTTTAGTTCTTCACGAACAGTCGCTCTCAACCCGAGCAATATGAGGGGGAGATTTTCGATCCAGTTCCGGTCACCACATGTCATGAGGGATGCCGTGAGCGTGCGATGCCATCTCTCTTTTATCCCGTTCGCCTGTAGGTGATACGGAGTAGTTCTGTTGTGTTTGATGCCAAACTTTACTGAGAGTTTTTTGAAGAGACAACTCTCGAACTGACGACCATGGTCCGTGATGATGCTGCCTGGGGTTCCGTGACGAGCGATCAAATTTAATTGTAAGTCAGCATGTGGCTCGTCACAAAAGATAATTATTATATTCACTCGAGACGAGACAGAGGTTTTCTTTAACGGTGGGTCAGCATGTGTCTTGTCAGATAGCTCTTCCGAGAAAATGTATATTTGCACTCAGAACATGAAAAAGGTTTTTCACCACTGTGAGTCAGCATGTGGATCGTCAGTTGGCCCTTTCGAGAACATGAATAGTTGCACTCAGAACATGAAAAAGGTTTTTCACCACTGTGAGTCAGCATGTGGATCGTCATTTGGCCCTTTCGAAAACATAAATAGTTGCACTCGGAACATGAAAATGGTTTTTCACCACTGTGAGTCAGCATGTGGATCGTCAGTGTGCCCTTTCGAGAACATGAATAGTTGCACTCGGAACATGAAAAAGGTTTTTCTCCACTGTGAGTTAGCATGTGGCTTGTCAGATTGTTCTTTCGAGAACATGAATAGTTGCACTCAGAACATGAAAAAAGTTTTTCACCACTGTGAGTCAGCTTGTGGATCGTCAGTTGGCCCTTTCGAGAACATGAATAGTTGCACTCGAAACATGAAAAAGGTTTTCCACCATTGTGAGTCAGCATGTGGTTCTTCAGAGTGCCCCTTTGAGAAAATGCATAGTTGCAGTCAGAACATGAAAAAGGTTTTTTTCCACTGTGAGTGAGCATGTGCCTCGTTAGTTCGTCCTTTCGAGAACATGAATAGTTGCACTCGGAACATGAAAAAGGTTTTTCACCACTGTGAGTCAGTATGTGTCTCGTCAGTTGGCCCTTTCGAGAACATGAATAGTTGCACTCGGAAAATGAAAAAGGTTTTTCTCCACTGTGGGTCAGCATGTGCCTCTTAAGATAGATTTTTCGAGAAAATGAAAAGTTGCACTCCGAACATGAAAAAGGTTTTTCTCCACTGTGAGTCAGCATGTGCCTCTTTAGATAGACTTTTCGAGAAAATGAATAGTTGCACTCCGAACATGAAAAAGTTTTTTCTCCAGTGTGATTCAGCATGTGGCTCTTCAGATTGCCCTTAAGAGAAAATGAATAGTTGCACTCAGAACATGAAAAAAGTTTTTCTCCACTGTGAGTCAGCATGTGGCTCTTCAGATTGCCCTTTAGAGAAAATGAATAGTTGCACTCGGAACATGAAAAAGGTTTAACTCCACTGTGAGTTACTATGTGTCTCGTCAGATAGCCCTTTCGAGAACATGAATAGTTGCATTCGGAACATGAAAAAGGTTTTTCTCCACTGTGAGTTAGCATGTGGCTTGTCAGATTGTTCTTTCGAGAACATGAATAGTTGCACTCAGAACATGTAAAAGGTTTTTCACCACTGTGAGTCAGCATGTGGATCGTCAGTTGGCCTTTTAGAGAACATGAATAGTTGCACTCGGAACATGAAAAAGGTTTTTCACAACAGTGAGTCAGCATGTGGATCGTCAGTTGGCCCTTTCGAGAACATGAATAGTTGCACTCGGAACATGAAAAAGGTTTTTCTCCACTGTGAGTTAGCATGTGGCTTGTCAGATTGTTCTTTCGAGAACATGAATAGTTGCACTCAGAACATGTAAAAGGTTTTTCACCACTGTGAGTCAGCATGTGGATCGTCAGTTGGCCTTTTAGAGAACATGAATAGTTGCACTCGGAACATGAAAAAGGTTTTTCACAACAGTGAGTCAGCATGTGGATCGTCAGTTGGCCCTTTCGAGAACATGAATAGTTGCACTCGGAACATGAAAAAGGTTTTCCACCATTGTGAGTCAGCATGTGGTTCTTCAGAGTGCCCCTTTGAGAATATGCATAGTTGCACTCAGAACATGAAAAAGGTTTTTTTCCACTGTGAGTGAGCATGTGCCTCGTTAGTTCGTCCTTTCGAGAACATGAATAGTTGCACTCGGAACATGAAAAAGGTTTTTCACCACTATGAGTCAGTATGTGTCTCGTCAGTTGGCCCTTTCGAGAACATGAATAGTTGCACTCAGAACATGAAAAAGGTTTTTCACCACTGTGAGTCACCATGTGGCTTGTCAGAGCATTCTTTCGAGAACATGAATAGTTGCACTCGGAACATGAAAAAGGTTTTTCTCCACTGTGGGTCAGCATGTGCCTCTTTAGATAGACCTTTCGAAAAAATGAATAGTTGCACTCCGAACATGAAAAATGTGTTTTTCCTGTAGGTTTGCATAGGTGCCTATTTAAATTCGACTTATTAGAAAGGGAGTAGATAGAATTAGGACAAAATAATTGTTTTTCCACAGGATGCGTCTTGATATCTGTCGAAAAAAAATAATACGATTATAAAAGCTTTATTCGACTTAATATATACACTTACCACAATAAAGCACTCAAATTGATAAAAAAATTAACAAATTACGATTGCAGAAAATGTAAAATTTTAGGAAGGAAAGTGTTTATACCGGACTGGTAGATTCGTTCTAAGCATTCCTTTTTGACTTCCGGCAGGTCTATGTCAATTTCCATACAAGGAAGTTCCCCATAACTATCTTCTCGGCATCCGAGTTCCGCCTTAACGGTAACAGTCTCCACATTAATGTAAGCTATAAAACAACATGTACATAGATTGATAATCGATGTTAAATAACACAAGTTTTCAAATTACAATATTTACGATAAAATACACCATTGATTAATCCTGCAGAATTGAAAATTAGATGAAGAGAGTTCAAGGTTAATTTAATCAAATTAATAAGGACAACCCCAGATGTCCGCTTCAGGAAGGAATAAACATTTGCTTTAGAGCACCTGAATTATGGAGTTTTTATAAGTCGACGAAATGTTGTTTTCTTCCAATAATAGTAAGAGCCCTAATTGGGCGTGTACAAACAAATAAATAAATATGTATTTTTAACTCATGAGGAAAAAATGGAAAATTTGAGGAATCGAGCACTTATTGTGAGCATTGGCGGCTTCTGTAATCAAAGGGAATGGCTCTCGACTTCTGGAGGTTCCGGGAAAAACTCCAAGCGTGCGCAAGCAATTTTTTGATTGATACTAAATATTTCACAATATATTCTTGTGGCACGTTCCAAAGACAAGTACTTCCCACCTTTCACCACTCTATATCCATTCCCTCCTTTTGACTTCTAGCCACACAACGTACTATTACGCCAAGAGCTTGAGAGCAGTTGGAACACGCGTGGAGTATTCACAAAACTAAATAAAAATTATTTAGTTTAAATAATGTTGTAGATTGGCTGTTTCTTGCAAAGATAAAAACTAAAATAACTACGGCAAAAGAGGGCAGCGTTAAAAAACATATTATGTTCTGTCGCCATGGCAATCCAAAATGGACTTGAATTAATAACATACAATTTATTTTACAAAAGCAATGCAACTAACTGGCTGTCTGAGTACTCTCCGCATATTGCGAACATTCCTTCTTTACATCTGGGAGATCTAAATCCATTTCACCTCCGCCTTCTTCCTGGGGCCCTGGTTCCGTCTTGATTGAAACAGTTTCTGGATTTACTAGATCCATGGCACCGCTGTCATAGGCTGCGGTAATTGGTACAAGCCCAAACAAATATGTATACCTGAAACAGAACATAATTGTGACGGAACCCTATTTTAAATGAGCTTTTCATTTTTTTGGTTACATCTTTTGTCAAAACAATGATATCTTATGCAAAACTTATATTGGGAAAGGGGGATATACAATTATACATATTGTGAATATCTTGACCTTGAAGTTGACATTTGAAATCTGTTGAAAGATTCGTCGGATAACTCAATATAACTATAACCATAAGTAATGTAAAGACCGGTAAAGCTTTTTATTAAGTCCGCTAATGCGCTTTTAACAGAATATTTAAAATTAATTTTTAAAATATTTTTACTAAAATAAACAGACGTCTAATTGACAGGTTGAACGTTCCGCAAACAAAACGCCAATAGATTAGTTAAATTAGGTGTACCGATAACGGCCGCTACCAAAATTATTATCGTGATTCATAAAAGCATTAGTACTTACTAATAAATATCACAAGCACGGGAAGATAAATTTAACTTCGTGGGTTCAACAGTGTTAGCGATATAAAGTAGAATTAGAGAGTAAAAACCGGGGGATGCGACTGGCCAACTGGCGATGAAAAAAGGATGAGTCAACAAATCGGGTTTGTTTTACACAGACAATAATGAAGTCATAGACAAGTTTTACTCCATCAGCAGTAATGCTTGCATATTTAAATTGATAAAAAAACGATACATGCATAAGTTTCATACGGGTAAAATAATTATTTCTCTTTGGCGGCCAAAATACGCATTTATTTAGATTTTGGTTAAAGTGGTTATCTCCAGCCATAGCCTGAAGAACAGTAAACATTGCGAATGTAGAATAAACGGTTGAATAAATGGTTCGATGCCAATAACTTATCATTAAACTCGGGGTAAACTTATTACTTAATATTAACACTGGGCGGCTTGCACCAACTATCGCAAAGTTTAACTTAAATATTATTTAACTAAACGAATTTATGACCCTAAATACATTTAATTTAAATGCGTTTAGTTGCGTCCTGCACCACGCAGCTCGGTGGCAATTTTAGTTAAACGTCATTAACGCGTCGGTAAAACAGTTACCGCCACAAATAAACCAATCACCGCCTGATTACCACCATTATGGTAGCCATACACGTTAGGGTTTGCATGATGGTTATGCATGTACATGCATAACCATCATGCATAACCGAGTTTAATAAAACACCTACACGTTAGGGTTTGCATGTACAATATCCTATAAACTCTCAGTTAAAGGTAGTTGCAGCTAAGTGACGGTGTTTTGTAGGACATTTTCCTAATCTGCTGTGCACTGTATCGCCAACAATGGACGACGACGATGTGATAGCTGTACTTGGCTTAGTACTTGTAACAAAGAAAAGGACAAGAAAAAGAGATCGCACTGAGTGGTGTAAACACTGGCTTTTGAAAAGAAAACAGTTCTCTCATATAAATTTGATGAATGAACTGAGATTTACATCCACTACCACAGAATATTGGACACTGAGAACTGAGAATGACTGAGAACTCTGCATGCAAGCATGAGCGGCCGCCACACACGCTCGGTTATGCATGCGCGCAAACATAACACTCATCTTCGGGGATTTCAACATTAATGTTCTTAAAAAAATGATACAACAAAAAAATATATCAACACTTTATTTTCATATGATTATTTCATAATGTGTAATAATACACATCCCACGAGAGTTACGGAAACCACCAGTTCTCTTTTAGACCATATTATATCAAATAGAGAAAACATATCTAGCCGTATGACCGCGTTATTGCTTTTATACCATACATTCGTTCGTTAGCGCAACAAAAGTAAATATCTGCACTTGTGATTTTGCTTTTTACAAAGTTATTTTAGTGTCTTTCCGGGAGATTTCAACACACACAGTGCCTAAAGATGTACACTGCAGAGAACAATACAAAATTTTAATGGAAAATGGAACAGATAAATAATATTTCATCCTTTTATCAGCAAATTGTATCAACTTATCGTCCGTTACAGCTACAGCTACAGATACAGGGTGGTCATAATAACATTTGGGTATTTCGAATGTTATTTATATAACATTTTGTAATACATGCCAATTTCTAAATTATTTTAAAATATCGTTTTGAACTAAAAATTAATCGCGCAGTCATTGAATTATTGAAATCAAATAAATTATATGAAATAAATGACAAACAGTGGGGTTATGTTTCTGAGAGTAGGACGAAATTAATCTTGAATTGAAAATGAGATTCCTGAGGCGTATGTACGGTAAAAGGATCATGATAAAAGATGTAATTATGAAAGAGTATCTGAGATAATGTAGTAAGGTTTGATCGTTTCAGTATAGCTTGGACTTGACTTTGTCGGCCAATTGGCCGGTACCCACAGACATATGAATATATAGACTAGAAATTAAAGGTGAGGGGTAAAATCAACTGTTGAAGAACGAAGGGGGTAAAGCTGACTGTGATTCGTCAATAAATTAATCTGACAGTATTTAGGCATTTCGCATTATAATATCACCATTATTTAGTTCTTAAAAGTAAAATCTGCTTTTGAATGAATAGACATTTTTACATGGGAGCGCAAATTACTCGCCACGTTATGAACAAATTTACGAAGTCCATATTCGGCAAAAAAAATTTTATTCTATGTTCAGAGTCGAATATTTTGTTTACGTATTTAGTTAAGACACTTTTAGTGTTCATAATTTACTTCCCAGTAACAACGATGCGCACACTTGAGAATCGCTACATTCGACCAATGTTGGCTCGATGTGATAGTATATGTTTCTTCAACTGATTCATATTATACGACGTGATTTATTCTCTTTTTCACATCTATTTTTACAAGTTTTCATATCACAAGCCACTATTTTGCCGTGTTATTTCATAAAATGCCTCGACCATAGCTCGACGCTAATTCGAACAAGAATGATGACGTCACATTCTCAAGATTCACGGGAAGCCATACGCGAGCCCAGCCGGCTCCAATGGAACCGGTATGGGGAGTGGGGAATAATACGCTTATAATCACTTAGGGCAGGTCTACTAATATTCATATGTCTATGCCGGTACCATTCATTCCGGCACAGCTTCTCCAGGTGACAAACTGGAAGTCAGCCGCTGAGGACAGGAGGAGTTGGAGGCGACTGTTGCAGGAGGCCAAAGCTCGATATGGGCTGTAGCGCCATCGAAGAAGAAGAAGATGCCGGTACCATTGTTCTTCAACACATCAATATCTTCTTTCTCGTTAGCCGTATTATTATTTTTTCTACAAAATTTAGATCAACTTTTAACGTTCTCAGATGTACGAGCTGTGAGAGAGTAGGAGCGACTTCCGAGAATATTATTACTGTCTTTGTTACTATTTTCATGTTTACCATTACCGTGCATCTCATTGAGAACTTTGTGAATAACTGTTTATTAAATAATTTTTCGAAGATTGAAGCTATAATATGCCCATATTATGATTTTAAAAGTGGACGTTGAACATGGCATGAAAATGATGAATGATTATTTTGGATATTGAACACATCGTCTGGAGATTGAACAATTCGGCTCCCATACGTTTGAGGTATTTTTTGTTCAATTAGCCAATTAGTGGTAAATTGTATATACAGAATGATTTTTAGATTTCAAACACTTTACTTTTATCTTAGTTAGTAGTTGACTTAAAGTATCATTTTAAAATATACAAACAGCGTCCTTGGGGTGATTTTTCACAAAAACTGCTCTACATAAATCATCCAAATATTATTTAAGTTTGAAAACAATGAACAAGTACAAAGGTACCTACCGCTAATATACTACTATCGGTTGTCGGTGCATGCGTGATGTGAAATATTCTTACATCGTACGTATTACGGCCTCCGTGGTCTAGGGGTACTCTTGACTAGAAATCCGGAGGTCGCGGGCTCAAACCCCGGCGTGCGCAAGTAAATTTTATTTGAATAATTTATTTTATTTCACAAATTTATAATTTAAAATAACATATAGTGCATTTGCGGCATGTTCCAGACAGGAAGATATGGTGTAAGGACCACCATCAGAATTGAAATGGCTTTAGCCGTGTTCGGTGACCAGATCTGAATAGATACTCACATACCGTCTCTCTTCGCCTTCCTCCACACTACCTTCAGCCTCACAATATACTAATATACCCCAATTGAGGATTCCATAGTCTCACTGGCGTCAGATAGTTGGGAGCAGTTGAGACTGTGTGCGGTATTCCATAAAAAAAAATTGATGCGTAAAATTATTGAAGTTCAATTTTGTGAATAAGTCGAAAATTTTGTTTTTTTTTTATTGTTTCATTACCTACATTTGATAAATGTAATTTTTAAGTTTACTTACTTTAGAAAATTTAATTTTTCATTCGAAAGATTTGGATTTCGTTTTCATCAGCGATCTCAGCAGTGATAATGGACTAAATGTGTGTCGTAGATGTCTTTCAATCAGACTATGAGGACAGTCGACTTCTTGCACATTTCCATGTCCTGGCATATGATACTCTTCTATAATTCTGACTCTTAACATGGCCCGACTTGGTCGTGTCATGTCTTCCTCGGGTGTCCCCAACTTCTGCTACCATTCACATTTGCATATATTCTACTTAAATGCCTTTTTTCGTTCATTCACTCTACATGCCGAAACCATCTAATCGTCACTTTCTTGATCTTACTCATTACGCTTACTTCAGCCTTGTACTCTTTGCGGATCTCCACATTTCTTATACAATCATTCATGGTTTTACTATAAATTTGCCTTAGGAATTTCAATTCTACAGCATTCAGTCTACACTTCCCTTCCAAAAACATGAATTGTTAAACTCAGCACATAAAAAAGGTTTTTTCCACTGTGAGTCATCACGTGTCTGTTCAGAGATCCTTATTTGTAGGGGAGACCGAGGGGAGTTGAAACAATTTTCACATTTTGTTTCATACACCAAATACTATAGACAGAAATCGTATGATATTAGTACCAATCGATAGGTCATTCTTTACACTTACGAATGACTAACATAAAGAAATTGTAAGCGTTAAATATTGTGGTTAAAAATCGACTTAACCGTAACAAGTCAACTTGTTTCAACTCCCCTCATACCGAGGTAAGATGAAACAGGGGTCGAGGAGAGTTGAAACATATGATTTTTGAGAAGTATTAAATGCTGTAAAATAAAAATGATGATATAATTTAAAGGTATTTATTAAAATTAAACTTTTCAAGAAGGTACAAAACAAACTGACAAAAATAAAAATATTATGAAAATAAAAAACGCCAATCTGAAAAGCAGTTGTGGCAAACATAAGAAAGTTCCTCATTCCTACTAATAAAAATTAAACTTTTCAAGTACAAAACAAACTAACAGAAATAAAAATATTATGAAAATAAAAAACGTCAGTCTGAAAAGCAGTTGTGGCAAACATAAGAAAGTTCCCCACTAGTGCAAGCTTCATGAGCCCAGTTGCTGCATTCCAGACATTGCACCCAGTTTTCTTTGGCTCTGCTATTTGAATATGGCTCTAAACAATAAAGGCAAATGGATTCTTATTCTTCTGCATTGTCTTCGTTTCCTCTTCGTTTCTTGACAACCTTGACCTTTTTAATTTTAGTGCCTGGTTTTGATCTCTTTTTTGTTTTTGTTTCTTTAAAGCTAGGTTTTTTCACCTTTTTCTTAGTCGTTCTAGCTGCTTCGATTGCAGCTGGTTCATTCTTTACGGGAGTGTCGGTTAACACAGCGGATTTCACTTTGCGTCTGTTTGTTTGATTTCCTTTCCTTGGTGGAGCTTTTGGCAAGGGTCTAAGAGTTTCAGGTGAGAATGGAATTGCTGTCACGGTAACTGAAGTATCTCGTGATGTAGATGCTATAGGTATTATATCCTCAGTGGTTGAAGGCATCGTGAAAGTATTAAGCATTACTTCAGATATCGCCAGATCAGGTGAATTCTTATCAGAGTTTTTTGCAGACTTGGGTACGTCTTCTGTTTCGTAGCTGATTTGAGGAGGAGTAGCCGGTAAATTGAAGATTTAAAAAACGGTCTTTTCGGATATCCAATCGTTGAAGCAGCATTTCCTTAGTTTCATAAGCAGTTTTTTTGTAATATACCTGTAGACGGAGGTATGGTTCAGGTTGTAACTCGAAGCCGCGTCACGGAGACTTTTTTGTCGCAAAGTTACTTCTTTTTCTGAGAGATCATATATTTCGAGACTCGTCATACCTCTGGCAGTCTTTCTTTTATAAAAAGTAGGCATTCTGAAACAAAATAAACAAATTGAATCAACAAAAAAAACATTTTATTTTGTGCCCGTAAAATAATAAACAAATAAAATTGAAAACGAGGAGAGTTGAAACAGTCTGTTTCAAATCTCCTCAGTCCGAAAAAACCTCCCATTTTTTATTTAATCAACAATCAAGAAGCAAATACACAAAAATCAATTGTACCAAACATATGTAATAAATCGTTAGTTAATGAGCTTTCGAAACACATTTAATTAAAGCAAAATACAAAACCATTATCAAAATATAGGCATCGTAAAAAAACGTTAAAAACTTACTTTTGACGATTTTTGAGACACGGCACGCACAACTCCACAACCGCTCGACTATCGGCACCGAAGCAAACTGACGAGCCAGCAGGCGGAGGTAAACGGTTGAAAAGCGACGTTGCCAGTTCGTCAACGGTTTTAAGTCCTACTCGGAAACATATTGTAGCGATAGTAACTAAAATGTTCGGCAACGTTCTTTGGTGCAAATTGAATAGCATGGGAATGTACTAGAGCACACCGTAGGTACTGCCCATCTACCTACCCCCTGGATGATTCTCGATGCATTCGCAACTGATATAACTCAGGCAGTCTACTACATATATTATCTTTAACGAGGCAATCAAAAAAACTTAATCCTTCCGCGCCACGATTAATTAAGTAATGCTTGCTGTGTCTGTTATGATTACATATTTGAGTGATATATAAAATATTGTCAAAATTTATTCACAACAGTTTTATCCCCGCAACAGAATGAATCTATTACAAAATGTTACACAGTTTAATTTCAACCCGTTAATTATTAGGAGACCAAATTTGGTCACAAGCATCCACGAATTTGGTTTCCTAATATTTAAAGGGTTATCACCGAACACATCTTTAACCTTCGCAACACATCTTTCGTAAAATAATCTTTGTATATCCCTACTTAAGCGTATATTTTATAACAAAGTTCAACGGAACATATGTTGATGAGCACTATGGCCTTATGGACGAATGGAATAATGATATTTTGGGATAACAACTAAAACCAATACTTAACGAGATTTATTACAAAAAGAACAGTCAATAGACAGTAATGTTAAAAAAATAACAATGAAAATAAAAATAATATTAAATATTAAAATTAAAATTAAATTAGCATCTATAATCCGCATGGTTATAAATGCGATTGTACATGGCTCATTCAAATATTTTTGAAAAGTTTGGTAATAAGGATATTTTTTTTTTTTTTTTTTTTTTTCTGGGAAGGTTCCTGATTCAAAAGATTTGTTAATTAATATTTCCAACGGGTAACTTAACGCTTCTGCACATGCTTTTATAATTTTTATGGGGATTTTGTCTTTTGTATACCACGTTTGGTTTATATTATATTCTGTTTTTACGTGCATTAATTGTGCCATATGATCTGATACAGCTAATTCTGTGACTTCCCATGTGTAAGAGTTTTTTGATATATTTGTACCTATATGATCAATTATACTTTTTTTTATTTCCTTGTATACGAGTAGGTTTATCAATAATCAAGCGTATGTTGTGAGATTTTAGTGTGTTTTTGAGTGAATCTGCGTTTTTGTTCTTGTAGCTTGTATCAATATTTAAGTCACCGCAGAGTATTATTTGTTTTTTGTTGTTTTTGCAAATTTTGTTTAGTAAAAGTTCAAGTTGTTCAAAAAAAATATTAATATCAGAGTCATTATAGTAGATTGTACAAATTATCATTTTAAGTTTTGGAATTTCTATACCAACACATTCAAATACAAATTCTTTTGTTATTTGTTTAACAAATTCTAGTTCTTTAAATACAATGTTTTCGTTTAAGTAAATGCAGACACCTCCATGAATATGAAATACCTGGTTTCGAAAAAAAATAAACTTTACTACTTCGCAAGCAATTAGCTGTCTCTCGGAGTAAACTCGGGACGGGGATATTGAACGATGTAAATGATCTCACAAACAAATATACACATTCATCACCAAAGTCTTGGTAACGACAGCGGATGCACTGTAACCGATGGTACCGAAAACTGAAACTTACCCATTATTCTCACTTTAATTTTTTAATCATAACGTTTTTTAAAAACATCTTATGAAAGTCATGCAAAATTGGCGAATGATTATTAAATTTTTAATGTGATATTTGGACCCCTTTATTCTTTATGTACCTTCGATCCACTTGAGTATTTCTAAATATTATTGTGACAATAATAAAACTCCATCGGTGTGAAATTGTACAAAAAACATCTAATTCTTGATCAATTTATAACATTATTCCTCTTACCTACATTCCTTTATTTGTAACTCCTATGATAGCCAGCTATTAATAATAAATTAATGTTATACCTTTTAAATGTACATATTTCAACTCGATTAAATAAACATTATAATTACCCCTGTAAAATAGAAGTAGGCCGAGTGGCCCAGTTGTAGCATTGTGAACCATGTCATTTTACTAACTTCATTATTTATTCTCATTTTATTAATAAATATAAATTTTTATTTGTTTATTTACATGTATTTTATTAAAAATCATATTTCCTTAAATCATTAATATTTATTATTTTATTTATTTAAGTTTTAATCCAGCAGGACTGGGAGGATAGTGCAATCTCAGTCTGCCATATTACATGAAATGCAGTAAAACAGGAAAACAATAAAATAAAGTAAAAAATTATAAAAATGGAAATAAGATGAAACAAAGAGAGAAAAAAATAAATATATATATATATATTAGGCAGGTACCTAAACATAAAATTCAAATATAAATCAAAAATTAAATAGTCATATAAATAGTTAATACAATTAAAAACAATTAGATTAAATTAAATTAAACCGTCCATCAGGGAGGTCGCCGCATCATCTGCATCCATCGCTCATTGAGTGGGGAACTGAGCCACTCGGATGCAGCAGATGTTGGTTGAGTCCTACCCCAGAAGCTGGCTAGTCGGTGGCGAAGTAAAGCGGGGAATGAGTGCACCCTCCCTTCAGTAAACATTGTGGAGGCACTGCAGAACCTCGGTAGTTGCATGAGCTGCCTGTATGCATTATTGTAGCACACCCTCAGCTTGTCCCATTGCGCTGCTGGGTATTGTTTCCACAGCTCAGATGTGTCACCACAGTGCAGTGCAGATGCCTTGAAAAGTAATTTTCTGAAATCACCGCTACAGTTGTAGAACCGCCTTGAGAGCATTCCGGCCCGTATATTGATTGCTCTTCTTTGTCGTTTCATGTCTCCAGCACTGTTTAATATATATACTGATGAACTAATTCAAAGACTTAATAACAGTAAGATAGGTTGCCATATTCAAGGAGTATGTGTAAACAATATTAACTACGCAGATGATATGGTTCTTCTAGCACCGTCACTTAGCGCACTGATGAAACTACTCCAAATATGTGAAGATTTTGCAAATTATCATAACCTTGTATATAATACGTCCAAATCAATAGTTATGGTTTCCAAATGCAAAAACGAAAACATGCTAACACCTTCAGTATGGCTAGATGGAAGGAAAATGGATGTTAGTCGTAGCGTCAAATACCTGGGACATATTATCACAGACGACCTGAAAGACATCGAGGATATGGAAAGGCAAAGAAGAGCGATATCCGTTAGAGCACGTATGCTGTCAAGGCGTTTTTATCTCTGCAGTACAAACGTGAAAAAGATACTTTTCAATGCATTTTGCACTTCGCTGTATACGTCAGAGCTGTGGGTGAATTACACTTCATCCCAATGGCATAAGATAAAAGTTGCATACAATAATGCATATCGCCAACTATTCTGCCTACCGAGATACTGCAGCGCCACGGAAATGTTCCTGGAGGGACGAGTACCCTCTTTCAGAGCGCTTCTCCGCCATCACATGGGAAGTTTATGGCGCAGACTGCGCCAATCTAGTAACAAAATCATCGCTGCCATGGCTGCCTGGATGGAGTCCCCTCTGATGGCCCTCTGGAGACGGGAGATGTGCAAATATCCCCCATAAACGGCTGTTCACGCTCATTTTTGTGTTTATATTTTATCTTTTTTCACTTAAATTCCGCTTTTTTGTGCCTATCGGAATCGCCACGTTATTAACAACCTTATTATTATTTTTATTACTTATTATGTATATTATTTCAAATATGGAATGTATTGCATTGCACTACCCCTGCATACATTCTGGAATAAATTATTATTATTATTATTATTACTAAGCCTCTACAAATAATTCAAAAACACATAATTAAAGTCATATATAACAAAAATAAAACATTCTCGACCGACCTATTATACAAGGAATCTAAATTATTTAACATTCGTAAATTATTTATATTACAAACTATGAAATATTTATATAAAAACAAAAATAATTTCAAAATAAATGAAAACAGAATGAGCAAAAGAACAAATAATATATTTTACACCCCCCAAACCAATACTAAATTAATGCAGACACATAGCAGTTTCATTGGTCCTCGTACATTTAACCTTCTACCACTACAAACTCAAATGATAAATAAAAAGATAGAATATATTAAAGAGGTAAAATTATGGCTAAATGAGGCATATCGTCGACGGCAATCCATCACCGCGTATGTAACATCACCGCGTAAGTCATCCTGAAATGCCATTCGACGGCGGTCATAAACCTACATCGTTGGGATTATTATAGGATTTTTTCAATGTAAGGAAATAGTCCTACAACGAAAATAGTATCACCGCGCATCTCATTTGCCTTCCGTTTGGGTAAAATCATCGCCTATCTCAGTCGTTGACCAACCGTCATTGCCGCAACGCGTTATTTCGCTGATTACAACAGTTTTTTTTTAAATTTATGTGTTTTCTGTTCATCGGATATCTTACAAAAGGTATGTATTATGAGACTAAGTAATTATATATTGCAAACATTGTTTTGTGCACACGGTAGACGTTATTATTAATCATTATGAACTTACGCGTTGATACACTTCGCAATGATTCGTTTCATTGTATCGGAAAACGTGAGATACGCGCTGATTCATTCTTTTTTGATTTGTCCTTTTTAATTTTTGTGACTTTACTAATAATTATATATTATACTTTACTATTACTTTACTAATAGTATATGGCGAAACAAATATATTAATTTATTTTTTATTTCTGTAACAAAATGTTCGATTCTAGCGATGACGAGTTATTTGTTGATGCCATGTGCAAAGAACTCGGAATAAATACATTATCTGACAAACAGGGCAGTGGAAAAAAAGTTGGTGAATGTTCTACAAATGAAAATATAGAAAACGTTGATATAAATAATTTGGAATTTTCTATCGTTGATTATTCCCAAAATCAGCCACCAACAACAGAAGACAGTGCGGAGTTGATTTCTCCTTCGGAAACAATAGCATCCCCATCAAATCGGCCGAGTGATGGCGACATACACGCAGATTCATCAAGATTATTAAACAAAAAATTGAGGATGCAAGGGAAAGATTATTTAGGTTACAGAAGAAGTTTACTGCAAGATGGGAAATTCAACATGGTACACAATGTGCCTAAAGAAGCTCGTCAAATGGGTCCAGCTTGCAAATCCAAAATGTGCATTCGATCAAAACTACCAAACTGTCCCAAACTTAACCAAGGTTTTAGAGAATCTATTTTCCAAATTTTTTGGTCAAAACTAAATTGGGATCAGAGAAAACAATTTGTTGCATCTAATATAATGAAAAAAGAACCCAAACAAAGAAGATCGGAAACAAGTGCTTCTCTTAGACAAGGCACGTTGGTGTATTTTTTGCCCATTGAAAATATTACAGCCCAAGTTTGCAAAATGTCGTTTTTGAATACCCTGGGGATTAAAGAATGGACCGTGAGGTATTGGGCAGAAAAATCAGAATCTGCAATGATTCCGATGTCATCCATGACGAATCAGAACAGGCGATGAACAACAGGAGAAAATTCTAAAAAAATGTTATTACTGAAGTTTTTTCACGATCTTCCAAAACTCGAATCGCACTATTGTCGTAAATCTACAAAAAAGCTGTACTTAGAACCAATAATCAAAAGCTTGGCTCAACTGTATGATATTTATTTAGATTATTGTAAGGAAAATGTAGGAAGTCCCATGAGTCGCAGAACTTTCGAAAATGTGTTTAAAAAAGATCGGTGTGACACATGTTGTGGTCACGACGTTGGGAATATTAGCGATGCGGTTTGGAAAAGACACATCGTACGTAAAAATAAGGCACATGAAGAAAAAGTTAAAGATAAGCAGCTGGCAAAGGAAGGAAAGTGCCTCGTTTTTACTCACGATTTGCAAGCAGTCAAATTGGCGCCAAATTTAAACGCAAGTGCAATTTATTACAAGACGAAATTATGTGTGCATAATTTTACCGTCTTTAATTTGGCAAGTAAGGCTGTAATGACATATTGGTTTGACGAAACCCACGCCGGACTGGAGGAATCTGTATTCACCTCCTGCATTATTGATTACATTGTAGGGGGATTAAACAAAGCCCCTGCTCGTCCAGTTATAATTTATAGCGATGGATGCGGCTATCAAAATAGGAATGTCATCCTCAGTAATGCTTTGCTTCGTCTCTCCATGAAATTCAACATCATCATTACACAAAAATTCTTAGAGAAGGGACATACCTACATGGAATGTGATTCAGTACATAGTAGAATCGAAAATAAATTAAAAAAAAACAAGAAATATACCTACCAAGTCAGTATGCTCAAGTCACTAAAGAAAAACTCCTAATAAACCATACGACGTTCAAATACTGACATTCGAATTCTTTTTGAATTATGCACAAAAAACTACTTTTTTATACGATTCAATTACTATAATGATATTATATACCTAACTCCCAACAAGAATAAATTTCCGCGTAAGTCTAAACTTTTGCCGTATTTTACTGAACATCACCGCTTAAGTCATTTATTATTTTATTTTCGGTTAAAAACGTATATGTGTTTAAATACATAATTGTAAAGACAATTGAACATGAAAAATAAAATGATTTGCCTCGATTTCTCGATGTAAATATATTAAGAAAAGTGGTTTTATGTCTCTCCTGAAAAGTGGCCAAATATGATTTACGCGGTGATGGATTGCCGTTGACGATATATTGAAACGCTTTTACTATAAATTTATTGATCCTTTCTACAACTCACTTGCTGAAACTTTATAAACTATTGTACATAATGTTTTCTCTTTACTTTTATAATAACTATAAACAAAAAAAAACTTTTCTACTAATGTATATTATACTTTAGGTACTTGAAATATAGTAATCGTTTTATATTACCCACACTCAGGCAGTGCTTTAGTGGGTTTTCATTTCTTGTGTATACTATTTGGTATTATATATTGTGTTATTATATACTATCTATTAATATGTATAATATGTGTAAAGAAATGCAAATAAATAAAGTAATAAAAAAAAATAAAAAAAACATTATTTCTTCTAATTTGATTTTGGATTCATATTTTTGAAATTTGTTTTGATTTTTCAGGACATATTTCAGGCTTTGAAGTAAAAATAGTTTACGGAGATTGAATAGTTGAGATTCCTTGTACAATTTATCAGTTGAAAATGTCCTTTTTTATTATATATAACCTTGATAATATGATTTTGTACTATTTGTAGTGGTGTTATAAATGTATCTAGTGCGCCACCCCAACCTAATATACCGTACATAATTGAGGATTGCACTAGAGAAAATTAAATCATTTTCAATTTGTCAACATTGAGTACTTCCTTAAGTCTATAAAATATGTATGTCAGATATCTTAATTTAGAAACGGTGTTATTTATTTGTGGTTGCCAGTTTAAATTTGTGTCAATATATATACCCAAGTATTTTATCTTTTCAATTTTTCCAAGTTCAAAGCAAGAGGTGCATGTTACTTTATTACAGTTAGCATTATGTTATCTAATTTTAAGGGTATTGGGAGGTTTGTTTTTACTGTTTTTATAAAAAGTTAGATAAAATGTTTTATTATAGTTTAAGAAAAGTCTATTACAAGTTAGCCATGATAAAACATATGAAATACATTTTGTTGCATTTAAAAAAATTTCAGGCCAGGATTTTCCATTTACTATTATTGCTGTATCATCAGCGTAAGATACAATTTTACCAGGGATTACAACATTACATAAATCATTAATATATATTAGAAACACAATTGGGCCAAGCACAGTCCCCTGTGGTACTCCATTTTTTATCACTGTTTCTGTGCTATAAAAATTCCCTATTTTTGTTTTTTTGTAATCTGTCTTTGAGATAGTTAGTGAGAACTTTTAGTGCATCTTTTTTGAAACCTATTTGATTAATTTTGTTTATGAGTAGATTGTGATTTATAGTATCAAACGCTTTTCTTAAGTCTAGAAATATCGCTAGACTTTTTTTATTTTGATCAGCAGATGCGTATAAATTTTTTGTCAGATCGAATATTGCATCTTGAGTGCTTAATTTACTTCTGAAGCCATATTGATTTTCGGACAGAATATTGTATTGTTCAAGGTATTTCATAACTCTATTTTTGATACATTTTTCAAATATTTTTGAAAGGTTTGAAACTAAGGAGATAGGTTTGTAATTGTCTTCTATGTGCGTGTCACCCGATTTGTGAATTGGTATTATAGTGGAGATTTTAAATTGTTCTGGGAAATACCCCTCTTTTAGGGATATATTATAAATATTTTGCAAAGGAGTTAAAATATATTTTTTTTAGATAAATTATCAATTCCTGAAGAATTAGTTGGTTTTAGGCTGTCAATGTGTTTTTCAATTTCATTTGCTGTAATAGGTGTAAAATATTCTAATGAGTTAATTGAATTGTTTGTTGGTACCAAAAGCAGAGATAAGTCAACGGGCGCTGTATTAGCAATCCTACTGGATGATTCAAGTACTTGGTCTACTACATTTGTGAAGAAGTTGTTAAAGGTCTTTGCAATGTCAGATTTGTCAGTTATAATATTGTTATTTATTTTAATCTTCTTCACCTCAGTTGATGCTATTCTTTTTTTATTCGTTATTTCGTTAATAATATTCCACGTTTTTTTTGGTATCATTATTTGCATTATCAATTTTTTCACCATAGTATTTTTTTTTACAACTTCTTATTAACCTATTTAGTAAATTTCTATACAGTAAATATTTTGTTTTCATGAAGGACATTGTTCTGACATTGTTTTTTTGACAGGCTCTTTGATAATTTAGCATCTCTCTGTATAGTTTATCTCTTTGTTTGATGGAGACTATTATTCCTACAGTTTTCCAAGGCTTAATTATTTTTTTTCTCTTAAATATAACAATTTTATTTGTACTTTTTGAAATATATTCTTGGAGAGTTTTATAAAACGATTCTAATGCTGAATGTGGGTTTGATATTGATAGAATTTGGTCCCAATTTTCCAAAAGAAGTAGATTATTTAATGCGAGGTAATTAATATTATTTTTTTCAACTGTTTCAGAATTTTCTTTTAAATTTTTCAGTTAAGATGTTGTGTCCGTAAAATGTTGGGTAATGATCAGTAATGTATGTTATTAGAGTTGAAGATGTTGTTTTAAAGTGTTTGTGTGATTTAACAAATATGTGATCTAGAGTCGTGGAGTTATTCAGATTTTCTCTAGTTGGTGAGTTTATGTATGACTGATATCCAGCACACGACAAACAATCTAAGTACTCATTTATTCAGTTTGTTCTTTTGTTATTTTCATTAATGTTTATATTGACATCACCGGTTAATATTGCAAAGTTGAAGTTATTTCTGTTAGTCATTTTTAAAAGCGAATTAAGTTCGTTAGTGAAGAGAGATTCATTTAGTGAAGGTGATCTATAGATAGATATTAGCAGGTAATTATAATTGTTATGGTTAAATGTTAATTTAATTGCATTTGCTGTTTTAAAATCTAAAATTTCGAAAGCAGTTTCATTTTGTAAAATAGTCTCTCTGACGAGACACAATCTTAAACACCATGGAGTAAAACGAACTACACACGAAATAATTTACAATCGTTAGTAAAGCTAAGGTTAAGAAGCTTAATTTTATTTAATATTTTTTGGAAGCAGCTCCGACTCACACAGCTCGTTCATCTGAGAACGTTAAAAGTGTATCTCCATTTTGAAGAGAAAGTGAAAATACGGCCAACAAGAACGAAACTATGGATGTGTTGAAGAACGATAATGCCGGCTACAAATGACTGACATTTCGCAAAAAAGATACTCAATACCCAGACCAAGCTATCCTTGTTTAATAGCCAGAAATGATAAAACTCTACTACATCGCAATCAATTAGCTGACTCTCGCAGTGAACTCGAGCCGGGGATGTTGAATGATGAAACTGATCTCTCAAACAAATATATTTATTCATCATCAAAGTTTCGCTTAACGACAACGGATGCGCTGTAACCGAAGGTACATAAAACTGAAACATACCCATTATTCTCACTAAATATTGTATTCATATTCGTTTTTTAAGACATCTTCTGAAAGTAAAGCAAAATGGGTGAATTGTTATTAACATTGTGAATTTGATTTTTGGAATATGGTTATATTATTTCATTTGTGTTTGTTGTCTTTGATTTTTTAATGCTTTATTCTTTGTACCTTCGAGCCTTTCAGATAATTATTGTGACAATAATAATACTACATCAGTTTTCGAAATTGTACAAAAAAATCTAATTATTATTCCACGTACCCACCTTCCTATGATAGTCAGCGAAAAATAATAAATTAATGTTATAACTTATAAGTGCACATATTTCAACTAATAAAATAATAATATTATAAATGCGGGGAATTTTAAATGCGGGGATAAAACTGTTGTGAATAAATTATTGTAGCAGTGCGTACTTCTGGACGGGCAGTTCCTACCCGATTATTATAAACATTGGTCAACATTCTACAATTGGCACTACTGTTTCGAGCTATGAGTGCGGAGAGCACTTCGTCGAGCTCAGTTGCTTGCTGGACTCGGTAGCCTACGGTGTGTTCGTGCGACGCTGGAACAATTAGGGTCTACTGTGCAAACTACGAAAGGTCTTTTTCACTTATAACTTTTTAACAATGTACTTATAATTCAAATAGGGATTACTCATTTTAACTTCTTGCGTAGTTATTTTATAACTCGCTGGCGCCCGCTCAGACATTCCTTACAAGATTTAAGTGTTTTAAATTTATTAATGTCACATGTTCGTTAGTCAAAAATTTTATCAAGATGGCGTTAAATTCATGTACATTCTTGACACGCCCTGAGATAAGTTGTTTGATAGAGTCTCATGTTTATTTTATTTGATTAATTATTTTAATAATTGTTTTAATAAATTAGCGTCTGTTGATATTTAAAATATTCTATTATTTAATCATCCTTATCAGTTCTCATCACTACCTACCTACATTGAGTTAGTGCGTGTGCGTAGATGACTAGATAATTGTATTCGGTAATTTACCAATTAATGTCACAATCGAAAGACCCATCATTAATTTATACAATGAATCTCTTCATCACCCACCCATTGGCAATAAATGTTACAAATGAAGGAACTGCCCGTCCAGAAGTACGCACTGCTACATTATGACAATATTTTATATATCACCCAAGTAATAAATCATAACAGACACAGCAAGCATTACTTAATTAATCGCAACGCGAAAGGATTAAGTTTTTTGATTAGCTCATTAAAGATAATATATGTAGTAGACTGCCAGTGTTATATCAGTTGCGAATGCATCAAGAATCATCCAGGGGGTAGGTAGATGGGCAGTACCTAAGGTGTGCTCTAGTACATTCCCATACTATTCAATTTGCACCAAAGAACGTTCCCGAACATTTTAGTTACTATCGCTACATTATGTTGCCGAGTACAAATGAGGATCTCTGACCAGACACGTGCTGACTCACATTGGAGAAAAACCGTTTTCATGTTTTTAGTACAACTATTCTTCTTCTCTTGAGGGCAGTCTGACGAGCCACATGCTGACTCACAGTGGAAAAAACCTTTTGTATGTGCTGAGTTCAACAATTCATGTTTTTGGAAGGGAAGTGTAGACTGAATGTTGTAGAATTGAAATTCCTAAGGCGCATGTATAATAAAACCATGAATGATTGTATAAGAAATGTGGAGATCCGCAAAGAGTGCAAGGCTGAAGTAAGCGTAATGAGTAAGATTAAGAAAGTGATGATTAGATGGTTTGGGCATGTAGAGCGAATGAACGAAAAAAGGCATGTTAGTAGAATATATGCAAATGTGAATGGTAGCAGAAGTTGGGGACGCCCGAGGAAGACATGACACGATCAAGTGAATCAGGTACTTGAGTCGGGCCATGTTAAGAGTCAGAATTATAGAAGAGAGAAGTGAAGAAGAGAAATTAAAGAATTATAGAAGTGGCCAAGACTGAGTTGTTTGGCGGTCCGTCCTCTCTGCTTCCCCCTGCGGGGAAAAAGCTTGATGGTTAGTAAGTTAGTTAGTTATGTTTGACGAAACACAGGTTGTGACACAGTGGAGAAAAACCGTGTTCCTGTTCTGAGTGCAACTATTCATGTTTTTCGAAAAGATGTTTGACAAAACACATGAGGACTCATAGTGGAGAAACACCATTTTCATGTTCTGAGTGCATGTTCTCAAAAGGGTAATCTGACAAATCACATACTGACTAACCGTGAAGGTCCACCTTTGTCATGGTACGAGTGAAACAAATAAAATTTCGAAAGGTTTTTTGACACAAGTTGTAATTCACAGAAGAGTGGGGAAAAGAGTTTTCATGATCTTAGTGCAATAATTTATAGCCTCGAAAAAGTTTTCTGACGAACCACATGCTGACTTGCAATAAAAAAATTCCGGAAAACATTTGTAATTAAAGATTTCAACTACACAGTTATTCTCACAAAATGTTATTTCAATGAGATGCACGGTAATGGTAAACATGAAAAAAGGAAAAATGACAGTAATAATATTCTCGGAAGCAGCTCCTTCTCTCTCACAGCTCGTACATCTGAGGACGTTAAAAGTTAATCTAAATTTTGAAGAAAAAATAATAATAATGTTGAAGAACAATGGTACCGGCCAATTGGCCGCCGAAATCCAGTCCAAGCTATCCTGAAACGAGCAAACCTTACTACATCGCAAGCAACGAACGATGCATTCGAACATCATCTCAGATACTCTTTCATAATTACATCTTTTATCATGATCCTTTACCGTACATACGCCTCAGGGATCTCATTTTCAATTCAAGTTTAATTTCGTCCTACTCTCAGAAACATACCTCACTGTTTTTCATTTATTTCAATTCATTTATTTGATTTCAATTAATTCAATGACTGCGCGATTAAATTTTAGTTTAAAACGATATTTTACCATAATTTAGAAATTGGCATGTATTACAAAATGTTACATAAAAAAACATTCGAAAAACCCAAATCTTATTATGACCACCCTGTATATAGTTTGTTGTAACGGACGATAAGTTGATACAATTTGCTGATAAAAGATTGAAATATTATTTATCTGTTGCATTTTCCAAGAAAAATTTGTATCGTTCTCTACAGTGTACATCTTTACGCACTCTTTGTGTTGAAATCTCCCGGAAAGACACTAAAATAACTTTGTGAAAAGCAGAATCACAAGTGAAGATATTTACTTTTGTTAACGCTAACGAACGAATGTATGGTATAAAAGCAATCACGTGATCATCCCGCTGTGCTGCCATTGGCTGTTTGGTCTGTTAGAGTAATACGCCCGTAACGGAGAGTTAGCATTTCACACATAGGCTAAGATATGGCTTGGATGTTGGATACATTTATATGAAATGTAATTTAACGGCCGGTTTAAAAATGAGGGTCATTTTGGTCAACGTGCGGATGTTGGATAAACACGCTCGAAGTATTGTTTAATTTTGGTGGACTTAAGACAAACTGCGTTTCAAAAACACATTAAAAATAAATATTGATTTTATTCACTTGTATCGCATAAATAAATGCTTTCTGAGTACAACTGCATACTTAACTCAATTTCGCTAAAAATGGTCTGTTGGATAAAAACGAACTAGAGCGACGTTTTCACTATCATTTAGAGAATTTCTTCCGGAAAATGTATGTACATAAAACATGCATATTATATTGCGCCCCTGAGGTGATAGCTCACAAAAGCGGCGCTACAAAAATTGTCCAATATTATTATTATTTGTAGAAAGTAGAGAAAACTCGATGTTTTTTAATCAAGTCGTAAAAATCTATATTATCAGGCGCTACATTGCTAACTCTGGCTAAACCTTGTGAGATACATCAAAATAATGTACAACGGAATTGTATATCTTAAAAAGGTCTGGAAGTCCGCGATGGCATGTGTCTTTCTCCAAAAGTTAACCCCCAGAACGCCGGGTACAAGTCAGAGAGTAAAAATTAAAGTAAAAACAATCAGATCCATGTACAAGTAGGAATCAGGATTAGTAATGAAATCTCCCTTTGCCAGATCTGATATCTCAATATGATCGTGTAGGTGGAACCAATGAATGAGAAAACGTTATTTTCTAAATGTTTCCAAAGTTAGGTAAAGTCTGCTAGTAGCCATAAAGTAGAAAACGTTTTTTTAAGTAAATTATGGTTTTCTTTATTCAAAATTAAATATGTGATGACGTTTAAGTTTTTTAAGTCCAATAATTTTCCCAAAATTGACAGTTGTACAGAGGATTGTTTCTATCTAAATTATTTAAATCGCAATATTTGAAAGCAAAATTAACTAAGTATAATATTTTGTTGTGAATTCAAAAAATATCATTTGTAATAAGACAAAGACAAATACAAAATTAAACTAAATATTAAAATAACAAGTGATTTTTAGCAAAAAATTTAAATGAAAAAAGAAAATCGGTTATCAATAGAAAATATCAGAAACTTGTTAAAAACATTTGAAAATTATCCATTCATTAATTAAAATTAGAAATTAAATTTAAAATTGGTAAACTTTAACAAAATGTGGCCGAGGAGTATTTTGATTTTGGTATGTTTATTGGCATTTCTGGTATCGGTGAGAACATACGATGTGCCAGAAATTGTCAGGTCCTTGGAGCTGGAAGGAGTTCCATTCGAGAACCTTCCGACACCCGAAGAACAGATGTTTCGCTTGTCAGAGGAGGAATTTCAAGACTATTTCGAGTTTTGGATGCACCTCAAAAGGCAGAGCACGACGGGTTTGCCACACGTTCGAGGTTGGTAGCAATAACGTGATTGATAAGTTGGTTTTTCAGGAGGTCCTGAAGAAAATAATTTCACTCAGGGGCTACGTCATCTTTGAGGGTGGTCTGTGGGGGGGTCTTTTAATGAAAGGAAAAAGGGGTGGGTAAGAATCTAGGGATCAGTGCGTCCAAGAGTGACGAACATTTAAATCAATACCCCCCGCTGCGGTGTAAGACAAGGGTCTCCCTGAACCAGCCTCTCCCGATCCCAGGCGCATCCGCCGCCAAGACCTAAACACACCTCGTCAAATCACTAAACGCAACGAACCACTTGGTGTGGACCTACGGCAAAGGTTTAGAGTGATTTGTTTTTGGGGTATTGTGCCGTGTTGCGCTACTTCCTTATTTAGTAATCTTGTAATTTGATTAAACATCTGCCCTTATGATGAACACTGCAATTCTGTCCGAAACGTTGGCTAAAGAAGGAGGTAGCGCAACACGCCATAATACCCGGGCCCTTTACACTTTATGAAAACTAGATGGAGCCCCCGTGGCTGAGCTGATCACTTGACATTATATGTTTTTCCTTCTCAGAAGCTCCACTCCTTCTTTCTTTGAAAGACCCTCCAGACAAAGGTATTCTTACCGCATGAGGAAACCCTATCAAGTGCCCCCCACTGTTGAATTTGGCAGTTACCTCTGGTCTGGAGCACCAAAATACCTAAAAAAAACCCTAGACTGCTGAAACGGGCGGTCCGTAGATTCGGTCATAGATTCCCCTATCTTAAAAAACTGATCGCAACCTTTAGAGCAAAGGCGTTAAGTAGGCATGCTGTCCTCGTTCTACCGGAATTACAATTGAAAATGCTCTGAGGATCTAGCGCTGATGATCTCTTCATCACCCGCGGCCAACACATTGCCATTTGTTACATGAGAACGGGTCGCTTCTACGACTCGTTCTTGAGTTCAACAACTTGGCTGAGGAACGATTTGCCTGCTTCTGTGTTTCCTCCCTTCTACAACATGGATATTTTTAAGACCCACGTTCGCTCCTTCCTCTCCTCCAAAAAACTCTCCACACGGCATTGATGACATAGGCCCTAAGGAATAAATTTCTCTCAGTGTGTTCCTACTTAATTTTTTGTGCCTCTCCAACACCATAATTTGTTGACGGTTCCAGCCCGATGCTCCGTACCACTTCATAGCTTCAATCCGTCCCGGCCGCAACCTGTTTACGTCTCCAACGGTTCTCTGCTAACTACCAACGGCAACGGGTATCTGGTGTTCCCGTACGGTGGTGCAGTCACCGTTGCTTGTCCAGGAAGCTACCTAGTGCACCCCAGTGCCACCGTGCTGAAGACGGAGGCGGTGAGACACTCAATCCAACCTCACCAAAATTAATATTACATAATATAACATAAACTAAACTATCCTAGCTTCACTTAACCTTAAGATTACCATGTCTCCAGCGCTTTCCTGATGCACCCATTGCTAAAGACGGAAGCAGTAAGTGTCTTGGTGGGCGGTGAAAGACACATCCCAACCTAACTTAACATGATATCACATAACCTTACAACCTCACCCAAACGAAACTATCCTAGTATCACTTAACATAAAGAATACCATGTCTCCAACGATTTCCTGGTGTTCCTGAGATCCATTGCTAAAGATGGAAGCAGTAAGTGACTTGGGGGCGGTGGAAGACACATCCCAAACATTACATAACACCACCTAACGTTACCTAAAAATAATGCACCGTGCAGAAGACGAATTTCAGCGAAAATAAATCCAATCTAACCTCATTTAACCTAACCAAAATATGTCCAAAAGTTTGCAGCTTAAGAATTTTAATTTTGTCGCCGAAAACCTTTATTTTATTCAAATTTATTTAAACATGTTGATATCATTTTATTCCGACATTCTGAAATTTTGCACACTTGACTTTCAAAACAAGAGGAAAGTCACTGTCTACATTAGATTTCTAAAAAAAATTAATAAAGCCCAGGAATTCAAATAGTTGACAGATGTATGTTATTATTATTTGTAGTAATAAGTATTGCCTGTACAAAGTGTCTAAATATTTAGTGAGTGTTCCGTGCTGACCCCAACATGTAATTAGTAGCACTTGTTCAGGTCTTCCTTTGCACTGGAGGGACGTTGTTCTCCAGTCCCAGCTGGCTTCCCTCGCCAGCCGATTTCAACTCCTTGTCCTGCTTCGCCGACCCGTCTGCCTTGGAGATTCAAGCCGGTGCATGTGACGGCGGGGACTTTGCCGTCAGCGTCGGGCTAAACGTATCCGGCTCACTCCACGAGCTGTACTCGAGCTGCTTCCAGCGCCGAGAAGCCCAGCCGTCGTACGTGACGTACAGGCAGGAGCCCGAGAACTCGGACTTCATGATAAAGGTGCCGCGGCCATTCTTCATCCAAGGTGAGGTGGGAAGGGCAAGGTCAAAGAGGGAAGGGAAGAATTTGTTTTAAAATTTTCTACAATAATACTAGGAAATCAGAATAAAACAAATCACACTTAGAAAGATATATTTTTTCTTTCAGACCAGAAGTTCTTCACAGACCTCGACATGAACCGCCTCTTTTCGCGCGGCTCTCAGCTAGCCGCCTTCGACTACACGCTTGGCTCTGGCATGGGTAACCAGTACATCAGCAATTCCAACTTTATCAACCGTGGCCACCTGGCGGCTAAGACGGACTTCTCCCTGGCCGCCGGGCAGAGAGCCACTTTCTCCTTCCTCAACGTGGCACCGCAGTGGGAGAACTTCAACGGGGGTAATTGGAATACTCTAGAGCAGGTAATTTCTCTTTCATTGTAGTCTCTTGGTGAACTTCAATGCGGGCAATTAGAACACCCTAAAGCATGTGACTTCTCTTTCAATGTATTCCCTTTGTGAACTTCAACAGGGGTAATTGGAACCTTAACGTGGTCAATTGGAACACTCTAGAGCAGATGATTTCTCTTTCAATGTGCCTAGTCCCTTGGTGAACTTCAAGAGGGGAAATTGAACATTCTATAGTAGGTTACTTTTGTTTCAATGTAGCACCTTGTAACATGATAAACGAATACTAAAGGTTTTGGTTTTTTCCTTCATTTATCTTTACTTTTCTTTAATGTTCTATTCATAGAATAAATAAAAAAGTAGTCTTGCCTTCCATTCAAATTAAAAATTGTAACATTTGTCGCCATTGACTTTTGGTTCTTATCCATTTTAGTCTCTCTTGCGGGTCATTTAGCCTGACCTTAAATATCATCATCCCATTTGAATTTCGTAATCATGGTTAAGCACAGTTTTGCCTATTTATTAAAACGACTTCACTTTCATCTTTTCCAGGACCTGAAGAGGAGGATTGCTCGCCAAGGCGCCAGGACGAAGATCTATACCGGCACCCTGAGGATACTGAAGTTGCGGGACGACAGAGGTAATCTGCAGAATATGTACCTCAGTCTGGAAGATATGAAGGTGCCCATTCCTCTCTGGTTCTATAAGGTAACATCAAACTTTACAGCAAGTCATTTCTTTTCCATATAAACACTACCTTGGTATACAGAAAACATGGACGCTAAATATGCACTTTTTATTTTTAAAATACTTTTCAAGGGCACTGTATAAATATATTCTCTCTCTTATTTCTGTATATCCTAACATTGAAATCTAAAGAAATATGGCTACCGTAATACGTGCATGTGCCTAGTATGGTGGTTGTAGAAACAGAAAAACCGTAATCATTTAAATTTTTATGAATAAAAAAACACAAAAAAATAAATAATTAAATAATTAATACTAGAACTACTGACTTAAAACTAGTGACTTACATCTAAGACTTATATCTAGTGACTTATGACTAAGATAATAATGAGAAGTAAATATTTCAGTTTCCGGAAATGGAAAATAATGCATTTTATTAATTACTAACTGACGTGAACCCGGCGTTGCTTGACTTTTATCTACTATCTGTAAATATAATATCCATAACCTGTAGGAAGATATTCTCTAAATGATAGTGAAAACCCTATCAAACTCCGTTGCATACTTTAGAACAGAGGTTCCCAAAGTGTTCTATATGGAAAATAATGCATTTTATTAGTTACTAACTGACGTGAACCCGGCGTTGCTTGACTTTTATCTACTATCTGTAAATATAATATCCATAACCTGTAGGAAGATATTCTCTAAATGATAGTGAAAACCATATCAAACTCCGTTGCATACTTTAGAACAGAGTTTCCCAAAGAGGTCTATATGGACCCCAGGGGTCGATATCGGCTTGCGGGGGGTCTATGTCAGCGAGAATAAAACTTGGGGGTACACGAGATTCAAATGGGGGTACATATTACCCATTTACCTCAAGTCAACATTTAGTAGTTCCGTAAATGACACAATAAACCTAACACAAATATAATAGAGTGAGAAATTACTTATTTGATATTTGTATTTTTATATTTCGTAAGGTTGTCAATTGAGGTATATAAATATAGTCTACGTTCTTTTTCTCGTCAGAATTAATATATTCAAGCAAAACATTGCACATTGGAAGCCACGAATTTTCCTAGTTCCCCAACTTGTTTTTGAAAAACGTCCAGGACGTTTAACATTTAAATGCACTTCACACAGAATTCAAAACTAAGTTTGAGGACATTTTGATTAAATGACTGGAAATGGAACGTTAAAGAATCGCATATCATGTGACAAGAAGAACTGACCGGTATAAGCATCGACAAAGAACTTAAGGAGCAGTTCTGTGGGGCTAGCTACAGAAATAAATTCCCGTTTCTTATCCTGCTTCATTTTCATTTGGTGTAATACTTCACAAGGGCACCCCTGTCGGCACAGTGTAAAGGTAGAGAAACTATACCGCCACCCGGTTGTTGGACAGTCAGGGGATGGGAATCTTCTAACGAAAAAGAGAAATGATTATCTCATGGGACGTTAATAGTTTTTGGAAAATTCAATATTCGGCAGACAGGGGGGGTCTATGGAAAAAAATATATTTGGCAAGTGGTCTACGGGGAAAAAATGTTTGGGAACCTCTGGTTTAGAAAAACTAAGCGGAAGAACAGACAGATGCGGGTAGTGACTTTGTTTTATACTATTTAAAGATACCAATGTATTGTCATGGTTACGAATTTACTAAAAGCTTATCAGGAAACCAGCTTGTAATCATGTTTTCAGTTCATCATGATTCGGGATGTTCCAGAATGGACCTTCTTCGCGGATGGGGGATAGAGGGCTACCACACCATATAACTCCCTTGATCGTACGGGGACTCGTTTCTGCGTTTAGCGGCACGCACATATTGTCGAAGTTTTTTATAATGCTACCAATATTGATATTTCTTTTCAGTTGGTGTACGACCGTGCCAACAACAAGTCGGTCGTATTCCTCGGCCTGAACAATCCTTACGTCACGGCAGAGCAGGCTGAGCAGGAGCTGGAGCCGTGTCGCGATGTCTGCGCAGGCAATTCCGCCTTTCGCTGGCTGACCTGGCAGCCACGCGACATGAGGCGCGGTTACTCCATCTGCTGCGAAGTCGGCATCTTCCGGAGGGCCGTGCGGCATTTTCCAGACTTTGCGGCAGGTGAACTATTCACGTGATGGATTGTTTGATTTAAATAAACAATAATGAAGTATTCCTAAATTTTTAAAAATGCCCGTATCGAAAATCCTATCATGCATCAAAACATTATTCTTAAAAGAAGCAAAATTGACCTTGGTATTATTTTTGATAATAAATTAACCTTTGCTCCGAAAATAAATGAAATAAATAACAGTGCAATGATATGTTTGGTGTTTATTTTAGGTTGGTGAGAAGCAATCTAGAGTATAATTCGACAGTCCGGGCTCCACTGAATAAGATTCAACAACTAAATATAAAGAGAGGGCAGCGTAATTTTGTAACATTTATTAATTACTAGCTGACGTGTACCCGGCGTTGCTGGGGGTTATTCTTAGGTAATAGACATTTGCCATCCTGGACTTAGGTAATAGACATTTGCCATCCTGGACTTAGGTAATAGACATTTGCGATCCTGGACTTAGGTAATAGACATTTGCCATTCTGGACTTAGGTAATAGACATTTGCGATCCTGGACTTAGGTAATAGACATTTGCCATCCTGGACTTAGGTAATAGACATTTGCCATCCTGGACTTAGGTAATAGACATTTGCCATCCTGGACTAAGGTAATAGACATTTGCCATCCTGGACTTAGGTAATAGACATTTGCCATCCTGGACTTAGGTAATAGACATTTGCCATCCTGGACTTAGGTAATAGACATTTGCCATCCTGGACTTAGGTAATAGACATTTGCCATCCTGGACTTAGGTAATAGACATTTGCCATCCTGGACTTAGGTAATAGACATTTGCCATCCTGGACTTAGGTAATAGACATTTGCCATCCTGGACTAAGGTAATAGACATTTGCCATCCTGGACTTAGGTAATAGACATTTGCCATCCTGGACTTAGGTAATAGACATTTGCCATCCTGGACTTAGGTAATAGACATTTGCCATCTTGGACTTAGGTAATAGACATTTGCCATCCTGGACTTAGGTAATAGACATTTGCCATCCTGGACTTAGGTAATAGACATTTGCCATCCTGGACTTAGGTAATAGACATTTGCCATCCTGGACTTAGGTAATAGACATTTGCGATCCTGGACTTAGGTAATAGACATTTGCCATCCTGGACTTAGGTAATAGACATTTGCGATCCTGGACTTAGGTAATAGACATTTGCCATCCTGGACTTAGGTAATAGACATTTGCCATCCTGGACTTAGGTAATAGACATTTGCCATCCTGGACTTAGGTAATAGACATTTGCCATCCTGGACTTAGGTACTAGACATTTGCCATCCTGGACTTAGGTAATAGACATTTGCCATCCTGGACTTAGGTAATAGACATTTGCCATCCTGGACTTAGGTAATAGACATTTGCCATCCTGGACTTAGGTAATAGACATTTGCCATCCTGGACTTAGGTAATAGACATTTGCGATCCTGGACTTAGGTAATAGACATTTGCCATCCTGGACTTAGGTAATAGACATTTGCGATCCTGGACTTAGGTAATAGACATTTGCCATCCTGGACTTAGGTAATAGACATTTGCCATCCTGGACTTAGGTAATAGACATTTGCCATCCTGGACTTAGGTAATAGACATTTGCCATCCTGGACTTAGGTAATAGACATTTGCCATCCTGGACTTAGGTAATAGACATTTGCCATCCTGGACTTAGGTAATAGACATTTGCCATCCTGGACTTAGGTAATAGACATTTGCCATCCTGGACTTAGGTAATAGACATTTGCCATCCTGGACTTAGGTAATAGACATTTGCCATCCTGGACTTAGGTAATAGACATTTGCCATCTTGGACTTAGGTAATAGACATTTGCCATCCTGGACTTAGGTAATAGACATTTGCCATCCTGGACTTAGGTAATAGACATTTGCCATCCTGGACTTAGGTAATAGACATTTGCCATCCTGGACTTAGGTAAAAGACATTTGCCATCCTGGACTTAGGTAATAGACATTTGCCATCCTGGACTTAGGTAATAGACATTTGCCATCTTGGACTTAGGTAATAGACATTTGCCATCCTGGACTAAGGTTATAGACATTTGCCATCCTGGACTTAGGTAATAGACATTTGCCATCCTGGACTTAGGTAATAGACATTTGCGATCCTGGACTTAGGTAATAGACATTTGCCATCCTGGACTTAGGTAATAGACATTTGCCATCCTGGACTTAGGTAATAGACATTTGCGATCCTGGACTTAGGTAATAGACATTTGCCATCCTGGACTTAGGTAATAGACATTTGCCATCCTGGACTTAGGTAATAGACATTTGCCATCCTGGACTTAGGTAATAGACATTTGCCATCCTGGACTTAGGTAATAGACATTTGCCATCCTGGACTTAGGTAATAGACATTTGCCATCCTGGACTTAGGTAATAGACATTTGCCATCCTGGACTTAGGTAATAGACATTTGCCATCCTGGACTTAGGTAATAGACATTTGCCATCTTGGACTTAGGTAATAGACATTTGCCATCCTGGACTTAGGTAATAGACATTTGCCATCCTGGACTAAGGTAATAGACATTTGCCATCCTGGACTTAGGTAATAGACATTTGCGATCCTGGACTTAGGTAATAGACATTTGCCATCCTGGACTTAGGTAATAGACATTTGCCATCCTGGACTAAGGTAATAGACATTTGCCATCCTGGACTTAGGTAATAGACATTTGCCATCCTGGACTTAGGTAAAAGACATTTGCCATCCTGGACTTAGGTAATAGACATTTGCCATCCTGGACTTAGGTAATAGACATTTGCCATCCTGGACTTAGGTAATAGACATTTGCCATCCTGGACTTAGGTAATAGACATTTGCCATCCTGGACTTAGGTAATAGACATTTGCCATCCTGGACTTAGGTAATAGACATTTGCCATCCTGGACTTAGGTAATAGACATTTGCCATCTTGGACTTAGGTAATAGACATTTGCCATCCTGGACTTAGGTAATAGACATTTGCCATCCTGGACTTAGGTAATAGACATTTGCCATCCTGGACTTAGGTAATAGACATTTGCGATCCTGGACTTAGGTAATAGACATTTGCCATCTTGGACTTAGGTAATAGACATTTGCCATCCTGGACTTAGGTAATAGACATTTGCCATCCTGGACTTAGGAAATAGACATTTGCCATCCTGGACTTAGGTAATAGACATTTGCGATCCTGGACTTAGGTAATAGACATTTGCCATCCTGGACTTAGGTAATAGACATTTGCGATCCTGGACTTAGGTAATAGACATTTGCCATCCTGGACTTAGGTAATAGACATTTGCGATCCTGGACTTAGGTAATAGACATTTGCCATCCTGGACTTAGGTAATAGACATTTGCGATCCTGGACTTAGGTAATAGACATTTGCCATCCTGGACTTAGGTAATAGACATTTGCCATCCTGGACTTAGGTAATAGACATTTGCCATCCTGGACTTAGGTAATAGACATTTGCCATCCTGGACTTAGGTAATAGACATTTGCCATCCTGGACTTAGTTAATAGACATTTGCCATCCTGGACTTAGGTAATAGACATTTGCCATCCTGGACTTAGGTAATAGACATTTGCCATCCTGGACTTAGGTAATAGACATTTGCGATCCTGGACTTAGGTAATAGACATTTGCCATCCTGGACTTAGGTAATAGACATTTGCCATCCTGGACTTAGGTAATAGACATTTGCCATCCTGGACTTAGGTAATAGACATTTGCCATCCTGGACTTAGGTAATAGACATTTGCCATCTTGGACTTAGGTAATAGACATTTGCCATCCTGGACTTAGGTAATAGACATTTGCCATCCTGGACTTAGGTAATAGACATTTGCCATCCTGGACTTAGGTAATAGACATTTGCCATCCTGGACTTAGGTAATAGACATTTGCGATCCTGGACTTAGGTAATAGACATTTGCCATCCTGGACTTAGGTAATAGACATTTGCGATCCTGGACTTAGGTAATAGACATTTGCCATCCTGGACTTAGGTAATAGACATTTGCCATCCTGGACTTAGGTAATAGACATTTGCCATCCTGGACTTAGGTAAAAGACATTTGCCATCCTGGACTTAGGTAATAGACATTTGCCATCCTGGACTTAGGTAATAGACATTTGCCATCCTGGACTTAGGTAATAGACATTTGCCATCCTGGACTTAGGTAATAGACATTTGCCATCCTGGACTTAGGTAATAGACATTTGCCATCCTGGACTTAGGTAATAGACATTTGCCATCCTGGACTTAGGTAATAGACATTTGCCATCTTGGACTTAGGTAATAGACATTTGCCATCCTGGACTTAGGTAATAGACATTTGCCATCCTGGACTTAGGTAATAGACATTTGCCATCCTGGACTTAGGTAATAGACATTTGCGATCCTGGACTTAGGTAATAGACATTTGCCATCCTGGACTTAGGTAATAGACATTTGCGATCCTGGACTTAGGTAATAGACATTTGCCATCCTGGACTTAGGTAATAGACATTTGCGATCCTGGACTTAGGTAATAGACATTTGCCATCCTGGACTTAGGTAATAGACATTTGCCATCCTGGACTTAGGTAATAGACATTTGCCATCCTGGACTTAGGTAATAGACATTTGCCATCCTGGACTTAGGTAATAGACATTTGCCATCCTGGACTTAGGTAATAGACATTTGCCATCCTGGACTTAGGTAATAGACATTTGCCATCCTGGACTTAGGTAATAGACATTTGCCATCCTGGACTTAGGTAATAGACATTTGCCATCCTGGACTTAGGTAATAGACATTTGCCATCCTGGACTTAGGTAATAGACATTTGCCATCCTGGACTTAGGTAATAGACATTTGCCATCCTGGACTTAGGTAATAGACATTTGCCATCCTGGACTTAGGTAATAGACATTTGCCATCCTGGACTTAGGTAATAGACATTTGCCATCCTGGACTTAGGTAATAGACATTTGCCATCCTGGACTTAGTTAATAGACATTTGCCATCCTGGACTTAGGTAATAGACATTTGCCATCCTGGACTAAGGTAATAGACATTTGCCATCCTGGACTTAGGTAATAGACATTTGCCATCCTGGACTTAGGTAATAGACATTTGCCATCCTGGACTTAGGTAATAGACATTTGCCATCCTGGACTTAGGTAATAGACATTTGCCATCCTGGACTTAGGTAATAGACATTTGCCATCCTGGACTTAGGTAATAGACATTTGCCATCCTGGACTTAGGTAATAGACATTTGCCATCCTGGACTTAGGTAATAGACATTTGCCATCCTGGACTTAGGTAATAGACATTTGCCATCCTGGACTTAGGTAATAGACATTTGCCATCCTGGACTTAGGTAATAGACATTTGCCATCCTGGACTTAGGTAATAGACATTTGCCATCCTGGACTTAGGTAATAGACATTTGCCATCCTGGACTTAGGTAATAGACATTTGCCATCTTGGACTTAGGTAATAGACATTTGCCATCCTGGACTTAGGTAATAGACATTTGCCATCCTGGACTTAGGTAATAGACATTTGCCATCCTGGACTTAGGTAATAGACATTTGCCATCCTGGACTTAGGTAATAGACATTTGCCATCCTGGACTTAGGTAATAGACATTTGCCATCCTGGACTTAGGTAATAGACATTTGCGATCCTGGACTTAGGTAATAGACATTTGCCATCCTGGACTTAGGTAATAGACATTTGCCATCCTGGACTTAGGTAATAGACATTTGCCATCCTGGACTTAGGTAATAGACATTTGCCATCCTGGACTTAGGTAATAGACATTTGCCATCCTGGACTTAGGTAATAGACATTTGCCATCCTGGACTTAGGTAATAGACATTTGCCATCCTGGACTTAGGTAATAGACATTTGCCATCCTGGACTTAGGTAATAGACATTTGCGATCCTGGACTTAGGTAATAGACATTTGCCATCCTGGACTTAGGTAATAGACATTTGCGATCCTGGACTTAGGTAATAGACATTTGCCATCCTGGACTTAGGTAATAGACATTTGCCATCCTGGACTTAGGTAATAGACATTTGCCATCCTGGACTTAGGTAAAAGACATTTGCCATCCTGGACTTAGGTAATAGACATTTGCCATCCTGGACTTAGGTAATAGACATTTGCCATCCTGGACTTAGGTAATAGACATTTGCCATCCTGGACTTAGGTAATAGACATTTGCCATCCTGGACTTAGGTAATAGACATTTGCCATCCTGGACTTAGGTAATAGACATTTGCCATCCTGGACTTAGGTAATAGACATTTGCCATCTTGGACTTAGGTAATAGACATTTGCCATCCTGGACTTAGGTAATAGACATTTGCCATCCTGGACTTAGGTAATAGACATTTGCCATCCTGGACTTAGGTAATAGACATTTGCGATCCTGGACTTAGGTAATAGACATTTGCCATCCTGGACTTAGGTAATAGACATTTGCGATCCTGGACTTAGGTAATAGACATTTGCCATCCTGGACTTAGGTAATAGACATTTGCGATCCTGGACTTAGGTAATAGACATTTGCCATCCTGGACTTAGGTAATAGACATTTGCCATCCTGGACTTAGGTAATAGACATTTGCCATCCTGGACTTAGGTAATAGACATTTGCCATCCTGGACTTAGGTAATAGACATTTGCCATCCTGGACTTAGGTAATAGACATTTGCCATCCTGGACTTAGGTAATAGACATTTGCCATCCTGGACTTAGTTAATAGACATTTGCCATCCTGGACTTAGGTAATAGACATTTGCCATCCTGGACTAAGGTAATAGACATTTGCCATCCTGGACTTAGGTAATAGACATTTGCCATCCTGGACTTAGGTAATAGACATTTGCCATCCTGGACTTAGGTAATAGACATTTGCCATCCTGGACTTAGGTAATAGACATTTGCCATCCTGGACTTAGGTAATAGACATTTGCCATCCTGGACTTAGGTAATAGACATTTGCCATCCTGGACTTAGGTAATAGACATTTGCCATCCTGGACTTAGGTAATAGACATTTGCCATCCTGGACTTAGGTAATAGACATTTGCCATCCTGGACTTAGGTAATAGACATTTGCCATCCTGGACTTAGGTAATAGACATTTGCCATCCTGGACTTAGGTAATAGACATTTGCCATCCTGGACTTAGGTAATAGACATTTGCCATCCTGGACTTAGGTAATAGACATTTGCCATCTTGGACTTAGGTAATAGACATTTGCCATCCTGGACTTAGGTAATAGACATTTGCCATCCTGGACTAAGGTAATAGACATTTGCCATCCTGGACTTAGGTAATAGACATTTGCGATCCTGGACTTAGGTAATAGACATTTGCCATCCTGGACTTAGGTAATAGACATTTGCCATCCTGGACTTAGGTAATAGACATTTGCCATCCTGGACTTAGGTAATAGACATTTGCCATCCTGGACTTAGGTAATAGACATTTGCCATCCTGGACTTAGGTAATAGACATTTGCCATCCTGGACTTAGGTAATAGACATTTGCCATCCTGGACTTAGGTAATAGACATTTGCCATCCTGGACTTAGGTAATAGACATTTGCCATCCTGGACTTAGGTAATAGACATTTGCCATCCTGGACTTAGGTAATAGACATTTGCCATCCTGGACTTAGGTAATAGACATTTGCCATCTTGGACTTAGGTAATAGACATTTGCCATCCTGGACTTAGGTAATAGACATTTGCCATCCTGGACTTAGGTAATAGACATTTGCGATCCTGGACTTAGGTAATAGACATTTGCCATCTTGGACTTAGGTAATAGACATTTGCCATCCTGGACTTAGGTAATAGACATTTGCCATCCTGGACTTAGGTAATAGACATTTGCCATCCTGGACTTAGGTAATAGACATTTGCGATCCTGGACTTAGGTAATAGACATTTGCCATCCTGGACTTAGGTAATAGACATTTGCGATCCTGGACTTAGGTAATAGACATTTGCCATCCTGGACTTAGGTAATAGACATTTGCGATCCTGGACTTAGGTAATAGACATTTGCCATCCTGGACTTAGGTAATAGACATTTGCCATCCTGGACTTAGGTAATAGACATTTGCCATCCTGGACTTAGGTAATAGACATTTGCCATCCTGGACTTAGGTAATAGACATTTGCCATCCTGGACTTAGGTAATAGACATTTGCCATCCTGGACTTAGGTAATAGACATTTGCCATCCTGGACTTAGTTAATAGACATTTGCCATCCTGGACTTAGGTAATAGACATTTGCCATCCTGGACTAAGGTAATAGACATTTGCCATCCTGGACTTAGGTAATAGACATTTGCCATCCTGGACTTAGGTAATAGACATTTGCCATCCTGGACTTAGGTAATAGACATTTGCCATCCTGGACTTAGGTAATAGACATTTGCCATCCTGGACTTAGGTAATAGACATTTGCCATCCTGGACTTAGGTAATAGACATTTGCCATCCTGGACTTAGGTAATAGACATTTGCCATCCTGGACTTAGGTAATAGACATTTGCCATCCTGGACTTAGGTAATAGACATTTGCCATCCTGGACTTAGGTAATAGACATTTGCCATCCTGGACTTAGGTAATAGACATTTGCCATCCTGGACTTAGGTAATAGACATTTGCCATCCTGGACTTAGGTAATAGACATTTGCCATCCTGGACTTAGGTAATAGACATTTGCCATCTTGGACTTAGGTAATAGACATTTGCCATCCTGGACTTAGGTAATAGACATTTGCCATCCTGGACTAAGGTAATAGACATTTGCCATCCTGGACTTAGGTAATAGACATTTGCGATCCTGGACTTAGGTAATAGACATTTGCCATCCTGGACTTAGGTAATAGACATTTGCCATCCTGGACTTAGGTAATAGACATTTGCCATCCTGGACTTAGGTAATAGACATTTGCCATCCTGGACTTAGGTAATAGACATTTGCCATCCTGGACTTAGGTAATAGACATTTGCCATCCTGGACTTAGGTAATAGACATTTGCCATCCTGGACTTAGGTAATAGACATTTGCCATCCTGGACTTAGGTAATAGACATTTGCCATCCTGGACTTAGGTAATAGACATTTGCCATCCTGGACTTAGGTAATAGACATTTGCCATCCTGGACTTAGGTAATAGACATTTGCCATCTTGGACTTAGGTAATAGACATTTGCCATCCTGGACTTAGGTAATAGACATTTGCCATCCTGGACTTAGGTAATAGACATTTGCGATCCTGGACTTAGGTAATAGACATTTGCCATCTTGGACTTAGGTAATAGACATTTGCCATCCTGGACTTAGGTAATAGACATTTGCCATCCTGGACTTAGGTAATAGACATTTGCCATCCTGGACTTAGGTAATAGACATTTGCGATCCTGGACTTAGGTAATAGACATTTGCCATCCTGGACTTAGGTAATAGACATTTGCGATCCTGGACTTAGGTAATAGACATTTGCCATCCTGGACTTAGGTAATAGACATTTGCGATCCTGGACTTAGGTAATAGACATTTGCCATCCTGGACTTAGGTAATAGACATTTGCGATCCTGGACTTAGGTAATAGACATTTGCCATCCTGGACTTAGGTAATAGACATTTGCCATCCTGGACTTAGGTAATAGACATTTGCCATCCTGGACTTAGGTAATAGACATTTGCCATCCTGGACTTAGGTAATAGACATTTGCCATCCTGGACTTAGGTAATAGACATTTGCCATCCTGGGCTTAGGTAATAGACATTTGCCATCCTGGACTTAGGTAATAGACATTTGCCATCCTGGACTTAGGTAATAGACATTTGCGATCCTGGACTTAGGTAATAGACATTTGCCATCCTGGACTTAGGTAATAGACATTTGCGATCCTGGACTTAGGTAATAGACATTTGCCATCCTGGACTTAGTTAATAGACATTTGCCATCCTGGACTTAGGTAATAGACATTTGCCATCCTGGACTTAGGTAATAGACATTTGCCATCCTGGACTTAGGTAATAGACATTTGCGATCCTGGACTTAGGTAATAGACATTTGCCATCCTGGACTTAGGTAATAGACATTTGCCATCCTGGACTTAGGTAATAGACATTTGCCATCCTGGACTTAGGTAATAGACATTTGCCATCCTGGACTTAGGTAATAGACATTTGCCATCTTGGACTTAGGTAATAGACATTTGCCATCCTGGACTTAGGTAATAGACATTTGCCATCCTGGACTTAGGTAATAGACATTTGCCATCCTGGACTTAGGTAATAGACATTTGCCATCCTGGACTTAGGTAATAGACATTTGCCATCCTGGACTTAGGTAATAGACATTTGCCATCCTGGACTTAGGTAATAGACATTTGCCATCCTGGGCTTAGGTAATAGACATTTGCCATCCTGGACTTAGGTAATAGACATTTGCCATCCTGGACTTAGGTAATAGACATTTGCGATCCTGGACTTAGGTAATAGACATTTGCCATCCTGGACTTAGGTAATAGACATTTGCGATCCTGGACTTAGGTAATAGACATTTGCCATCCTGGACTTAGGTAATAGACATTTGCCATCCTGGACTTAGGTAATAGACATTTGCCATCCTGGACTTAGGTAATAGACATTTGCCATCCTGGACTTAGGTAATAGACATTTGCCATCCTGGACTTAGTTAATAGACATTTGCCATCCTGGACTTAGGTAATAGACATTTGCCATCCTGGACTTAGGTAATAGACATTTGCCATCCTGGACTTAGGTAATAGACATTTGCGATCCTGGACTTAGGTAATAGACATTTGCCATCCTGGACTTAGGTAATAGACATTTGCCATCCTGGACTTAGGTAATAGACATTTGCCATCCTGGACTTAGGTAATAGACATTTGCCATCCTGGACTTAGGTAATAGACATTTGCCATCTTGGACTTAGGTAATAGACATTTGCCATCCTGGACTTAGGTAATAGACATTTGCCATCCTGGACTTAGGTAATAGACATTTGCCATCCTGGACTTAGGTAATAGACATTTGCCATCCTGGACTTAGGTAATAGACATTTGCCATCCTGGACTTAGGTAATAGACATTTGCGATCCTGGACTTAGGTAATAGACATTTGCCATCCTGGACTTAGGTAATAGACATTTGCGATCCTGGACTTAGGTAATAGACATTTGCCATCCTGGACTTAGGTAATAGACATTTGCCATCCTGGACTTAGGTAATAGACATTTGCCATCCTGGACTTAGGTAATAGACATTTGCCATCCTGGACTTAGGTAATAGACATTTGCGATCCTGGACTTAGGTAATAGACATTTGCCATCCTGGACTTAGGTAATAGACATTTGCGATCCTGGACTTAGGTAATAGACATTTGCCATCCTGGACTTAGGTAATAGACATTTGCCATCCTGGACTTAGGTAATAGACATTTGCCATCCTGGACTTAGGTAATAGACATTTGCCATCCTGGACTTAGGTAATAGACATTTGCCATCCTGGGCTTAGGTAATAGACATTTGCCATCCTGGACTTAGGTAATAGACATTTGCCATCCTGGACTTAGGTAATAGACATTTGCCATCCTGGACTTAGGTAAAAGACATTTGCCATCCTGGACTTAGGTAATAGACATTTGCCATCCTGGACTTAGGTAATAGACATTTGCCATCCTGGACTTAGGTAATAGACATTTGCCATCCCGGACTTTTTTGTAGGCCTTTTAAAGAAATACAATTCCGAAGCAGATTATTTTGATCTAGGTATCTCATAAGTTTTAAACAGCGTTAGTAATTTAAGCTCCAGAAAATATTTTTTTACGACTAGACTACAAAATTTCGACTTTTCTTTACTTTATTTATTTATTTATTTATTTTTTTTTATTAAGGAGAAAAAACAGATACAGATATCAATTGACAAAAATATATACGAAACATCAACTAGAGAATTCACCTGCATCCAAACTATTTCTCACGAATTAACTTAAACAGCAGAAAACATTTACAAATATTTTCACTTATAAATAGGGGAAAAATATATACATAAGAATATTATTTTACAAATAGAGATATGAAAGAAATGCGCAATATCCTTTTAAGAATTTACAAATTATTTTTGAAAAAATTTAGAGGGTAAAACAAAAACAAAAAATATATATATAAATAGATAAACAATGTTAAACAGAAAGTAAAAAATATATAAATATATTTAAACGAAATATGTCTAAGTTGTTTACTTTGAACTTTTTAGGAAAACAGTCTTCATTTTTCTGCTAAAAGTAGTGCGTGTATCAAAAAATAAGTCAGAGTCCTTGAGGTTTTGATTCTGATTAAGTGATTCGCACATTCTTCTGATTGGATCCCTGACACCAGCATTTGTACGCGTCCTGCTAATGTGGAATAAGTCGTTAAGCCTTGTTACTCTGGGTGGTACTTTGAAGTTTATCAATTTCAGTAAGTCGGGACAGTCAATAATGTTGTTACAGATTTTATACAGAGTCATGAGATCAAGGTATGTTCGCCGGTTAGATAGAGTGGAGACGTTATAACTCGAGAGCATATTTATGTACCCACGTTTGGGTGCGCTCATTCTGTAATTGAGGCATCGCAGAAATTTCTTTTGAATATTTTCAATATTTTCTTTATAGATATCGTAAAGTGGATTCCATATGGAGGTGCAGTATTCAAGTTGAGAACGGACCAGAGTGTGGTAAAGAAGAAGATATGTTTCAGGTTTTCGAAATTCACGGCTGTTTCTGATGACAAATCCTAGCATGCTGTAAGCTTTATTCACAATATTATCTATGTGCGCATCGAAGTGGAGTTTGGAATCAAAAAGTACGCCTAGATCTCTTATACAGTAAACGCGCTCGAGTAAATAATTACCAATACAATAATTGTGTTTGATAGCGTTGTGATTTTTAGTAAAACTTATTTGTTTACATTTATTGTAACTTAGGTAAATTTTGTTTTCATTGCAAAACGTTTCGAACCTTACTAAGTCGCTTTGTATGAGAAGACAATCGTTTAAATTTCGAACAATGGCAAATATTTTTATGTCGTCAGCGTACAAAAGATATAAACAATGCATGAAATATTTAGTAACAGTGTTAATAAAAAGAATAAACAACAGCGGACCCAGGATTGACCCCTGTGGCACGCCAGAAGTAACTGGTTCCCATCTAGAAGTCTGTCCTCGTAATGATACGGCTTGTTGTCTTTTTGTTAAATATGAGATAAACCAACGTAATAAATTTCCTCTAATTCCGTTGTACATAATTTTTTTAATAAGAATAAGGTGGTCAACCTTGTCGAAAGCTTTTTTGAAATCGCAATATATTGCATCTACCTGGTGGCCTCGATCCATGCTAGTAAATAAGAAATTTGAGTAAATAAGTAAATTACTCGTGGTAGATTTGCCTTTTACAAACCCGTGTTGTTGTTCAGTAATTTTGGCAGCAAGCTGGGGATATATATTGTCATGGACAAGTCTTTCCAATAGTTAGGGATCGCCGAGAGAATGGATATTGGCCTATAGTTTTCCACTCTTTGACGCGAGTCACCCTTGTGGACCGGTATAATATAGGCCAACTTCCACCTATCAGGGAAAACCCCATCACTCAGGCATTTATTAAATATTATGGTAAGCGGCACACACAGTGACGACGCAGCAGATCTAAGGAAAAACGCCGGTATTCCATCGTGACCCGCACCCTTGTTTATGTCTATCGATTTTAAACTCGATTGCACTTCTTTTTCCGGTAGTTTAATTGTGTGAATGTGCGCAAGTCCAGAGTCCTGAACTTCCTCAAGTTGGTCAATGTTAATAATTGGGTCATTGATAGAGGAAGGTTCAAATGTTGACTTAAAGAATTCAGAGAACATATCACAAATTTCCTGGGCATCGTTAGATTTGCGCCCTTCGAAGGACATTACAGCAGGGTATCCATCAGACGATTTTAATGAGGATATGTATGACCAAAAGCTTTTGATATTATTTTGGAATGAACTTTCGATGTTGTCAAAAAATAACCTTCGGGTTTCATAAGTCAATTTTTTGTATGTAGCACGTAAGAAGGAAAATTCACGATAGTCAGAAAGACCTTTATATGTCTTCCATTTGAGCCAGACTTTATCTTTTTTCCTTGATAACCTAATAAGTTCTGGAGTAAACCATATGGGGAATTTGTCATTTCGTCGTGCCAATACTGGAATAAGCTTATCAATTACACTGTTTATTTTTAAATAGAATCGATCTACTGCTTTTTCGGCTGGTAAATTTGCGATTTCAGATAACCAATCAATACAATTAATGTCCTCATTAATCTGAGCATAATTAGCTTTCCTGAAATTGCGCCTACGCTGTATTTTGTTTTTGATTTTTGGTTGAATTACGAAGGATATATCAAATTCAAGGGCTGGGTGGTGTCTATCCTCTGAGAGGAGAGGGTTGTTGCTACGTTTAACATTTGTTTCGCGACTGTAGAATACGAGGTCTAAGTATTTTTCATTATGGTTTGGTATACAATTATATTGGAGTAAGTCCATCAATGACATTGCTTGAAGCAAAGTTTTCGATGCAGCCGTATTTGAGGAGGCGAGACCTTGACTGCTGTCTTCGGAAAATGACCAAGTCAGAGTTGGTAGATTCATATCTCCTAGTACACAAAAAGTATTATTTGGTTGTGATGAATATACAGATTCCAGGTTTTCGGAGAACGTATCATAGACCGTAGGTTGTGAGGCAGGAGGTATGTATACTGCACATATGATGAGATTGAAAGACCTTACCGGAATAGAAATGAAGATTTGTTCGATTTGACCATTTTCCCAGTCATCGAGCCGGGAAGATGCAAGCTCCTTGCGCACTGCTACCAACACACCGCCTCCGTCCATTTTACCAGTGAGTGTACGGTCCCTATCACGTCGGAACACCGTGTAACGCGAATCTATGAATTCAGCCGTATTTATACTTGCTACAAGCCATGTTTCAACTAGAACTATAACGTCGTAGTTATTCGATAATACATTAATTAGTAGCTCCTGGGTTTTGGTCCTAATACCACCACAGTTCTGGTAATAAATGATGATGAGATCATTTTACCAGAGTAGGAGTGCCGTTTGACATATTCCACAATCGCACGAGTGATACATTATGCAGGGCATATGAGGCTTCGAAATTACATAAAAAACATAGACTACTTATTAGATCAAGGAATGTGAAATTCATATATTACTAATTTGATATATTCAAAATCCTTTCAGAAGAAATTTTCTAAATGAAAATGAAAATCCAATCAAAATCCTTTGCTTATTTTAAAAGGAAGCGCAAAAAACAAACAGACGCGAATAGTGACTGTTTTATACTATTTAGAGATAAATTAGACCGACCGACTTATCAACAAGGCGCACAGTGACTGATTTAGTTTGTCTTTTCAAAATAGCGAATGACAGATTAGACCATATTATTTATTGCGTACCCACGCGTTATACAAGACAGACTGCTCTCTATAATATTCTAAAGTGTGCTAATAATTAATTGTAAAATTCACCAATTCAGAGGCTACACAAACCAGGTAATAATTATATAGTTCATTCGATGTTTACCGCCACCACTCAGTGACCAAACTTAAAAACAATATATTAGAATACCTATTTGTAACCGATCAACAAAATGTCTTTTTTCTTAATTGCACACTTTATTTATTTATTCATTTTTTGCTAAATCGACAGTTTACATTTAATCAGTTTGTAGGTACATAAGTGTTATTGAGTAAAATAAAACCAATTATGGATTTCCTCCTTGTGACCTTAACTAAGACAGCATAATTTAAATTTGTGAGAAAGGAATATGAATTTAAAAAAAATTAAACCAAACAAAAGATTACATTAAACGAAAAATTTACAAAACAATACATTTATAGCCATAGAGAGAAGTTGAAGGTATTAATAAAATCATATCAGAGATATTAACAATAGAGACATAAACATTATTCACAAACCATCAGAGAAATATTATTTTATGGACCTCTTGTATTTGGTAAGTTCGCAAGTGAAAATATCAACCTTAGATAATACGCTATTGTAATTATTGCATTGTCTGTTCAGGCAAGAATTCTGCTTAGAGTTCGTTTTACTTTGATCAACCCTGAACAGGACATAAGTGCGTGTTGAACGCGTAGGTACATTGAATGGAATCTTGTTTAGCAACTCTGGGCATTGAATATTATTATTAACTAAGGTAATTGTAACTTCTTTTTCTATTGCAACACACCCGTCGCACCAACATATTTACAGATTGAGTACTCACCGTTCTCTGATTAAGATTAATAAGTCGGTAATTATGAAATTCATTACTTGTTCATTTAAGACTCATTTCATAATTTTCAATAAGATAATGAATAAGCAATGTGATGTTTTCTATATTTACCTACCACCCTTAGCTGTTGTTATCACATATAATTTGTCATTAGGTAATAACATACTAATGACAACTGTGCATATATCAGAAAAAAAATTTCATTGCAAATACCTACGCACTATTTTGGCCACATCGCTGTGTATTTCAAATGTTTTTGTATGTATTTATTTTATGTCAACATATTCTCTGCAACATCTTTACAACTTAAGTACGCTCCATGCTCTGAGCTATATTTTTTTGTTAATATCATTTAAGATTGAAATTTCGGTAATTATTATATTTATTACATGCTCATTCATGAATTATTTCATCATTTTTCACAGAATTTTATGTAAGCAATGTAATGGGTTCTATATTTTACCACTTTTAGCTGTTGTTATCACATATAATTTGACATTAGGGAACAACATACTAACAACAACTGTTCATATATCAGAAAAAAAAATCATTGCAAATACCTGCGCACTATTTTAGTCACATTCTGTGTATTTCTAATGTTATTGAATGTATTTGTCAATTTAGTTGCGTCCTTGATGCTAACTTATTTATCTTACCAATCTATTACCACCAAAAGATCTATTACCACTCTATAACCACTTTTATTGCTAGTATTCACTTTATTATAAATATATACTTTAAGATTGATAATTATGTAAACATAATTTCCTTCGCTTGTACCTTCACGGGATATACCTACATTTTCGACAAGTTTTCGCGGGCTCAAATTAATATACCTACACCCATTATTATTCTTATTATTATTATTAATTACATCGCATATTATTTGCTTTTGTTTTATGAGTCACACCACCAACAGCAACATGTATAAAAAAGTATTATATTTAAGCCTATATATTTTAAACACATTCAGTGAGTTTTTATGTAATCTCATACCTACTTACAGGAAATCTATATAAATCTGGGAAAAAACTTAATGAATGTATCTATATATTCTGTTAGTAGGCATATATTTGTATACATCGCAGTTTATCGTAGCTGCTTATTCTACTCAAACTTATTTTTTGTACCAACCTATTTAAAGCATAATTATTCACAGTGCCCTGAGTTACATTATTGTGTTAATATCATTTAAAATGCATAAATCAGTAATTATTATATTCATTATTTGTTTATTTAAAAGTCATTTGAAAATTTCAACAGGATATTATATAAGAAATGTATTGTATTCCATATTTATTTATTAGCCTTATCTGTTGTTATCACACATACTTTGTCAATAGATAACAGCATACTTATAACAATTATTTATATGTGGGAGAAAAAATCTCAATGCAAATGCTTATGCACTATTTTAGTCAGTTCTCTATATAATTGTATGTAAGTATATTATTTCATGTTATTCTTCGCATCAATCTCTCTTCATAATCAGTACCTACTTACCTTGCTATTGGCCGTTTTATGGTTTATTATTATATTTATAGCCTTCAAGATAGCTATTTTCATAATTATCATCTGCATCGAATGTTTCTATACGAGACTACCACTATCAGTGTCTCTTGTAACCATAAAACTAACTTGTAACCATAAAAAATACGTTTTACACACAACGATACAATTAATATACTAAATAGAAATGGATGATTACATTATTCAACAACTAGAAAAAAAATGCTACGTTCAAAATTTAATTTGTGACAACACTAGTGACTGTAACACAATACTTGAAATGACTCCAAATTCATTTACCGTAATACATTTAAACAAACGATCTATAAAAAAAAATTTTGACCATTTTCTAGTAAATCTAAATTTATTAAAAAAAATCCGGACGTAATCATACTTACTGAAGCCTATTTAAACATTAACTCAACCATTCCAACTCTCCCCAATTACATCAACAATTAAAGCTCACATTATATTAATCAGAATAGTGGTATTGTAGTATACACTAAAACAATATATAAAGACGTACGCTTTACTGAAATAAATATGACAAAAGCAAACTGTATTATTATAAACATGAATATTAATAATAAAATACCTATTCAAATAATGACAGTCTACAGGACACACTCAGCTATAATACCAACATTTATAACAGAACTGAATAATATTATCCTAAACCATAAATGTGCAAAAAAATTTCTGATTGGTGATATTAATATAAACATTGCTGAAAATAACCATACTATTGAAAAAGAAAATTATATCAACATGATGACCGCTTTAAACTTTAAACCCTGTATAACTAGTTATACTAGAGAATTTAACAATCAGATGCCATTATGTATTGATCATATATGGTGTAATTCCAACTATACTGATAATCTCCAAACAATAATATGGAAAAACAACATAACGGATCATCATACATGTATACTAAACCTCAACATAGAAAAACAAAAAATAAATAATAATAATAATGACTCTGCCATTCCTAAAATAAAAATAAATCACCAAGAACTATATGAAAAACTGTCTCACGAAATGTGGGAATCTGTACTTACCACAGAAGATGTGAATATAAGTGCATCACAATTTCATGACACCTTTCAAAAACATATAAAAGATTCAAGCTATGAAATACCGAACAAAACATATAAAAATAAATTTCGTAAACTTAAGCCATGGATCACTCATGGCATCGTGGTTTCTATAAGAGAAAAAGAAACATTATTTAAACTAACAAAAAAATATCCACTAAATAATCCGATCATCTCACACTTCAAAAAATACAGAAACAAACTAACGGCACTAATTAAAACCACTAAAGAGGAATTTTATAAACAAAAGGTATTGAATTCAGGAAACAACAATAAACAAATTTGGAAAACAATAAATGAGAATATTGATAAAAAAAGGAAAACCAATGACATTTTAAAGCTACATATTAATAATAATTTGGTACAAGTTTCGGATAACCCTAAACAATGTGCAAATGCTTTCAATAATTTTTTTTATAATGTCGGAAAAAATCTGGCAAACAAAATAACTAATAACGTAGTTAATATCACATCTGCCGTAGAGAATGAAGTGGCATCATCAAAAAAAACAATAGGAAAATTCGAAATGGTAACTGAACATGAAATTGTTGATATAATAAAAACCTAAAAACTGAGTCAGCACCAGGTTTTGATGGGATCACTGTTGAAATTCTAATAACACATCTTAACTTTTTGAAAAAACCTATTACATATATTATAAACAATAGTCTTAAAAAGGGAATCTTTCCATCAATATACAAAAAAACTATTATTTCCCCGATTTATAAATCAGGTGACTCAAAAGAAATTAATAACTACCGACCCATATCAGTACTATCAAATATCTCAAAAATTTTCGAAAAGGTAGCCAAAAAGCAAATACAAAATTATTACTAGGAAACCATCAGATTATTCAACCTCTCAACTTTTTCAAGACTTTCAAGTCCCACCTCTAAAAAAAACATATATAAAAAATACGCTCCTTCAAATACGCAAAGATTCTAAGAAGTCACACCGCGCCATGGTACGCGTAGAGAGAGCAATAGACATAACACAGTGGGTCGCTTAAGTACACCATTAATGCATACCAGTTTTACTAAACACTTCTACACATACAATGGAGTGATGTGGTTTAATCAATTGGAAATGGAACTGAGGTTGGAATCTGACTATAATAAATTCAAAAATAGACTAAACAATGATATCTTAAATAGTTTGGCTACCTAGAATCGCATTGGCAATTGATTAAGAATACTTAATTGACAGTTTCTTTTTTTAATTTATTTTTTATTATATATATTTATAAATATAATTATTTTTTATCTATGCACGTATATATTGTGTTATAATTTTTAATTTTAATTTTTAATGAACTTCTCTATGTTCCCGCCTTTGCACACGAGTAATTTAACTCTCGTAAAGGTTATATATTGTATACATATATGTGTTTTACAGTTTTTTAATCAATGTTGCAGGCTTAATTACTCATGATTATGTTACATATGTATGTATACAAAAACTAATAACAAAAAAAAAAAAAAAAAATCTATCTTCCAAATCAATAGGAAATTTATTATTTAATAATATCTTTTTCAAAAAATTTTTAACTGTTTTAACGGCATTTTCCGCTAAACCGTTCGATGCTGGATGATGGACTGCTGAAGTCACGGACTCGATATTCAAATCACGGCAAAATTTTTGAAACGTAGCTGACGTAAAAGCTGTCCCATTATCACTTACAATCTTCTCTGGAATACCAAAAATAGAGAACATTTTTTTCAGCGCCTTAATTGTACAATCTGAATCAACTTTCGGTACAATTACAAAATCAATCCATTTTGTGGTAGCATCGACCACTATTAAAAAATTTTGATTTCCAAAAGGACCTAGAAAATATATATGTACGCGGTTAAATATTAAATTATTTACCGGCCAACTTGCTAACTGTACTTTAGTAGGTGTAGGTAAACATTCCGCACAGCGCATACATTGCCTGACTACTACCTCTATATCCGCATTCATACCTAACCAGAAAAAATAATTTCTCGCCAAACATTTCGATTTTACTATACCTAAATGCGACTGATGAATAAATTTCAAAACTGATTCCTTCAATTCCACTGGAATCACTAGTTTGTTATTATAAAACAAACACGCATTATGAACCGACAATTTATCTCTCATATACCAAAATTTTAATAAGTCAGCATTTAAATTTTTCTTTTCTGGCCATCCTGTATTTAAATAATTTATAATACTTGAAATAATTATATCCTTTTCCGAACTAATCTTAATGGCTTCCGCATTTATTTCCATTTCTGTAGATATAGTATTTAAATGATCAGATTCTATACATTCAGTATTTAAATCACTAATTAAATCTAAAAAATAATTGCTACAATCTTCCCCCACCGTGGGGTCATTACCCTGCATTGGCAATCTTGATAGAAAATAGGCTTTGTTATCGCCCGAACTAATGTACTCAATAGTTTAATGAAATGTCTGTAAAATCAACGCATAACGTTGCAAACGGTTAGCCGCCAAAACAGGTACTTGCTTGTTAGTATCTAAAATATGTACCAACGATTTATTGTCGCATGACAAAATAAATTTCTATCCATATAGGAATTGGAAAAATTTCCTTAAACCAAATATGATGGCACACGCTTCTCTGTCTAATATCGAATACTTTCGCTCCGTATCCGATAGTGTCCTACTAGCAAAAGCAATAGAGCGTTCTATCCCGTTCTCATAAACATGACAGAGCATAGCTGAAATACCTATATTGCTGGCGTCAGTAATAAGTTTGATAGGTAAATTAGGATTAAAATGTACTAAAATGTTATCTGACATTAAATGTTCTTTCACTAAATTAAAAGCAATATTACATTCCTCCGACCATATGAATTCGGTTCCTTTCTTTAACAAACTGTAGAGAGGTGACAAAATATCTGAGATATTCCGTCTATAGTATGATATTGCCCCTAATAGACTTCGTAGTTCCGAGATATTTCTCGGCACGGCTAAATGCTTAATCGCCTTGATTTTGTTATCCAACGGCATAATTCCTTCCTGATAAATTCTAAAGCCTAAATATTCAATTTCCGTTTCATAAAAATAACATTTACGTTCATTAACGGTCAAACCACAACCATTTAATTTTTTTAGCACCGTTTCGCAAACAGAATTTAATTCCTCTTTCGAGTTACCGAATAACAATATATCGTCTAGAAATACACGAACATTTTTTAAACCACCCATAATAGATGCTATTATCTGCATAAAAATAGCCGGACTTGTTGTTAGTCCGAAAGGTAACACCTTATATGCAAACAAACCAATATGAGTTGAAATTACACACAGTTTTCTCGACTTTTCGATCAACGAAATCTGTGTAAAAGCATTACGCAAATCAATCTTTGCAAAATATTTCGCCCGATGAGATTAAATCTTCAATTCTGGGTAAAGGATATTTCAAAGGTGCTAACATTGGATTTAACGTATTTTTAAAATCAGTACATATTCTTATTGAACCGTCCTTTTTTTAACAATCGGACTACCTATATCACTAATTTCTACTTTTCAATAATACCCTCCTTTAACATTTTTAATAATTCACATTCGACTTTATCACGTTAACTATATGGAATCGGTCTGGGGTTAATAAACTTTGGCCTGAAGTCTGACCTAACCTCAATATTTGCCTCGTAGTTTTTGAAACGTCCCGGCTTATCAGAAAAAACTTTAGGAAATTTTAACTTTAAAACACTTGGAATATTATGATCAACTTCCTCATTATTCACTAGATTTATTCCACTTAATTTAACACCAAAACATTTCAAAAAATTTCTACCTACGATGCTTGTACTACCGTTTTTAATTACGATGAATTCCGTGTCAACACATTTATAATTAAACGCGACCTTAACCGACATTTTACCTACAACATTTAAAATATTATTATCATGGCTTAATAATTTTTTTTCGTAATTCACTAATACATTATGAGCAAAGTTTTCCATATAAGTTTCGTAAGAAATAGCATTTACACTAGCTCCTGTGTCGACCACAAAACGTAGCGTAATGTTGTCTATAAATAAATTCACGTATATAGGCTCGCTATCAGAGAATTCATTTACCGCGTATATCGTATTCACACGCTCTTTATGATTTGTCATGCCTGGCATATTTTTATTTTCACAATTTTTACTGAGGTGACCCCACTTTTTACATAAGTTACGTTTTAACTTTTTATACCAACAATCTTTCTGAAAATGGTTAGATTTATTACAAATAAAACATGCTTTATTACTGTTATTTTTAAAAGGTGATTTAGTACGCGAGTTTCTATCACTTGATCGATTTTCACATCTATTTTTACTCGTATTAAATTTTTGCACAATGTTTAAATTAGAATTTGAATTATCTATCGCTGATACGTACTCCCAAGTAGATGCCAAATTTACACACTCTAAAAAAGGTTTATTTAAAGCCTCCATAAATAATTTATGGTTCATTTTCTCGTTAAATAATCCAATAACAAAAATATCTTTCAGACAAGATTCTAATCGTTGTTCAAAATTACATAGTAAACTATTTTTCTTTAACTTTGCGGCGAATTCTTTAACTGTTTCGCAAGCAAACTGCTTGCATCTATAAAATATCTCGTACACATTATGAATAGGTTTGCAATGTGAGGTTAAGAATTTACATAGCTCCTCGAAAGTAGTTTCGGAAACTTTCTCAGGAAAACATAGATCAGTTAACAAAGAAAAAGTTTCTTCTGTTAGGTTATTTAACAAAAACGCTCTTTTGCGTTCCGGTGACAATATTTTCTCATCATATAAAATGAGTGCCTGGTCCAATCTCTCTCTGAACAGAGACCAATCTCCCATCCTATGGCAGAACGTCCCCAGGTTTTTACACAAACCCTCCATGGGAGAAAAGCTGAAACAAATTTTATTAATGAACTTATCTCAGGATACGGCCGACGACCACGCCACACCGAAGCCTCACAGCGACAGTACAGCGACAGCAACAGATTTCGCGCGTCCAGCTAGCCCCGTCCGACCGCTGATCTCACGCGTCCGTCTCCCTGCAGCTTGCGGATCCTTAGCCCTTTTGTCCAAGCTCCACTGGCTGCAGCGACAAAAACCAAGCCCTTGCCTTGATTACCGGCTTTCTCGAACTGGCAGAAACAAAGCCCTTGCCTTGATTCCCGCTTTCTTGAACTGGTTGCGGCGTCAGAAATCAAACCCTTGCCTTGATTTCTCTTCTCTTCTTGAACTCCTCCACGGATTGTACGTTTGTGATTATTGCGTATTTCTGCAACAATATTCTCCAGAATGTACGATATGTTGTATGTTGTACTTTCTTCCGGATTTTTTTTTCTCCCGATTTCTGCGTCTTGGATCTTACAATCTGACGTCTTCAATTTTGCTTCTCCTTGATCTTGATATTTACTTCCAATACCAGCTGCGCCAATGTGATATCTTTAAGTGTAGGCCAAAGTTGGGTATGAAGGGAGAACACTTTGGTTGGTATCTTGTGGTTTTTAATCGGGGAATTGTCACAGGTAAAAGAGGACGAGAACTACCTTTCATACGTATTTATTAACTATGCAAGCATTCCATCTCGCTTGCACACATACTCTTTCATTCACACATTACTGTTTAGAAATGGCGTGATGTTACGAGTCGATGGCGAGCGGTATATAGCGAGGATAACTGTATCATTGTTGTATTCTATTTGTGTGCAACTTGCATCCTGAATTTATAGTTCGGTTACTGTGAAGTTTTGATTATTTTTTGTGTAAACAACAATCCCATCGTTCTGATTATCAAACATAGTTGAATTGTGTGATGTGTAATTTTTGATGATTTTAGGTGTGTATGTGTTTGACAACCAGCACTCGGTCAGGATGATAATGTCGAAAACAACATCTATATGGTGAAGTTGTATTAAGAGTTCGTCAATGTTTTTATTTATAGATCTTATGTTTTGGTGCATAATTTTTGTATTGGCAGAGTTTCCAATCAGGCGTTTACATTTATAAGTATCTGAAGTTGCGTAAGACAGGTTTTGGTTGTGTAATTCCTCATCGAAAAATTCCATTCAGAAAGGCACGTTGATATAATAATTATACAAACATTAAAAAAATAGTTTATTTGTTTATGGGAGCTCCACTTTCCTGCTCCACTATCTATTTATTAGTGATACTTTTGAAAGATAAACATTCTTATAAAAAAAAGAAAATATATCATTGATAAATGGTAAGCACAGAATCGGACCTACATGAGAAACTTGAAATTCCCCACTAGAAACATCAAATTCATGTAATACAAGGCTAGATATTTTTACTTATAAATTTCTAGACGTTAAATAGGTCTCACGCAAATTCAATGGATTAATTTTGATCTAAATTACATTTTACGTAAAGAACTTGAATAAAATTAAAGTTAACAATAATTCAACATTGAATTAATAAGTTGAAATAAATATCAAAGCAACGGTGAAGCAAGATTAAACCACGGAAGCGAGATAAAGAAGAGGCATCTGGATAAATAGAATAGCTAAATGGTAGTAAATATTCCCTGAGCTGAGGAAGATCTCTGGATATTTTTAACATGTCGCACATAATAGTTTTCAAACGACTTATTATTCCGGGCCCCTAGAACCGCCTCTGATGAGTTTTGCGTATGTGAGTATTTAAATTTCCCCTTTCATAACTTGAATAGTTGCAGTCGGGACATGAAAAATGTTTTTTTCCACTGTGAGTCAGCTTGTGCCTCGTCAGAGTACCACTTTGAGAACATGAAAAATTGCACTCGGAACAAAAAAAAGGTTTTCTCCACTGTGAGTCCGCATGTGACTCTTTAGATGATCCTTTCGAGAAAATGAATAGTTGCACTTGGAACATGAAAAAGGTTTTTCTCAACTGTGGGTAAACATGTGAACTTTTAGACGTTTCTTTGTTGAAGATGAATAGTTGCAGTTGGGACATGAAAAAGGTTTTTCTCCACTGTGGGTAAGCATGTGGCTCGTAAGATTGCCCCTTCGAGAACATGAATAATTGCACTCAGAACATGAAAAAGGTTTTTCTCCACTGTGAGTCAGCATGTGGCTCGTCAGAGTACCACTTCGAGAAAATGAATAGTTGCACTTGGAACATGAAAAAGGTTTTTCTCCACTGTGGGTAAACATGTGAATTTTTAGTTGTCCCTTTGTTGAACAGGAATAATTGCAGTCGGGACATGGAAAAGGCTTTACTCTACTGTGGGTAAACATGTGAATATTTAGTTTTCCCTTAGTAGAACACGAATAGTTGCAGTCGGAACATGAAAAAGGTTTTTCTCCACCGTGAGTAAACATGTGAATTTTTAGGTGTCCCTTTGTTGAACATGAATAATTGCAGTCGGGACATGGAAAAGGTTTTTCTCCACTGTGGTTAAACATGTGAATTTGTAGTTGTCCCTTTGTCGAACTTGAATAATTGCAGTCGGGACATGGAAAAGGCTTTACTCTACTGTGGGTAAACATGTGAACTTTCAGATTTTGCTTTTTTGAACATGAATAGTTGCAGTCGGAACATGAAAAAGGTTTTTCTCCACCGTGGGTAAACATGTGAATTTTTAGTTGTCCCTTTGTTGAACATGAATAGTTGCAGTCTGGACATGAAAAGGGTTTTTCACCACTGTGTGAAAAGAAGTGAATTTTTAAATCACTCTTTCGAAAAGATGAATAACGACATTCGGAACATGAAAAGGGTTTTTCTTCAGTATGGGTGCGCAAGTGCTGTTTTAACGAAGAATTTCGAATGCAAGAATAGTTACAATTGGGATAAGAGTATCGTTTTTCCCCAGGATGCGTCTTAAGGTTCGCCAATATGTCTGAAAAGAATGGGGATAAAGCTTAATTAGTGAAGTACAGTAAATATATATTTTTTAAATAAGATGAGCATAAATGGTTAAATTTAACAAACAAAAATCGGCTGTGTCGGTGGTCTGTTTAATTTTTTCACAGCGCTATATGTAACAACCTATATAAATAAAAATGTAAATGATCGTTTGTTTAAAATCTTAAATCCCCGAAAGTTCTTCACCGATAGCTTTAATATTTTGACACAACGTTGTACTCGAATACTCGGGTGTTTTTATAAACCTATTTTATATAGATGTCACCTGTGACAGGTAAAAACGTTTTTTTGAAAACCAGAGCCGTCCGTTAGACAAACTTGTTTCATTAATAGTGCCATCTTGCTACGTAGAGTAGTTGCTATGGTTACCTGCTACGTGCAACCTACAATACTCACCAGACATTTCAGGTTATAATAATGAATGTGGAATCACAAACTTTATCCATTACTGGAAGCGCCAATTCTTGAGGGTCAGATACCCACAAGAATGTTTGTGATCCCAGGGTTCTCAGGGGGTTGGGTTCGAAACCAGAAATGTGTCAGGTTACAATGTGTAATTTAGAGTCAAGGAAAGAAGGTTTAAAGTAACATTAATGTATATTATTTCGAATACTATACAAGTCTATACACTCTACCGTGTGAGTTATAATGAAAACAATATAATAAAAGCCAGATACAAGCTTACCCCCAAGGTTCCGACCACGCTTTATCTATCTAGCTAATTAAGTAACATCCCACTCGAGCTGGAGCAGCACCTCATCAGGCTGAGCTCCAGGGGGCTCCAGACGGAGCAAGAGGAAGAGTCAGTTCCGCCTCCTGGCGACTGTTCGTGGCAGGAAACTGGCAATCTGGCGACTGAGGAAGAGGAATCTGGTGCCCGCGGTCGCATCCGTGTATCCTGGCGAGGATTCCCTTTATGCAAGGAAAAATAGGCCTCCCTACGGCCCTGGTGAAAATACGGTTGGCGTAGTGCCAAACCGCGAGAAAGAATACTATCCTTAGGTTTCCGGTAACCGGGCACAATATTTTAAGCCACTGGCTTCTTCATCCCATAAAGGATGGGTCGGATTCAAGCAGATCATACGTCTGACTCCGTTTGCGATTCATGATGCCGCGTGGTTACAATATCCGAACGAGCCACGGAACCAATTCCACTATGGAACCTCGTATTTTACTCCATTTATACGACTCTATAAAACTAGACTTCGCCACTCCGATTAAAGGGAAACCATTCCCAAACAATTTCACTCCGGAAAACTGTCGTCTGCCGAGAGATCAGGCCCACTCCCCGGTTTCTCTGCAGGCAAGCAAGTGTTTTTCTTTTTTTCTTTTGTTTCCGCCCGGTACAGATTTTAAATTTTAAATTATGATTCGAAATTTTACCAAAACCAATACCCGCGACAATCGCCCAGTTCCTAACTAGGTTAGAGAATCGGCGAGGATAAATGTGATGATGCAGAATAAATTAATGAATTAAATATTAAAACAAAAGGAGTCTAGCCCTGCATCATAACAATCTGTTGGACGTAAAAGAAACACGCGCTAATGTTTCTCTATCTGCACAAAAATAATGAGCTACAACAATGCGTGGCGGGGTATAGCTAGTATATAATAAATATGTATGTAACTTAAATCACTAAAAAGAAGAGGTCTTTTGACAACAGAATAACTAATGAACGGCAAGGATTGAATTAACAAGAATAAACGTCTTGTCTATGAAACAGGCAGGAATTCTGAACATCTGAAACCAACATACCTTTGTAACCCAACTTGGAGGTGTTCGGAGTACTCTCCGCATACTGCAAACACTCAGTCTTTACATCCGGGAGATAGATATCTATATTTGAATACGACATTTCACATCCAACCTCTTCCTGGGACCCTGGTTCCACCTTGATGGAAACACTGTTGGGAAGACCCATTGCCTCCTGGTAAATGGTCCCAGCTAAAAATAAATAACATAATGATCACATTCAGTTGGAAAGAAATATGTAAGATCTCGGATGTAAGCTGGACCACCTACAGTAAATATCACGGACGATTATTTGACCTCATGCATCGAAGATGTAAAATATCGAGAGAGCAGGTACATAAAATTGGATTGTCTGACGCTTCGTCCTCATTTGCACAGTCATGTAGGTTAATCAAGTATTTCGGCATTATTGAGATCTGTAAAGGGTTAGCAGCTGGTCAACATTGAAGAATCTGCTAGCCCTGTACAATACGAGCAGTTTTTTGAAAACCTAACCATTACAATGCAACTTACTACTCGCTGCATACTGCAAACATTCCTTCTTTACATCCGGGAGGTAGATATCTATGTCAGTATACGGCATTTCACCTCCGTCCTGATCCTGCGACCCTGGTTCCACCTTGATGGAAATACTCTCTGTTTCGGGAAGATCCATGGCCTTCTGGTAAATGGTCCAAACTCAAAATATGTTAGAGCTGAAACGGAATATGAATTAATCATATTTACGAAGGTTATAATTAGTTTAAAGTGATCACCTTCAGTTCGAACAAAATACTCAAAACCTCGAAGGTGAAATGGACCACATATAATAAATAATATATACCGTTTTTTGACCTCTAGCATCAAAGATGTCCAATTTCAATATGGAGAGCAGATGTCTAAACATTTTGCCTGCTATACGATTAAGGTAAATTTTTATCGCATAAAGTAAAGAATGCTTTCAAGGAAACGTTTTTATCACAGGTGTCCTGTTAACAGTTTGTTTATTACGCCTAGTATATAAGTCTAACATGGAATGAAACAAAATCAAAATAAATATATTTCATGGATACACTTGTCACCACGATTTAAATTTAAACTCGATTCATGTTTAAAATCATCAACAAATTAAACTTTTAATTTTAATAAATTTTTAATATCTGCTTTCACCAATAACACGACAAAAGAGAGACCATTCAGAGAACTAAAAGCGGTGTTGACTTTACAAACATGACTGGCAGTAAATATACTTTACTGGATTAATATAACCGATGTAAATGCGTTATTATAGTCACCGTAAGTGTAGAACTGCCAAATTAACTATGGTATAGTTTTGCAAAAGTCGAACCAGTTGCTTTAATGTTATCTAAGTAGTAGATACTCTCAGTATCACCCTAAATCCCCATACAGATAAGAGAGGTTTTTTTTAATGGCTTTAGACGTGTTTTGCGACCAGATTCGGTATAAAGCAAAATGTTTGCTATTAGTTTCAATTTCAGGGTGCTAAGTAAAACAAACTTGGTGATGTCTATTACTGACAAAGAGTACACGCAAGACAAAATATGTAATATAATACCTGATGAAATTGACTAATTAGGATAATTTTAAGTTTTCCACTCAGTGTAAACAACCCCATGTACCGTCTGTCGCGAGTGGTGTCCGTCGTTCGTCTGGTATTTGGTAGCTCAATATATTATATTGTGAATGTTGCCAAATATATTCTTACAATAAACATGCATCAATTCTGTTGTTCAGGACTTATATAGTCAATATAACATGAACCTACTTACACGAGTTCAAGGCAACAGTTCGAATGTATTGAAGAAACGTCACTAGAAAATTAGAAGTGCAAGAAGGTGATTTACTTCGGAATAGAAATGTGATGTTCACTGAAGTGATACAAAACTGTATAAATGGAACACAAATATTATTCAGAATACAATACTACTTCAGAAAAAAGGAACAACAATGGTTTTGTGTTACTATGCAAGATGCACGAAGAGATAAATAAACCACGCACTAGATCGATACCGTCGGGCTTTTTGTATGGAAAAAGTTTTATGCACCACTTAACCACAGATAAAACTGACGGAGCGGTGATGATAGACACGGTAGAAAAGCTCAAGCCCGTTTAAAAAAAGCTGCGGCCACAGACAATACAACAGTGACAGTCATTCGTCCTGTGGTCCATAAAACTATTTTAACACAAAATAGAAACGTCCTTGAAGCAGAATAATACCATGATGTTACCTGAGGGTGAGGTTCACCTGACAAAGCATTTTCGTAAGTAAATTAACTTTCACAGCAAACTTTCGCAATCGGAAACTTTGTCAGAGGAACTTGTTAATCTTATACAAAAAACCCAAAAGTTAAAAAAAAAATTGAATAAATGAATAACGAAAAGAATTTGCAAAATATGATTGTGCTTATCTATGACAGTCGAATTCTTTTTTTTATTATTTTGAATAGAAAAATTAGTAAACTCATGGTGACATCTACAAAAAAAAATAATTTCACCATAACAGTAAGATAGAACCGGATTATCATTGATCTATAACAGCGCCCTTTAGGTGATCACCCAAATTTTATTATTAGTTTATTGTGAATAATTTAGTCAATGTGAAGGTAGACATATTTTCCAAGAATGTATATGTAATAATGTAAATATGTAGGTAAGAAGCACTTTTAACAAGGCATTTAATGTATTTTGCGATTGCAAAAACCTGACGCGTAATTTACGTTGGAATAACGTTAGAACTGTCAATTCATTTTAAACTTGAACTTACGTAGGTAGTATAATTAGGTGATTTAAATATATGTTTGTAACTCGCTAATTCTACACTGGCTTTATATTTTTATCACGAAAAACATTCAAGCAATATTTTAGACACGAAATGATAGTTTTTCACGTCCCACGTGGCCTCTAGCGAGATGTCAAACTCTAAGCCAATGAGATCTCAGCATTCTGCCACAATTATTTTATCTAAAAGAAAACTGAGATAGGCGTGTCGGTTTCAAATGGCTTTCAAGGACAGGTCGGAGTTATATGCCTCTGAACAAAGAAATGGAAACGTCACCAGAGGTGATCGATATTTTAATCCCGGTTATTAGGAACCTGTTCCATAGTTGTCACTGGAACCGTCGTAATAATTTCTGCGAGGAACCAGTTCCTCAGCGAAATTCTCGACTCCCTCTTCCTCATCACAGGATTCGGTTTCACGTACCGGTTTATTTCTACAAAAGTCAAACAACATTTAAAAATTTCTGATCTTAGTGAGGAATAATTATTTTCCGAAGGGGACTAATAATAAACTTTTTTAATTTAAAATTGTGTCTTGCTTTAAGACGAAATCTTTTTCTACCAATACTTTAATAATATTTAAATCATATTTTTAATAAGCATAAACTTTTTTGCTCGCCCATAATTTACAATAAAAATTAATAATTTTATGACTATTTTAATTTTAATCACACTCTACCGGTTACGATAGCACCCTTCCCTTGTCAGGAGAATATTGAAACTTACTTTTGACACCATATTATTATGACACTCCATCACAACAAAAGCAACATTTTCAGCTTACTGTGGTGGTAGTAGGAGATTTTCAAATATTGTCAGGTTATTCGTAACCCGGGATTATTTGTCTTTCTTTTTATAAAATATATATATAAGTAGACCGTTTATAGTAAGAGAAGTATACACAAGAACAAATTTATTTGAAACATTCAGTGCCAAGAAGTTTCAAAGAAGATTTCGTCTCAGTAAAGAAACGACATCATTATTGAACCTCAGTTAAAATTCCATACCAATAAAAACAACAGCGTGGTGCTCGTACCTTGGTGCCAAGAAGTTTTAAAGAAGATTTCGTCTCAGTAAAGAAACGTCATCATTATTGAACCTCAGTTAAAATTCCACACCAATAAAAACAACAGCGTGGTGCTCGTAACTTGGTGCCAAGAAGTTTTAAAGAAGATTTCGTCTCAGTAAAGAAACGTCATCATTATTGAACCTCAGTTAAAATTCCACACCAATAAAAACAACAGCGTGGTGCTCGTAACTTGGTGCCAAGAAGTTTTAAAGAAGATTTCGTCTCAGTAAAGAAACGTCATCATTATTGAACCTCAGTTAGAATTCCACACCAATAAAAACAACAGCGTGGTCGTAACTTGGTGCCAAGAAGTTTTAAAGAAGATTTCGTCTCAGTAAAGAAACGTCATCATTATTGAACCTCAGTTAAAATTCCACACCAATAAAAAAAACAGCGTGGTGCTCGTAACTTGGTGCCAAGAAGTTTTAAAGAAGATTTCGTCTCAGTAAAGAAACGTCATCATTATTGAACCTCAGTTAAAATTCCACACCAATAAAAACATCAGCGAGCTGCTCGTTACTTGGAGCGAACACTCCTTATCGAGGAGTACTTTGCAAGGTTGTAAACTTCTTATCATACCTACAGCATTCTTATAATTACTATAAAACAATATAATATGCAAAATAAATAAAAAACAGAATTACTTAGATAATTGTTTTATTGTTAATTCCAACAACAGAAGCTTTTTTTGTCTTATTTCACCATTATGTCTATTTGCTTTAACTTTTTCTTAAACAACACACACACACAAAATATTTTGACACTTCAAGTAAAATGAAACATCGTAGCTGTTTTATTAACTCGCTAATGGTGGTAGTTAGGCGGTGATTGGTTTATTTGTGGCGTTAACTGTTTAACCGACGCGTTAATGATGTTTAACTAAAATTGCCACCGAACTCCGTGGTGCAGGACGCAACTAAACGCATTTTAGTTAAATGTATTTAGGGTCTTAAATTCGTTTAGTTAAATAATATTTAAGATAAACTTTGCGATAGTTGTTGCAAGTGTTAATATTAGTGTCAGTGTTAATATTAAGTAATAAGTTTTTCCCGAGTTTAATGATAAGTTATTGGCATCGAACCATTTATTCGACCGTTTATTCTACATTCGCAATGTTTACTGTTCTTCAGGCTATGGCTGGAGATAACCACCTTAACCAAAATCTAAAAAAAATGCGTATTTTGGCCGCCAAAGAGGAATAATTATTTTACCCGTTTGAAACTTTTGCATGTATCGTTTTTTTTATCAATTTAAATATGCATGCATTACTGATGATGGCATAAAACTTGTCTATGACTTCATTATTGTCTGCAGTGTTACCGAAGCTCCCGATTTTTCGGGAGATCTACCGATTTTTCACTTCATCTCCCGATCTACCGAAATGGCACCAAAATCTACCGATTTTTCGGTGTTCTCAGCGATTTATCGTTTCTCGTCCATTCTTTGTTTATGGTCCGCACAACAGGCAAATAATTGTCTATGGTTAAAAAAAAAAAACTAAAAAATTCCCCGGATTCGGGAATTGACCAGAATATTTACAAAATACTGCAATCTAAGCATATCTCTATTATACGCGGTTCACACGGGGCGACTTTTGTCGGTCATCTTTTGTTGGTTGGACAATTGAAAGCTAATCGCCACGTGTGAACACTCTGTCAACAAAGTTATCAACTTTTTTTGTTGCCTAGCAAAAGTTGAAAGCCCGTCTACTTTTGACGTTCGAGTACGACCATCGCCATTTTGGTTTTACTTGTCGTTCGAGTTTTTCACCGAATCGCCCCGTGTGAACACATGTTTCAACTCGCTTGTCTTTTTTAGTTACTCGCGGGAAAAAGTAAAATTTGAAACGGACCTCCTTCGGCGAGGAGTATTTTTATTGTAATTAAATTTAATCTAATAAAATATAACAGGAGGAACAAATTGAAAGAAGCTATGAACGTTATTAATTAGGCATTTATTCTATAGTTCCGATTAGAATGGGTTAATTAATTAATTTAATTAATTATAATTTTCAGTTGACGCCATTTTGAATGTCAAAATCGCTTCAACTTAAATCGATCCGTGTGAACCAAATCTTGTTCAACTTTTTTCGTAAAATAAAAGTCGGCCAACAAAAGTCGAAACGTCAGAACGCGCCATTATAGACCAATACGAACCGATCAATTACGAGTTACGAGCTGTGCTGTGATTTATAATTTATTACGTAACGCCAACTCCTCTTGCCTCTCCGTTTGCGTTTTTCAGTGCTTTGTTCTACGAACGTTTTTCTTTAATTATGACGAGCTCAGACTCTGATGCAGGAGAAGGTACGAGTAGGAGCATTGCTAAAAAAAATAAATATTCCCAATTATATAAAAAGGAGTGGGAAATTTTTCCCGATTATGCAGGTTGGCTTGCTCCTAGCAAAAAAAACGCAACTTTTGAATTCTGCAAGAGCTGCAACAGAGATAACTTTCTAGCCTTGATTCCACTATCGTCTGCAAACGCCACCACTTTATTTGAAGTTATTGATAATTTTTTTCTAAAACACGAGATACCATATAAATTAAATATGATCGGTTTTGCATCTGATGGGGCCAACGTCATGATGGGTCATCAACATTCTGTCATGACTCTTTTAAAATTAGAAATACCAAATTTATTTGTTATGAAATGTATTTGCCATACATTTCATTTGTGCGCATCATATGCGTGTGAGAAATTGCCTCGTTTTGTAGAGGACTTTGTTAGGGACATTTATAATTATTTTTCGTCTAGTCCAAAAAGGATAGTGGAGTACAAAGATTTCCAGACATTCTGTCATTTAAAGGTCAGTAAAATTCTACACCCTTCCCAAACCCGATGGCTTTCAGTACACGCTGCTGTAAAACGTGTACTGGAACAATATTCAGCATTAAAACTTTTTTTCATAGATGCTACACAAAATAATGATATTCTAGCTGCAGATAATATCCTTCAAAAAATTAATTATCCGGTCACTAAACTCTTTTTAGAATTTTTGGATTTCGTCCTACCTATTTTTAACAATCTCAATAAAGAGATGCAGGCGGAATATCCAAGAATTCATGTCTTGTACTCCGAAATAACACGGACTCTCAAGACTTTATTCGATTGTTATTTAAAGAGAACTTACATTGCAAGTATTCCTATTGAGGATGTTGATTATAAAAACCCAAGAAATTTTTTAGAGCTAAATGATATTTATTACGGGGCATTAGTCACAAATACCCTATTAGATTTAAATGAAGAATTGACAAATGAACACATTCATTTATTCCGTGTCAGGTGTTTAGACTTTTATATTGAATCCTGCAAACAAATTATTGAACGATTCCCGCTAAAAAATAATATTTTAAAGGATTTACGTGCATTCCATCCAGCTCTGGTAAAAACTGGCGAAGTAGTGTCTATTGTCCCAATATGCAGGGCGTTTCCAAATTTAATTGCCATTAGTGATTTGCAAACAGTAGACACAGAATGGAGGTTATTGCGCAATGTCGATTTTGAAAATTTAAGTGATAAGTCAGATTTATTTTGGGAAAGCATAAGTAATATGAAATATGGCGATGGTTCCAAAATGTTTCCAACTCTAATAAAATTTGTTTATCACATTTTTACATTACCGCATTCATCTGCAAATGTAGAAAGGATTTTTTCAGCAATTAATTTGCTTAAAACCAATCAAAGGAATAGGCTATCTTCCAAGTCCATTGAAGGCCTCTTGCATTGCAAACGCCATATTAATAAAAACACCTGCTATGACTTTGACGTTGAAAAAAATATGATGTCTATTATGTCTAAAACACGTTGGTATAATAAAGAAAAGGGATAATCCAAATTTTCTTGTTTTAAATCTTCTACTCATTTTGACGTTTTTGATGACGATTTTTGACGTCTCGCAAAGTGACAGGTGACAGTCCAAGGTCGATGTTTCACAAAAATTTGCGCCGAGTTGCCAGACGTAAAATAAGTCCCCGTTAAACGTTAGGGCAAATTGCGTTATTCCACGGGCAACATCTACAATAATCATATTGACGGCGCTGCTTATGGGTTTTTTCGTTAGTTGTTAAGGTTATGCTTCGGAATAATAAAAGGGATTCGTATTATTGACAAAGGAGAAATTTTGTTAAAATAATTCTAGTGATCTCCCGATTTCTAAGAAAATCTCCCGATTTCTCACGATTTCTCCCGATTTTTAGGCGTAAATTCTCCCGATTTTGAATTTTTGAGTTCGGGAACACTGATTGTCTGTGTAAAACTAACTTAATTTTATGACTCATCCTTTTTTCATCGCCAGTTGGCCAGTCGCATCCCCCGGTTTTTACTCTCTAATTCTACTTTATATCGCTAACACTGTTGAACCCACGAAGTTAAATTTATCTTCCCGTGCTTGTGATATTTATTAGTAAGTACTAATGCTTTTATGAATCACGATAATCATTTTGGTAGCGGCCGTTATCGGTAGGTACACCTAATTTAACTAATCTATAGGCATTTTGTTTGCGGAACGTTCAACCTGTCAAGACGTCTGTTTATTTTAGTTAAAATATTTTAAAAATTAGTTTTAAATATTCTGTTCAAAGCGCATTAGCGGACTTAATAAAAGCTTTACCGGTCTTTACATTACTTATGGTTATAGTTATATTGAGTTATCCGACGAATCTTTCAACAGATTTCAAATGTCAACTCCAAGGTCAAGATATTCACAATATGTATATCCCTATTTCCCAATATAAGTTTCGCATAAGGTATCATTGTTTTGACAAAATATTTAACCAAACAAAATGAAAAGCTCATTTAAAATAGGGTTCCGTAACAATTATATTCTGTTTCAGGTATACTTATTTGTTTGGGCTTGTACCAATTACCGCAGCCTATGACAGCGGTGCCATGGATCTAGTAAATCCAAAAACTGTTTCCATCAAGACGGAACCAGGGCCCCAGGAAGAAGGCGGAGGTGAAATGGATTTAGATCTCCCAGATGTAAAGAAGGAATGTTCGCAATATGCGGAGAGTACTCAGACAGCCAGTTAGTTGCATTGCTTTTGTAAAATAAATTGTATGTTATTAATTCGAGTCCATTTTGGATTGCCATGGCGACAGAACATAACATGTTTTTTAACGCTGCCCTCTTTTGCCGTAGTTATTTTAGTTTTTATCTTTGCCAGAAACAGCCAATCTACGACATTAGTTAAACTAAATAATTTTTATTTAGTTTTGTGAATACTCCACGCGTGTTCCAACTGCTCTCAAGCTCTTGGCGTAATAGTATGTTGTGTGGCTAGAAGTCAAAAGGAGGGAATGGATATAGAGTGGTGAAAGGTGGGAAGTTCCTGTCTATTCATATATTATCATTTCAATCAATGTTTAAATGGAAAAATTGTTAACATTACACCAAGGCGATACCGATAGTATCTCTTACTCTGGAACGTGCCACAAGAATATATTGTGAAATATCATGTATCAATCAAAAAAATTGTTTGCGCACGCTTGGATTTTATCCCGGGACCTCCAGATTACAAGTCGAGAGCCATACCCTTTGATCACAGAAGCCGCCAATGCTCACAATAAGTGCTCGATTCCTCAAATTTTCCATTTTATCCTCATGAGTTAAAAATACATATTATTGGAAGAAAACAACATTTCGTCGGCTTATAACAACTCCATAATTCAGGTGCTCTAAAGCAAATGTTTATTCCTTCCTGAAGCGGACATCTGGGGTTGTCCTTATTGATTTGATTAAATTAAACTTGAACTCTCTTCATCTAATTTTCAATTCTGCAGGATTAATCAATGATGTATTTTATCGTAAATATTGTAATTTGAAAACTTGTGTTGTTTATCATCGATTATCAATGTACGTACATGTTGTTTTATAGCTTGCATTAATGTGCAGACTGTTACCGTTAAGGCGGAACCCGGATGCCGAGAAGATATTAATGGGGGACTTCATTGTATGGAAATTGACATACACTTGCCGGATGTGAAAAAGGAATGCTAAGAACGCTTAGAAAGAAAACAAAGGGTTAAAATAAACAACTTTGAATCCTTTAACATTGACGTAACGTCCGGCGTTCCCCAAGGAGCTCATTTGGCCCCGCTTCTCTTCAACCTTTTTATTAACGATATCACCAAAGTTTTTTCTCATACACGCTTCTGGCTTTTTGCGGATGATAATAAGATTCTTCAGATAATTAAATCCTACCTTGACTGCTTACATTTTCAACGTGATATTGACACGTTTAATAATTGGTGCAAAATAAACTGCATGGAACTTAATGTTGATAAATGTAAAATTTTGTCCTTTTATAGAACCAAAAAACCTATTCAGTTTGATTATAAATTAAACAATGTTTGTTTATCTACTGTAACATCTATCAAGGATCTTGGGGTCACTCTAGACTGCAAACTTTCTTTCCGTGAGCACATTAACAACATTGTTAACAAATCACTTAAACTACTTGGCTTCGTTCATAGAATAACCTCTGACTTTAAACATATAAGTACCCTTAAAACTCTTTACTGCTCGTTAGTTCGCCCTCACCTTGAATACGCTAGTGTTATTTGGTCTCCTTTCTATGCTGTCCACATTTGTAACATAGAATCCGTACAACATCGCTTCCTACGAGGAATCGCTTGGAGGTTGGGTCTTGAAAGAGGAGAGTACTCATATGATGAAGTTGAACAAACTTTAAACATTTCTTCTTTGGAGAAACGTAGAAGGGACACTGATCTGATTTGCATATTTAAGATTATCAATGGTATTACAGACTCACCTGCTTTGTTGCAACTTATCCAATTCAACATCCCTTCCCGTAGACTCCGAAATAATGAATTGCTGTTTGTCAATCAACATTCTACCAATTATGGATACCATTCTCCTTTGTCCAGAATGTCGAGACTTGTCAACTCACTGTCAAGTCAAAGCATTGAATTTTGTGGTATATGCCTAAATGACTTTCGACAGTCAATACGCAATGTCTAATTTCTAATGCCCTTTGAACCATCTTCATGCTTTGACTTATTATTATCTCCCATTCTTACTTTTATATTATTATTGTCATTGTTATTGTCTTCGCTCCTCATTTATATATGCTCTCCTTTCACTGTCATCTCTGTTTATAAAACTTATTCGTGTAATTAATATGTTGTTAATGGACTATTTGTCCGTAAATAAATAAATAAATAAAGAATCTACCAGTCCGGTAAAAACAATTTGCTTCCTAAAATTTTACAATTTCTGCCATCGTAATTTGTTAAATTTTTTATCAATTTTAGTGCTTTATTATGGTAAGTGTAGATATTTTGTCGAATAAAGCTATTATAATCGTATTAATTTTTTTTCGGCAGATATCAAGACCCTATGCAACCCTACAGGAAAAAACATTTTTCATGTTCGGAGTGCAACTATTCATTTTCTCGAAAGGTCGATCTAGAGAGGCACATGCTGACTCACAGTGGTGAAAAACTTTATTCATGTTCCGAGTGCAACTATTCATGTTCTCGAAGGGGCCATCTGACGAGACACATACTAACTCACAGTCGAGTAAAACCTTTTTCATGTTCCGAGTGCAAATACTCATGTTCTCAAAAGGGCTATCTGACGATCCACATGCTGACTCACAGTGGTGAAAAACCTTTTTCATGTTCCGAGTGCAACTATTCATGTTCTCGAAAGGGCCATCTGACGATACACATGCTGACTCACAGTGGAGAAAAACCTTTTTCATGTTCCGAGTGCAAATACTCATGTTCTCAAAAGGGCTCTCTAACGAGGCACATGCTAACTCACAGTGGAGAAAAACCTTTTTCATGATCCGAGTGCTACTATTCATGTTCTCGAAAGGGCCATCTGACGATACACATGCTGACTCACAGTGGAGAAAAACCTTTTTCATGTTCCATATGCAATTACTCATGTTCTCGAAAGGTCCATCTGACGAGACACATGTTGACTCACAGTGGAGAAAAACCTTTTTCATGTTCTGAGTGCAACTATTCATGTTCTCGAAAGGGCCATCTGACGATACACATACTGAATCACAGTGGAGAAAAACCTTTTTCATGTTCCGAGTGCAAATACTCATTTTCTCAAAAGGGCAATCTGACGATACACATGCTGACTCACAGTGGAGAAAAACATTTTTCATGTTCTGAGTGCAACTATGCATTTTCTCAAAGGGGCCATCTGAATATATGTATATGTCAATATGTCTCGCGTCTCTCAGCGAACACGTACGGTGTAAACCATAGTGAGAACAATAAAACTTGTAAAAGTAAAATAAATAAACGGGCAGCGCTCAAAGTGATCAAAAATGGTGCAGTGCAAAAAATGCAAAAAATATCTCGCTAAAGACAGTGAATCAAGTAAGTGCAACGTCTGCAGTGGAAAATTTCATAAATTATGTATAAATTCAAATAACACCACTGTCGGTAGGGAATTTATTTGCGAAATATGTGAAACACAACGATCGATAAACATGAACGCAGGTGATAACGCAGTCGTGAACATACGAGCCGAGGGCAGCGGGTCACAAGGTTCAAACCAAGAAAATATCCCAGAAATGAAGAATATTTTAAATGAAATAAATCAAAAAATTAGTATTATGTACAGTATGAAAAAAGATATGGAGACCCTCACACAGTCTACTGAATTTCTATCCAAAAAATACGACGAGCTAATATCGCTACACTTGGAATTGGGTAAAAAACTAAAAGAAAACGAGAACAAACTTAATGAAGTTATAAACAAAAATACATACCTAGAAAAATGTAACAAAGCACTGGAATATAGGATTCAAGAGATTGAACAAGCAGAAAAAAACTGTAATATTGAATTGTTTGGTCTGGAAATGAAAAAAATGAAAACATTGAAATACCCATTAAAAAAATTGCGGAAAAACTAAACACCAATTGCGACAACATTGAAAAAATTTGGAGACTTCCGAATAGAACAGACTCCAAACCGGCTAATGTAATAGTGAAGTTCTTACGTCAAAAATACCGAGACGAGTGGTTACAAAAAAAGAAAATCATACTGACAAACAATGATATATACGAAAATGGAAATAATGGCCGAATTTACATCAACGAAAATCTCACTAAAGAAAAAAAGACCTCCTGTACATCACAAAACAAAAAATGAAAACAAAATTTAAATATATATGGGTTCAAAATGCAAAAATATTAGTAAGAAGTGAAGGTGAAGGCAAAATCATCCACATCAAAAATGAGAGTGATATAAACAGATATATTTAACAATAAAATAAAAACACCTTATGACCCGGAACACTTATTTTATCAGTTATAAATTCACGTCATGGAAGATTCAACACTATTTCAAACTCTTAAATTTATAAAATGCTATAATTTGGATAGCTGGATAAATGATACAAAGATCAAAATGAGATTTGTGGCTATTCACCTAAATATAAGATCACTAAAAAAGAATTTTAATTCATTTATTGCACAAATTAATGACGTTCTGCAATTTATTGACGTAATCTTTCTAACGGAAATAAATACTAAAAAAGAAACAATATCTATGTTCAATATTCCAAACTTCATCGCGATTGCAAATACTCGAGAAAAAAGAAGAGGAGGAGGACTTATCATGTACTTAAAAAACCATCATACTTTTAAAGAAACAAACAATTCTTTTAAAAGCTGCGAGACAATCTGCGGGGAAATAACCACTGTTTGTCAAGATATCATAAACATCCTTGCAATATATCGTCCGCCGAGCAGCAACAAGAATATATATCTGAAGGAACTAAAGCAAATATTACAAATGACCTCATCTGATTCAAATTACTTGTACTGTGGTGATATTAACCTGAACTTATTGGATACCAAAAATAGTGTAATTACAGAATATCAAAATCTACTCAGTGAAAATGGTTTAGAAAGTGTAATATTAGATGTGACCCGGGATGAAATATTAAACGGTAAAAATGTTTATTCATGTATCGACCATATTGCAATACGTAACCGTTGTAACACTGTATTTTCATGTATTGTAACTAACAAAATATCCGACCATTATATAACAGGAGTAGCAATCGGGAAAGAGGTACTTACAAAGGATTTAAATAAAAAAAGGGAAATCATTGATAGTAAAATGGTATATTCTAAATTAAAACTAGTAAATTGGGGAAAACTATTACAAACTGAATGTCCCTCAGAACTGTACTATAGTTTGAAAAATATATTTGATAATATTTATTCGTCCTCGAAGAAAGAAATATCATTTGTAAATAATCTTAGGCACAGCAATCCGTGGGTTACTGAAGAAATCAAGAACATGATTAAAAAAGAGATTATCTTTACCGAAAATGTAAGAATAGCCCAAATAACCCGGTATTTCGTTTAGAATATACTAGACATAGAAACAAAACAAACAAACATATTAATATTACTAAAAACGCATTCCACAAAAATGTAATAAATAGCTTAAACGGAAACCCGAGGAAACTCTGGGACGAAATAAACAAACTAATAGGAAAACCTAAACAAAATTTAGATAAAATAATCCTTCAACATATGGGAAATCAAGGAGACACAAAATTTTTATGCGATAAATTTGCTACAACATTCGTAAATGAAATAAAAGACATTAGACACAATTGTACTACAAAATTCTTAGATCGTAACATGTATACAACTCCTGCTATTATGTCAATGAGATTTAGACCTGTAACAGAAAAAGATTTAAAAAATAATAATTAATGATATGGATGTTAAAAAGTCAGAAGGCAACGACCAAATAAGAATTAAAGACCTGAAGTTAATTGCTGATAATATAATTCCAGTCCTTACTAAATTAATTAACCTTTGTGTAAATAAAAGCATCATGCCTGACGAACTTAAAACATCCATCATCAGACCTATTTATAAATCAGGAAATCACAAAGATTTCACAAACTATCGACCAATTGCGATTCTCTCGTGTATTGATAAAATTATTGAAAGAGCTATTTTTAACCAAATACAATTTTTTATAGAAAAAAACAGAATCATAAATCCCATACAGTACGGATTTCAAAAAGAAAAAAGTACTACACAATTACTTTCTAATTTCACTGACCACATAAATTGTCATTTAAATGAAAAATATTACGTTGGTATAATTTTTATAGACTTTAAAAAGGCCTTTGACACATTGGACCATCAAACATTACTAAAGGCAATGGAAGAATGTGGTATTAGAGGTCCTTTAAATAAAATGTTTAAAAATTATCTGTTAAATAGAAAAATTAAAGTTTAAATTGACTGAATTTTCAGTGATGAAATGTTAACAGACACTGGAGTAGCAACAGGGTCGATATCGGGACCTACGTGTTATATAATGCAAGTAAACAGTTTACCTAACGTAATAAAACGTTGTAAATGTTACATGTTTGCAGATGATACTTGCATTATATGTGCTGACAGAAATCTACAGAAAATTGAGGAATTTTTACAAACAGACCTAAATAACATAATTAAATGGTCCCACGACAATGGAATTATTATTAACGCAAAAAAAAAAACAAAATATATGCTTATACACTCTCCATATGCAAGTTGTCAGGATAAAGAACTGCATATAAAAAGTCATTCATACGATTGTTTTCACACAAAAAACCGATCTCTGCCATATAAATGCCCAAACATAGAAAAAGTTTACCAATATACATACCTTGGTCTTACAATAGATGTCAATTTTAACTGGTCAAATCACATTGAAAATGTATGTAATAGATTAAGATCCATATTAGGGAAATTTTATCAACTAAAAAACTTTGTTAATAAAAATATATTATACTGTATATATAATGCATTAGCGGAATCAATTATAGGATACGGAGTAAATAGTTACGGATTAACGTTTAAAACGTACTTAAATAAAATAGAACAATTACAAATCCGTTTCCTAAAATTGATATCAGGCAAAAAAAAAAAACAATTATGTGAAGGCGATTATAAAAAAATGTTTTCTTTGTGTAATGTGCTCTCTATACATAGTAGGATAGATTACCAACTAACGCTAGATGAATTCTGGAATACAGAATTCAAAAAACCTGTAAACCATAACTACCCTACTAGGCATAGAGAAGCACAAATGTTTAATATTAAAATATCGCAAAATGTATACGGAGATAGAACAAAAAGACATAAAATTCCTGAATTGTTTAACTCATTACGCGAAGATATTAAAAATGAGACATGTCATTCAAAAATAAAAACGAAAATTAGATCGTTCTACCTCCGTCAAACATAAAAACAATTAATATTGTGGTACCTACCAAGATATCAAGTTGAAATTAAATATATTATTATAAACTAATAAATAGAAAAAGTGAGAGATTTCTTACAATTAAACTGATTGCTCAGTTTTGTAAGATCTAAGCAAGAGAAAATAATGTACAAATAAAAAAAACTGAATAAACACATATAACAAAAAGTTATGTTTTAAGAAACACAGGTTGTGACACAGTGGAGAAAACCCGTGTTCATGTTCTAAGTGCAACTATTCATGTTTATCGAAGAGATGTTTTTCAAAACACATGATGACTCATAGTGGAGAAACACCATTTTCATGTTCTGAGTGCATGTTCTCAAAAGGGTATAATAGGGAGATAAGTTATAATTCACAGAAGAGTGGGGAAAAGAGTTTTCGTGATCTAAGTGCAATAATTATTTATAGTCTCGAAAAAGTTTTCTGACGAACCACATGCTGACTTGCAATAAAAAGTTTTCGGAAAACATCTGTAATTAAATATTTCAACCACACAGTTATTCACAAAATTCTCAATGAGATTTACGGTTATGGTAAACATGAAAAAAGTAACAAAGACAATAAAGTTAATCTAAATTTTGAAGAAAAAATAATAATACGGCCAACGAGAAAGAAAATATTGATGTGTTGAAGAACAATGGTACCGGACAATTGCCCACCAAAATCCAGTCCAAGCTATCCTGAAACGATCAAACCTTACTACATCGCAAGCAACGAACGATGCATTCGAACATCATCTCATATACTCTTTCATAATTACATCTTTTATCATAATCCTTTTACCGTACATACGCCTCAGGGATCTCATTTCCAATTCAAGTTTTATTTCGTCCTACTCTCAGTAATATACCTCACTCTTTGTCATTTATTTCAATTAACTGATTTGATTTCAATTAATTCACTGACTACGCGATTAAAACAGCAACGACATGTTTCTATTTCAATTCTTAGTTTAAAACGATATTTCACCATAATTTAGAAATTGGCATGTATTAAAAAATGTTATGTATAAAACATTCGAAATACCGAAATATTATTATGACCACCCTGTATAGAGCTGTAACAAACGATAAGTTGATACAATTTGCTGATAAAAGAATGAAATATTATTAATTTGTTGCATTTTCCATAAAAAAATTGTATCGTTCTCTACAGTGTACATCTTTAGGCACTGTGTCTGTTTAAATCACCCGGAAAGACACTAAAATAACTATGTAAAAAGCAAAATCACAAGTGAAGATATTTACTTTTGTTGCGCTAACGAACGAATGTATGGTATAAAAGCAATCACGTAATCATTCCGCTGTGCTGCCATTGGCTGTTTGGTCTGTTAGAGTAATTCGCCCGTAACGGAGAGTTAGCATTTCATACATAGGCTAAGATATGGCTTGGATGTTGGAATTGTTGGATACATTTATATGAAATGTAACTTAGCGGCCGGTTTAAAAATGAGGGTCATTTTGGCCAACGTGCGGATGTTGGATAAGCACGCTCGACATGTTGTTTAATTTTGGTGGATTTAAGACAAACTGCGTTTCAAAAACACATTAAAAATAAATATTGATTTTATTCACTTGTATCGCATAAATAAATGCTTTCTGAGTACAACTGTATACTTAACTCAATTTCGCCAAAAATGGTCTGTTGGATAAAAACGAACTAGAGCGACGTTTTCACTATCATTTAGAGAATTTCTTCCGGAAAATGTATGTACATAAAACATGCATATTATATTGCGCCCCTGAGGTGATAGCTCACAAAAGCGGCGCTACAAAAATTGTCCAATATTATTATTATTTGTAGAAAGTAGAGAAAACTCGATGTTTTTTAATCAAGTCGTAAAAATCTATATTTTCAGGCGCTACATTGCTAACTCTGGCTAAACCTTGTGAGATACATCAAAATAATGTACAACGGAATTGTATATCTTAAAAAGGTCTGGAAGTCCGTGATGGCATGTGTCTTTCTCCAAAAGTTAACCCCCAGAACGCCGGGTACAAGTCAGAGAGTAAAAATTAAAGTAAAAACAATCAGATCCATGTACAAGTAGGAATCAGGATTAGTAATGAAATCTCCCTTTGCCAGATCTGATATCTCAATATGATCGTGTAGGTGGAACCAATGAATGAGAAAACGTTATTTTCTAAATGTTTCCAAAGTTAGGTAAAGTCCGCTAGTAGCCATAAAGTAGAAAACGTTTTTTTAAGTAAATTATGGTTTTCTTTATTCAAAATTAAATAAGTGATGACGTTTAAGTTTTTTAAGTCCAATATTTTTCCCAAAATTGACAGTTGTGCGGAGGATAGTTTCTATCTAAATTATTTAAATCGCAATATTTGAAAGCAAAATTAACTAAGTATAATATTTTGTTGTGAATTCAAAAAATATCATTTGTAATAAGACAAAGACAAATACAAAATTAAACTAAATATTAAAATAACAAGTGATTTTTAGCAAAAAATTTAAATGAAAAAAGAAAATCGGTTATCAATAGAAAAAATCAGAAACTTGTAGTGACATTTGAAAATTATCCATTCATTAATTAAAATCAGAAATTAAATTTAAAATTGGTAAACTTTAACAAAATGTGGCCGAGGAGTATTTTGATTTTGGTATGTTTATTGGCATTTCTGGTATCGGTGAGAACATACGATGTGCCAGAAATTGTCAGGTCCTTGGAGCTGGAAGGAGTTCCCTTCGAGAACCTTCCGACACCCGAAGAACAGATGTTTCGCTTGTCAGAGGATGAATTTCAAGACTATTTCGAGTTTTGGATGCACCTCAAAAGGCAGAGCACGACGGGTTTGCCACACGTTCGAGGTTGGTAGCAATAACGTGATTGATAAGTTGGTTTTTCAGGAGGTCCTGAAGAAAATAATTTCCCTCAGGGGCTACGTCATCTTTGAGGGTGGTCTGTGGGGGGTCTTTTAATGAAAGGAAAAAGGTGTGGGTAAGAATCTAGGGATCAGTGCGTCCAAGAGTGATGAACATTTAAATCAATCCCCCCCGCTGCGGTGTAAGACAAGGGTCTCCCTGAACCAGCCTCTCCCGATCCCAGGCGCATCCGCCGCCAAGACCTAAACACACCTCGTCAAATCACTAAACGCAACGAACCACTTGGTGTGGACCTACGGCAAAGGTTTAGAGTGATTTGTTTTTGGGGTATTGTGCCGTGTTGCGCTACTTCCTTATTTAGTAATCTTGTAATCTGATTAAACATCTGCCCTTATGATGAACACTGCAATTCTGTCCGAAACGTTGGCTAAAGAAGGAGGTAGCGCAACACGCCATAATAACCGGGCCCTTTACACCTTATGATAACTAGATGGAGCCCCCGTGGCTGAGCTGATCACTTGACATTATATGTTTTTCCTTCTCAGAAGCTCCACTCCTTCTTTCTTTGAAAGACCCTCCAGACAAAGTTATTCTTACCGCATGAGGAAACCCTATCAAGTGCCCCCCACTGTTGAATTTGGCAGTTACCTCTGGTCTGGAGCACCAAAATACCTATAAAAACCCTAGACTGCTGAAACGGGTGGTCCGTAGATTCGGTCATAGATTCCCCTATCTTAAAAAATGGATCGCAACCTTTAGAGCAAAGGCGTTAAGTAGGTATGCTGTCCTCGTTCTACCGGAATTACAATTGAAAATGCTCTGAGGATCTAGCGCTGATGATCTCTTCATCACCCGCGGCCAACACATTGCCATTTGTTACATGAGAACGGGTCACTTCTACGACTCGGTCTTGAGTTCAACAACTTGGCTGTGGAACGATTTGCCTGCTTCTGTGTTTCCTCCCTTCTACAACATGGATCTTTTCAAGACCCACGTTCGCTCCTTCCTCTCCTCCAAAAAACCCTCCACATAGCATTGATGACATAGGCCCTAAGGAATAAATTTCTCTCAGTGTGTTCCTACTTAATTTTTTGTGCCTCTCCAACACCATAATTTGTTGACGGTTCCAGCCCGATGCTCCGTACCACTTCATAGCTTCAATCCGTCCCGGCCGCAACCTGTTTACGTCTCCAACGGTTCTCTGCTAACTACCAACGGCAACGGGTATCTGGTGTTCCCGTACGGTGGTGCAGTCACCGTTGCTTGTCCAGGAAGCTACCTAGTGCACCCCAGTGCCACCGTGCTGAAGACGGAGGCGGTGAGACACTCAATCCAACCTCACCAAAATTAATATTACATAATATAACATAAACTAAACTATCCTGGCTTCACTTAACCTTAAGATTACCATGTCTCTAGCGCTTTCCTGATGCACCCATTGCTAAAGACGGAAGCAGTAAGTGTCTTGGTGGGCAGTGAAAGATACATCCCAACCTAACTTAACATGATATCACATAACCTTACAACCTAACCCAAACGAAACTATCCTAGTATCACTTAACATAAAGAATACCATGTCTCCAACGATTTCCTGATGTTCCCGAGATCCATTGCTAAAGATGGAAGCAGTAAGTGACTTGGAGGCGTTGGAAGACACATCCCAAACATTACATAACACCACCTAACCTTACCTAAAAATAATGCACCGTGCAGAAGACGAATTTCAGCGAAAATAAATCCAATCTAACCTAATTTAACCTAACCAAAATATGTTCAAAAGTTTGCAGATTAAGAATTTTAATTTTGTCGCCGAAAACCTTTATTTTATTCAAATTTATTTAAACATGTTGATTTCATTTTATTCCGACATTCTGAAATTTTGCACACTTGACTTTCAAAACAAGAGGAAAGTCACTGTCTACATTAGATTTCTAAAAAAATTTAATAAAGCCCAGGAATTCAAATAGTTGACAGATGTATGTTATTATTATTTGTATTAATAAGTATTGCCTGTACAAAGTGTCTAAATATTTAGTGAGTGTTCCGTGCTGACCCCAACATGTAATTAGTAGCACTTGTTCAGGTCTTCCTTTGCACTGGAGGGACGTTGTTTTCCAGTCCCAGCTGGCTTCCCTCGCCAGCCGATTTCAACTCCTTGTCCTGCTTCGCCGACCCGTCTGCCTTGGAGATTCAAGCCGGCGCATGTGACGGCGGGGACTTTGCTGTCAGCGTCGGGCTAAACGTATCCGGCTCACTCCACGAGCTGTACTCGAGCTGCTTCCAGCGCCGAGAAGCCCAGCCGTCGTACGTGACGTACAGGCAGGAGCCCGAGAACTCGGACTTCATGATAAAGGTGCCGCGGCCATTCTTCATCCAAGGTGAGGTGGGAAGGGCAAGGTCAAAGAGGGAAGTAAAGGATTTGTTTTAAAATTTTCTACAATAATACTAGGAAATCAGAATAAAACAAATCACACTTAGAAAGATATAATTTTTCTTTCAGACCAGAAGTTCTTCACAGACCTCGACATGAACCGCCTCTTTTCGCGCGGCTCTCAGCTAGCCGCCTTCGACTACACGCTTGGCTCTGGCATGGGTAACCAGTACATCAGCAATTCCAACTTTATCAACCGTGGCCACCTGGCGGCTAAGACGGACTTCTCCCTGGCCGCCGGGCAGAGAGCCACTTTTTCCTTCCTCAACGTGGCACCGCAGTGGGAGAACTTCAACGGGGGTAATTGGAATACTCTAGAGCAGGTAATTTCTCTTTCATAGCCTCTTGGTGAACTTCAATGCGGGCAATTAGAACACCCTAGAGTATGTGACTTCTCTTTCAATGTATTCCCTTTGTGAACTTCAACAGGGGTAATTGGAACCTTAACAGGGTCAATTGGAACACTCTAGAGCAGATGATTTCTCTTTCAATGTGCCTAGTCCCTTGGTGAACTTCAACAGGGGAAATTGAACATTCTATAGTAGGTTACTTTTCTTTCAATGTAGCACCTTGTAACATGATAAACGAATACGAAAGGTTTGGGTTTTTTCCTTCATTTATCTTTACTTTTCTTTAATGTTCTGTTCATAGAATAAAGATAAAAGTAGTCTCGCCTTCCATTCAAATTAAAAATTGTAACATTTGTCGCCATCGACTTTTGGTTCTTATCCATTTTAGTCTCTCTTACGGGTCATTTAGCCTGACCTTAAATATCATCATCCCATTTGAATTTCGTAATCATGGTTAAGCACAGTTTTGCCTATTTATTAAAACGACTTCACTTTCATCTTTTCCAGGACCTGAAGAGGAGGATTGCTCGCCAAGGCGCCAGGACGAAGATCTATACCGGCACCCTGAGGATACTAAAGTTGCGGGACCACAGAGGTAATCTGCAGAATATGTACCTCAGTCCGGAAGATATGAAGGTGCCCATTCCTCTCTGGTTCTATAAGGTAACATCAAACTTTACAGAAAGTCATTTCTTTTCCATATAAACACTACCTTGGTATACAGAAAACAGGGACGCTAAATATGCACTTTTTATTATTAAAATACTTTGCATTAATGATAATTTATATGACACCGTTTTCAAGGGCACTGATTAAATATATATATATTTTTTATTATTATATATAAGTGGGTGCAGTAATATAATATGAGTACATAAAAAATATATTTTCATTACAAAATATATTTATGTTCGCAATCTAACCAATGAAGAAACTGGTTCTTGTGCTTGGTGAGAGAGTTACACTAATTATAAGAAAAAATAGAATATCATTATGCTATAAGTAAGTATATATATGATAGGAACAATATATAAAGAGACAAAATCTAAATACAGTGGAGATGAGTATAGACTGATAATAAATATCAATGAAGGGAAAAACAGGCAATTATTGAGTTAATTATTTCTGAAAGAGTAACTTTAGTTTTAGTTTAAGTATGTTAATATCCTTTAATTTTTTTATTTCAATCGGAAGGTTGTTGAAATACTTTATTCCTAAATATTTATAGTTATTTTGCATTTGATTGGTATTACATTTTGGAATTTTGATATTGTATTGATATCTTTTAGATAAGTGGGTTTCAAATTTTGTGATTATATTATCTTTATAAATTTGGATAATTATTGCATTTTTCTCTCTTATTCTCTATCTTATTTCTGTATATCCTAACATTGAAATCTAAAGAAATATGGCTACCATAATACGGGCATGTGCCTAGTATGGTGGTTGTAGAAACAAAACCGTAATCATTTAAATTTTTATGAGTAAAGAAACACATTTTTTTTTATTAAATAATTAATTTCTCACGAAAACGGTGCTATATAAATTAGCCAAATATTATTATTATTAATACTAGAACTACTGACTTAAAACTACTGACTTACATCTAAGACTTATATCTAGTGACTTATGACTAAGATAATAATGAGAAGTAAATATTTCAGTTTCCGGAAATGGAAAATAATGCATTTTATTAGTTACTAACTGACGTGAACCCGGCGTTGCTCAACTTAAAACCCTATCAAACTCCGTTGCATACTTTAGAACAGAGGTTCCCAAAGTGGTCTATATGGACCCCCAGGGGTCGATATCGACTTGCTGGGGGTCTATGTCATCGAGAATAAAACTTGGGGGTCCACAAGATTCAAATGGGGATACATACGAGCGGACCCCCATTTACCTCAAGTCAACATTTAGTAGTTCCGTAAATGACACAATAGACCTAACACAAATATAATAGACTGAGAAATTACTTATTTGATATTTGTATATTTATATTTCGTAAGGTTGTCAATTGAGGTTTATAAATATAAATATGTGGACTAACCACAGTTTGAAAATGGCCTTGTAAGCCGAAACAGCTGTCACAATAATAAAAAACTAAAACACTTGCAGAACTTAATAATAATATTATCAAATTTAATCTAAATAAAATTTATAAAAAAAATTAAATGGAGTTCTACGAATTAAACACAAAAACAATAAATAAATAAAAATTTATAAATATAGTCTATGTTCCTTTTTTCGTCAGAATTAATATATTCAAGCAAAACATTGCACATTGGAAGCCACGAATTTTCCTAGTTCCCCAACTTGATTTTCAAAAACGTCCAGGACGTTTAACATTTAAATGCACTTCACACAGAATTCAAAACTAAGTTTGAGGACATTTTGACTAAATGACTGGAAATGGAACGTTAAAGAATAGGATATCATGTGACAAGAAGAACTGACCGTAACAGACTAAAACAGAATCAACTGAACTATACCGAAAAACACTTCATATATATATATATATATCAAAAAACATCTTACTTATTTTAAAATTATTAAAAAAAAATATATATATATATATATTTATATATATTGCATGATATTTGTTCATAATTAAATTTATTTGTAACTTTGATGTAATATTAATTATCCTATAACTAAATTATACATAATATGCAAATGAAATCCTCAGCACGGGAGATCCCAGTGAGGATATCATTATATCTATTTGTTACACAAAAAAAAGATAGTTAAACACTTATTATTATTATTATTATAATCACCGACAAGAAGAACTTAAGGGGCAGTTCTGTAGGGCCAGTTACAGAAATAAATTCCCGTTTCTTATCCTGCTTCATTTTTATTTGGTGTAATACCTCACAAGGGCACTCCTGTCTGCACAGTGTAAAGATAGAGGAACTATACCGCCACCCGGTTGTTGGACAGTCAGGGGATGTGAATCTTCTTACGAAAAAGAGAAATGATTATCAAATGGGACGTTAATAGTTTTTGGAAAATTCAATATTCGGCAGACAGGGGGGGTCTATGGAAATAAAATGTTTGAGAACCTCTGGTTTAGAAGAACTAAGCGGAAGAACAGACAGATGCGGATAGTGACTTTGTTTTATACTATTTAAAGATACCAATGTATTGTCAGTTTCAGTTTCAGTGCCGGCAACCCGGGCGTTTATTTAATTTTATGGTTGTTTACATTGTTTTATTTTCTTTTACCCGCCTCACTAGACAAAGTCTGTTCCGAGGCGGGTAGATCACGATTACGAATTTACTAAAAGCTTATCAGGAAACCGGCCTGTAATCCTGTTTTCAGTTCATTATGATTCGGGATGCTCCAGAATGGACCTTCTTCGCAGATGGGGGATAGAGGGCTACCACACCATATAACTCCCTTAATCGTACGGGGACTCGTTTCTGCGTTTAGCGGCACGCACATGTTATCGAAGTTTTTTGTAATGCTACCAATATTGATATTTCTTTTCAGTTGGTGTACGACCGTGCCAACAACAAGTCGGTCGTATTCCTCGGCCTGAACAATCCTTACGTCACGGCAGAGCAAGCTGAGCAGGAGCTGGAGCCGTGTCGCGATGTCTGCGCAGGCAATTCCGCCTTTCGCTGGCTGACCTGGCAGCCACGCGACATGAGGCGCGGTTACTCCATCTGCTGCGAAGTCGGCAACTTCCGGAGGGCCGTGCGGCATTTGCCAGACTTTGCGGCAGGTGAACTATTCACGTGATGGATTGTTTGATTTAAATAAACAATAATGAAGTATTCCTTAATTTTTAAAAATGCCCGTATCGAAAATCCTATCATGCATCAAAACATTATTCTAAAAAGAAGCAAAATTGACCTTGGTATTATTTTTGATAATAAATTAACTTTTGGTCCGCAAATAAATGAAATAAATAACAGTGCAATGATATAATATTTGGTGTTTATTTTGAGGACAGTGAATAATAATTAATGAATTAATTCATTAAAATTATTATTTACTGGGTTTGTGAGAAGCAATCTAGATTATAATTCGACAATCTGGGCTCCACTAAATAATATTCACCAACAAAATATCAAGAGAATGAAGCGTAAATTTGTAACATTTATTAATTACTACCTGACGTGTACTCGGCGTTGCTGGGGGTTATTCTTAGGAGATATACATTTGCCATCCTGGACTTAGGAGATAGACATATGCCATCCTGGACTTAGGAGATAGACATATGCCATCCTGGACTTAGGAGATAGACATATGCCATCCTGGACTTAGGAGATAGACATATGTCATCCTGGACTTAGGAGATAGACATATGCCATCCTGGACTCTTTTGAAGGCCTTTTAAGGAAATACAAATCCGAAGCAAATTATTTTGATCGATTAAGGTAGGGGCTGTAGGAAGGGATTTGTTAATGCGGGCCTTGAAGAGGCTCGGATTACAGGAGGGAGGAAAACAGATGCCGGTTGCTCGTTCCACATACGAGCCGACTTACACAAAAACGAGTCGTAAAAACGGCCCGTTCTCATTAAGCCAACGTCAACCGTGAACGGGTGTTCAGCTCGTGTCCGTCGAGTTTCGCACACGTGCACCGGTGCATCAGGAATCAATGCTGCTAGCTCCTTGGAGCAGGCTCCATTGAAATACCTGTAGAACAGACAAAGCATGCCTAGATTACGTCTATGCATTAGAGAAGGCAATCGGTCTGTTAACAACGGATTGTCAATCAGACGGATCGCTCTCCTTTGCACAGATTCAAGCAGGTTTATTAAGTATTTTGGGGCACCAGCCCAAAGGTGGCTTCCAAATTCAATAGTTTGTTTGGACTTGAGACTTGTACAGGGTCAGCAGCTGGTCACTGTTGAAGAATCTCCTAGCCCTGTACAAGACGCCCAACTTCTTGGAGGCCTGATTTAATCGGGCTTCTATGGATCCCCGATACTTGAGCCGGTCTGATATAGTAACTCCAAGCATTTCAATGGAGTCTTTATTGGGGAGAGTGCTCCCATCAAATTGCACCAGACAGTCATTTATTTATTTATTTATTTATTGATACATTACTCTACAGTACTTCACATATCAATTCAGCAACGTTGGCCTCACTGGGTTGTTCACCCGTGCTGAGGCCACCATTTTAAAATATACGAATTTATAGATTTAAACAAAAAACAACATTAAAATAAAGATAAATTTACACCAAAAATAAAGATTATAAGATAATAAGAAATTAAAATCCAATTCTCACACCAAAATAAAAAACATTAGAAGGGAATGGAAATCATTGATCTCCCTCTTTGCCGAAATCAGACACGCTTGGGTTTTTGTGACGCTGAAACTGACCATGTTGGCCTTACCCCAGGAACGAAACATCTCGAAGTGGTGGTCAATTTTTTTGCTTCAAAACTTCCCGAGCTGTTCGGACATCATAGGTGGAAGGAGGCCTGTCAAAAAGATAACCCTCGTAAATGGTGCTGTCATCACCGTAGCAGTGAATTCGTCCACATGCAACGAGATCGTTGATGTGCAACAAAAACAGCGTCGGAGACAGCACAGATCCTTGTGGCACCCCCGCATTGATTTGGTGCGGTGAGGAAGAAGAGCCGTCAACCACGGCTTAAATTGTTCTTCCCCTCAGAAAGTCCGCAATCCAACTATGCAGGGTTGGGTGGATCCCATACGATGGTAACTTCCCGATAAGCGCCCGGTGCCAGACTCTGTCAAAGGCTTTGGAGATATCCAACCCAACGGTTTGAGTTTCACCAAAACGCTCCATGTACCGCCCCCAAATATGCGTCACATATCCGAGTAGATCGCCACACGATCGGTTTCGACGAAATTCATATTGCCGATCGCTTAGGATATTGTTATTCTCGAGATATGTGAGCAATTTGTTGCTAACCACCCTTTCTAATAACTTCGAGAGTATGGAAGTGAATGCTATGGGGCGGTAGTTAGAAGGGTCGGAGCGGTCCCCCTTTTTTGGGATTGGGTGGACGATTGCCTTTTTCCAAAGATCTGGCACCTTTCCACCATTGAGAGAGAGCCTAAATAATTTCGCGAGCACTGGAGTTATTTCTGCAGAACATCTCATAAGGTAACAGCATTAGCAATGTAAGCGCCAGAAAATATTTTTTTACGACTTGACTACAAAATGTCGACTTTTCTTTACTTTATTTAAATATATTACTAATTTGTTATTTACAAAAATATCATTTTCTAAATGATAATGAAAATCCAATCAAAATCCGTTGCGTAGTTTTAAAGAAAGCGCACAAACAGACAGACGCGAATAGTGACTGTTTTATACTATTTAGAGATAAATTAGACCGACCGACTTATCATCAAGGCGCACAATGACTGATTTTTTATTTATTTTTATTCCAGGATGTGGGGAGGTTAATACAATCTCACATATTTTTTGTACAGTAGGTATGTGAAATTGTAGAAGTGATTAATAATGTGCCCCAAGTATTTCACGTTCGAACATGTATTTAATTTTGCATCGTTAAAGTATACGGGGAGCATTTTACTTGTATCTTGACTTTTTCCGTGGTGGAACGCAATCAATTCCATCTTCTTCGGGTTGTACATCATATTATATGCCGTTTTCCATATTCTTCACAAGTGTTTAGTAGTAATCTTAATCCCTTGATCGACAGAGCTAGGAGGATCATGTCGTCCGTGTAGCTTATATGATTCATACATATACTGTTAACACGACAGCCCGCTCTGATGTCCAGGCGACTTGACAACTCGTCCATGTATACATTAAATAGAATGGGGGACATACACCCTCCTTGCTTTACTCCTGACCGCAAATATATCGGCTGGGAGTATGTACTTGCCATCCGTACAACATTTTCCTGCTGGGAGTGCCATCGGGATAGTGTGTTTATAAATAAGAGAGGTATATAACTAGCTTTCAATTTATCCCATAATGTTTTATGACAGACCCTGTCGAAGGCTTTACTTAGGTCTAAGAAGCACTCGTATACGGTAGTTTTTCGTTTTTTGTAGAATTCTATTATTTGCTTTGCAGTATATATTGCCATATTAGTGGATAATCTTCATTTAAATCCCATCTGGTTATCTTTAGGCATTAGTTTATCATGTATCTCATTTAATATTACCCTTTAAAATAATCTTGCAGCTATAGTTGCTAAAGATATTGGCCGGTAATTGCTGGATTTAGTTTGTCTTTTCAAAATAGCGAATGACAGATTAGACGCCATGCATTTATCGAACCATATTACTTATTGTGTACCCACGCGTAATACAAGACAGACTGCTCTCCATAATATTCCAAAGTCTGCTAATAATTATTTGGAAAATTCGCCAATTCAGAGGCTACACAAACCAGGTAATAATTATATACCTAGTTCTTATTCTTATTATTTTAATATAGATCATAGTTACATTAATATATACATTTTTTTGCAAAATATAATATTTAGGTACATAATTGGTCATGTATACCTTATCAGAAAAGAGGAGCTCTTGTGCCTGATAAGGGAGCCACGATTCTTACTTCAGTGATTCAATGTTATGTGTAAAATATAAATATAATATATCCATATATTTTTTTAATATAAGTTTTTTTTGAAAAAAAGTTTGATTTTATTGATTTGTTCTTGTTGGTTCGTAATACAGCGCAATTCGGAAGGGAGATTATTGTAGTTTTTTATGGCTTGGTAAATATAATGGTTTTGCATTTGAGTTGTTTTAAAGATTGGCGTAATAAATTGATTTCCATTTCTCATCAGTTTGTAAAATTCTTGATATTCTGTGTTATTTTTTTCTTTACACATTTTTATAATTGAAGTTTGCTTAAATATATCATCAATATTTGGTACTGGAAACATTTTAAAAAGCAATTTTGTTGGGAAAGTAGAGTTTTTTTTAAGTATTACCTTTATAATAATTTTTTGCGAGACTTTTACTGAGTTTAGGTTGTTTTTATAAGATCCTCCCCAACCTATGATTCCGTAAATAAGCAGGGAGTGGACAAGAGCATAATATACATTTTTTAGTATTTTCACATTTAAAATATTTCTTAACCTAACAAATATATATATACATTTCCTTATTCTCTTTACTAACTCCGTAATATGGCTTTTCCATTTCAAATTTTCATCGATGATCACACCAAGATATTTAATTTCAGGAGAAGAGTTGATTACAGTACAAATAGGATTAAGTAGTTTACAGTTGACATTGTCACAATTTTCATCATGGATTATGATATTTACTTTGTGTTTAGGTATTTTTTGTAGTGAAAATAATACATATGTTGTTTTTTTGGCATTAAGTGTGAGTAGGTTATTATCAAACCATGATTTTAAGATATTAATACATTCATTTGCAAGTTTGTTAACTAGTTCCCATGTTTGACCTTTTATTAATAAAACAGTATCATCAGCATAAGAGATTAATTCACCTTTGATTTTCTGTTGGAAAATGTCATTTACATACATTAGAAATAGTAATGGTCCGAGGACCGTGCCTTGAGGAATGCCAAATGTACTTGTTAGTGGTGTACTAAAGGTTTGGTTTAATTTTACAATTTGAGGTCTTTCTGTTAAGTAGCTTTCTATCCATTTAAGAGCTAAGTGGTCAATGCCATTTTCTTTTAATTTTAATATGAGTCTTTCATGGGAAATGCTGTCAAAAGCTTTCTTTAAGTCAATAAAAATTCCTATACATTTATTTGATTTGTCCAGGGCACTCTGAATACTAGATGAAATTTTTGCAATGGCATCTTGGGTACTTTTTCCCTCTGTGAAACCGAATTGATTTTCATTTATAATCGAGTTTTTTTTTAAGAATGCAGTTAGTCTTTTTTTAACAATTTTTTCAAAAATTTTCGATATATTAGATAAGAGTGAAATGGGTCTATAATTAGAAATGTCCTCCGGGCTACCGGACTTAAATATTGGAGAGATTATGGTTTTCTTATACGTGCTCGGGAAAACTCCTGTCTTAAAGCTATTGTTTATAATATGAGAGATTGGTGTAGAAATATAATTTTTAATGATTTTTAGTGTTTTTACAGCGAGACCGTCAAATCCCGGAGCAGAACCACCTCGCATTTTTGATATAATTTGTACAATTTCAGACGGATTGGTTGGTTCGAAGAGTTCAAGTTTAGTTTCTATGTTTGGAATATTTTCAATATACATCTTATTTATTTTTTTCACGGTAATTTTTTCTGCTAGACTCTTTCCGATATTTGCAAAGAATTCGTTAAAAGCGTTTGCTCCTTTTTTAGGTTCTTCAATACAGTTAATTATGTTATTGTTTTGTATTACACTCTTAATAGTATTACTTTTGGTATTTTGTTTATTTTCCATGATTTCATTGATTATATTCCAAACTTTCTTACTGTCATTTTCAGAATCATCAAGTTTATTTTTATAATAATTTTCTTTCGTGTTTTTTATGAGCGTGGTTAATTTATTTTTGTATTCTCTAAAATGAACATTTAATTTAATGTCTAGTGGTTTTTTTTTTGTTTCTTTATAAAGCCATTCTTTGTGTCTTATGGATACAACAAGCCCATGTGTTATCCACGGTTTGATTTTACGAAATTTTGCTGTATTTCCTTTTGGAATAATTTTTTTTGAATCATTTATAAAGTTCGTTAATCTATTTTCAAATATTTTACAGCACTCGTTGACGTTATAACTTCGGAGAATATCTAACCATAATTCAGATGACAATTTATTTTTCAAAGATTCGATATTAACAACAGATATTTCTTTTTTATTATTAGCAGTTTGTCCGCAATGTTGGTTTATCGCCTGAGGTATTATTGAATTGTAATGTAGCAAAGTCATGTAATGGTCGGTAATTGAGGTTTTTATAATTCCCGAGTTTAAATTATTTATATCTTTGATATTTGTGAAAATGTGATCAATGCATGATGGACGTTGCCCATTGACGTTTCTGGTGTAAGAGTTTATACACGACACATAATTCAATTCCGCCATCATATTTAAGTAATTATCTTTATCGTTCGATGTATAATCGTGCGATATATTTAAATTAATGTCACCTAAAACTATTGTATTCGCGTTTCTGTAGTTTAATAACACATGTCTTAATTCTTCTATAAACAAACAGACAGTAGACGAGTGTGTTCTGTATAGAGAGATAATATCAATTTTTTTGTTATAACACTTCATTTGTACATGTAAGCAGTTTGTTCCATTCACATTAATTTCTTCCTCGCACAATATGTCACAATTATTTTCTACGAACATAACGATTCCACTGTTTTTGTTGATTCGGTTTGTAGTAGATACACAGGTATATCCCGGTATATAGTACGCCACTTCGCCACTTGAATGTGTCTCCGTTAACACAATGCAAGCGGGCTTCCTGAGATCATTATTTACTGTTGTCAAAAATTCATCCATGTTTCGTTCCAAACTTCTTATATTCATGTGTAGAATTAAAGGACTGAGATTGAGGTCGTTTTGGTGGGTACGATATTCTTGATAGCTGTTATATGTTTTTTCGTCAATATTATTTTTTTCGTCTAGTACGTTAGATAAAAAATCTGTCATTTTTATTCGAAATCTATTCTGTCTCTTGCTACTTTGAGCATTTTATTTTTGTATTGACATAAGTTGCTGAAAGCTGTGTGGTCTGTTTTATTTTTCTCGCCATATTTCTTATTTTGCGATGTGCAATTTGCACAAACCGGTGTTTTTTCTCTTTCAGGGCATTTAGCAAAAGTATGATCACCCGTGCAATGCGGGCACACCGATGGATTCATTCGATTTAGGCATCTGGAGGCTGTGTGCATGAATTTGCAGCAGTGGTAGCACTGGGTTAAAGGATCACAATCCACTATGTTAACCCTTTGGTACTGGATATTTATCTTTTCTAATGATAGCAAATTTTTTCGTGTTGTACCGCTGGTTTCCACGATATAGTTCGAGAATTTGTTTTGTTCTTCATCTTCTTGATCCCGAGTACCACGTTGGAATTTCTTAGAATGTTTGTATTTTATTTCAGTAATCAAATTTATTTTATTTTCTTCGTTTTTCGTTACAATGTCTTGAATCCCTTCGTTTTGTGTGAGTATCCCATTTACTATTTCCTCTTCCGTCAAGTTCGATTTGAGTCCTTTCAAAATTAATTTGGGTTTTTTCTTTTTTATTTCATTTATTTCCAGGTTATAGTTGAGTTTTTTAATTTCCTCAGTAAGAGTGTTGGTATATTCTTTTTTTGGGCAGGATATGATTACTTGCTCTTTATTTGTTTTTCTTAGTCCATTTATTCCAATTTTAAGTTGGTCTAGTTTGATGTCTTTCTGTATCTTATCACATATTTCTGCAGCTTTTGTTGTTTTTTTAGTTGATGATATTATTATAGAGAACCTCTCTTCTTTTGAAATTTCTTTTTTATTTGCTGCAAGAACTTGCTGCTAGAACTTGCTGCTAGAACTTGCTGCTAGAACTTGCAGCTAGAAGTTGCGCGTAAGATGGAATTTTATTGTTTTTTTCTACGACTTCTTCTATTTTCTTCGTGAGTTCTTCGTAATTTTCAATAATTTTTTTTTGTAGTTTGATTATTTCATTTTGGTGTTTAATTTTTTCAGTTTTCCAAAGCTCTTCTAATATATAAACATTTTGTTCTAGGTTCGTTTTTGCTTTCGAATCTTTCACTGTTGTAATTTTTTGTATTTCAGTTTTTATATTATCAATGGCCGTGTCCATAATGTGTTAGCTCGCTGCGCTCGGCGCAAATCGCTCGGCGAAATCGCTCGGTGCTCGGCAGCGCTTGCAATTTTTGCGACAATACTTTACTTCGCTGCGCGCGACCGTTCACGTTGATTATAGAACTGATACTGATATATAGAACTGATAGTTCAATCGATGTTTACCGCCACCACTCAGTGACCAAACTAAAAAACAATATATTAGAATATTTGTAACTGATCCACAAAATGTCTTCTTTCTTAATTGCACACTTTATCTCAATATAATTTTTTCTATGTTCTATATCGGGAGTAATAATTTTTTTTTGGATAACAAATTTGCTTTATTACAAACCGTTCTTGTTTATTCCTATACTAAAGCTATGTTCTGTATAGTACCCAATCTGGCATTATAAAGATTTGCTAAATACAAACACACTCAGCTTACTTCGTGGGGCCTTTAAGAAACCAAGTAGGAGTAGAGAGGAGAGATGAGGCCGTCTTACCTCGTGGGGCCTTCGGGGAACCAAGGGGGAGTTGACCATTTCGTCGTGGGGCCTTCAGGAAACCAACGGGGAGTAGACTCTTCCCCATTGGGGCCTTCGGGGAACGAAGGAGGAGTGGATAGGAGAAATTAGACCCTCTTCCCTCGTAGGGCCCTTAGGGAACCAAAGAGGAGAGGAGATGAGATATGAAGCCACCTCCGCGAACTCTTCCCTTGTGGGGCCTTCACTCAACCAAAGGAGAATGGAGACGAGAGATGAGGCTCTCTTCCCTTGTGGGGCCTCCAGGGAACCAAAAGGGATTGGAGAAGAGATATGAGACCTGGGAAGACACATTGTGGAACCAGAATACATAGCCACTTATCCAAAGACAACCCTGGTGAACTTTATGAAAGGGACTGTTAAAGGAATGAGGTAAAATGGGAGATAGCACAATGGGCCTATGGCCTAAGTGCTCACGGGAACTACACTGTATCTGCTCTATAAATAAATAAACAAAGTCAACAATAAACCTTTCATATTTATTTGACCAACATCAACAATGTTATTAAATATAATTACTCTACTACTTTCGTGATACCTTTAGTACCTCTCTTGTACTCTTATTATTTCCCAAATCATAATCTGACAAGAAATAAAATATTAAAACCGTGGATCACTCAAGGTCTATTAAATTCAATAAGAAAAAAGTAAGCTGTGCAAACAAACAATTAATTTCCCAAACGACAGAGAATTAGATTGTAATTACAAAATATATAAAAATAAACTGACGCAACTAATTAAAATCAGTTAAGATGACTACTACAGACATAAAATAATAAGTTCTGAAAACCACCCAAAAATAATCTGGCAAACAATCAACTGTGCAATAGAAAACACTAAACAAAAACAGTCAAACAATGAAATTAAAGATGAAAATGACGTCATAATAAATGCCAAAGAAAACCCAAAAAAATGTGCTAATGTTCTCTAAAACTCCTTTTTCGCAAAAGTGGGACAAAACCCAAACCAAAAAAATTAATATTTCAAAGGGATCGAAAACACTACCAACTATTAAAAATACACAAAAAATAAACTCACAATTTCGTTTTAAAATGATCAGCAAAAAAGATATTTTAAATATAATTGAAAATATGAAAGAAGGGTCGTCTCCTGGTTATTTCAATATAACAGCACAATTTTTTAAATCTATTAAAAACCATGTGACAAAACCATTGATTCACCTAATTAATATAAGTCTTAAAAATAGAATATTTCCATCTAATTACAAGAAAACAATTATTTCACCCATATTTAAAAGTGGAAATACCCAAAATGTAACAAATTATCGAACAATTTCCCTCATTTCTAATATAAGTAAAATATTTGAAAAAAATGTAAAATCGCAACTAATGGAATTTGTTGAAAACAACGAAATACTTCACGACAACCAATACGGATTCCGAAAAGCGCGAAGCACACAAGATGCAATTGCAAATCTCACGTCACGTATATCCTACATGTGTTGGTATTTTTATAGATCTGAGAAAAGCTTTCGACAGTATATCCCACACAAAACTTATGGAAAAATTAGATAATCTGAACATCAAAAAGAATGAAGTAAATTGGATAAAAATCTACCTAGAAAATCGCCCTCAAATTGTCAAAATAAACAATGTATACAGCAATGAAGATACGTTTGACTATGGAATTCCACAAGGTAGAGGACTGTGTCCAATATTATTCATCTTATATGTAAACGGGATATTTTCTCAATCACTTCATGGTAGTATAACATCCTATGCGGACGATACAGTCATCATTGAAAGTGACAATACATTGGAATTAGTAAAACTAAAAGGATAAATACTGTTTTGACATAAACTTACTATCTCTAAATAGTGAAAAAAAACTCATGTTATACCATTTGAAATAAAATTAAATGAAATTTCACAAAATTTTGACATAATTATACATGATAATTTAAAAAAAACATAATAAAAATATTTTCGTAGAAAGCAATCACTTTGTGGTTTAACATTTGAATGAAATATAAACAATATTTTTTTTTTGTTTTAAACCACGATTTTTTATTAATTTTAAGACCGACCGGTTTCGCTACACTCGAGCATCGTCAGGGTACAAAATTTAACTGATACAACAGTTTACTTTTGTACCCTGACGATGCTCGAGTGTAGCGAAACCGGTCGGTCTTAAAATTAATAAAAATTCGTGGTTTTAAACAAAAAAATATTGTTTTTATTTCATTATAATAAAAATGACTGCACAATTAACTGTTCCACATTGAAAAGTTCAAATAAAATTAAATACTTAGGAATAATAATAGACAAAACAAAAAGCTGGAAAGATCAAACCGACCAAACCGTCAACAAAATAAGAAAATTAATTTATATATTTTTGAATATTCAAAATTTCCTTCCATTAAAAAAACTTACATCAGTCTACCACGCTTTAGTTCAATCAAATCTCCAATACGCTGTAATCAACTGCATACAAAACAAATCTACTCCCTGTTGAAATTGTACAACGTCTAATTATAAAAATAATATTGAAAAAAACAAGAGATTATCCAACATAATTTTTGAAGAATTTAAAGCATTAAAATTTAATGACCTTGTCCAAAAAAACATAATAATTCAAATAATAAAAGAAAAACAAAATCACAGCTTTTTAACTGAAAATCGTACTCGTCAACAGAGATGTGCTTTATTTCAAATAAATCCATTTCAAATGGAAATGCAAAATGGGTATTTTCCATTTCGCATTTTAAATGTTTTTCTAAAAACCATTTTGCATTTTGCATTATGCTTTTCACGATGCATTTTCCATTTTCCATCACAACAATACTCTTTTGACAGTGTTAATATGTTTTGATCTACTTCCGTCAAAATTAAACATTTAACCTATTTAACCTGGCGAGGCTGTGGTGGCAAAATGTAACAATGAGTATGTGGTGGGGTTTGACATGCCCAGTTATTAAATTGGCCATAAATATCATAATATCGATAAACTAAGTTCTAATCTTATGTTTTGTGATATTAATATAAACAATAAACAGCTTTTAATGAAAAAACTTTAATATTTTAATATTTTTTTTATTATTATTTAGGAAAATATAAGAAACTGAGTTTTTTTTAATCAAAAATAGGCCTTATCTTAATAAACCTCTAAAATAAACAAAAACAAAATTTTACTTTAAAAAACAACTACTAAATTAAGGAAAAAACATCAGTCTTTGAATTAGAAATAAAAAAAAAAACTATCATAATACTTTGGAACAGCTTAGGAACTAGGGTCATCATCACAACAATTTTTGCAGGAAAATTTAGCATTCTCTATACATATGGCCTTCCCACATGTTGAGCAAGAGTGCTTTGTCTTTCGATCTTTTTTCCTTGGACAATCAGCACATCTCCTTATCGCCCAGTACTATTCTGAAGTGAACGACTTGGTTCTTCATTAATTTGCGAACATCATTAATTTGCGATCCTTTTTCGAATATAGACTGGAATGTTTTTTTGGTCTTTCCGTAATTGTAAATGTTCATACACCAGAGCTAACCCTAGATTACGGATAAACTCTGTTTGCTTTATGTTTTCATTTTTGTTTTCCCGAAAAATAATAGTTGCGTTTGAAGCAGCTATGTTTAGTATCCCATAAAAGATGGTCATAGGCCACCGCTTGCTGTTACGCGAAACATCGTAAGTACCGCAGAGTTCATCGACAACATCTACTCCTGCTTTTGTACCATTATAAAATGTTATAATTTCAGGCTTCTTTTTATCTCCCGTGGTCTCATCAATTCTATCATCATGGTGTAAAGTGGATATAGCTATAACCACTTTATTCTTTTTCGGGGTGTAGGACACTAATGTAATGTCCTTCTGGAAACAGAACAATGAGCTTCCTGGTTCTTTTCCAGTTTTCAATAAAGCGGACGGAATGCATTTTTTGTTCTTTCGAACTGTTCCTGTAGATGTAAGCCTATGGTTAGCCAGTAGATGTAGCATTAATTCGTGACTAGTAAACCAGTTGTCGAATGTCAGGTTGCGGTTGGACTGTGATATGGGCTGAACAAGTATTTCCACAAGATCAAACGGTTTGTTGCTAACTGCATAAGGTCCACTGGGTTGTTTCCCTGCATAAATTTCTAAATTGAATGTGTAGAAAGATTTTGCATCTACAAGAGCTTGGATTCCATACTTAGCAGGTTTGCTCGGAATGTATACGCGAAATCCGCACTTCCCTCTAAAGGCTAACAACATTTCGTCAATGGTCATATATTCATGAGGAATATAAGCTTGCTGGCAGCTATCAACAAATTGGTCAAAAAGCATTCTGATATGAGTTAAGATATCAGTTTTCTTTCGCTCGTCCCTTGTCGATTTATCATCAAAACGTACATAGTTTTGCAGGAAGTAAAATCTTAGTAGGGACATAGTTGTGCGAAAAATATCAACACCTGTACCATCCGTTCTCCACAAATCTCGGAGGCTCTGGCGACTAGATCTATGGAGTCCAGCAATATATAGCAAACCAACAAAAGCGTCGAATTCCGAAGCTGTTGTCTCTTTCATATAGTACTTTTTTTTTTGGATCACTACACTTTGTTTGCCGGTTAATAATTTCTTTATTTGTGTATGTCAAAACAGAAGTTTTCATTTGTTCAGTAAAAAGAATATTCCAACATTCAACTTCCGTTTTAGCTAACTTTGCAATTCCTTTTACGCCAGGCCGTTCGAAAATTATGTTGTCGCCTGCGAGTACGTACATTAGTCCGCGGTGGTTTTTTGAGCCATTTCTGACCATCTTTGGACTCATAATAAGGAACTTGAACAGAAGAACAACGTCGATTTCTCAAAACTGACAGTCATCATAGGTTATGTTCGCTGCAATGATCAGATTCGGGTTCGGAGCTTGACTCGTCCGAACATTCTTGGAAAACCTGCTCTATCATTGACTCAAAATGCCTTTGATCTCTTTCGAAACTCATTTTCGTTCAAAAACTAAAACAAAAAACAAATAATAAGCTAATAAACCAAAAAAACAATTTTCAATTTTACCGAAATAACCACACACCAAATATGTGGCGGGGTATTACGTAACCGACAGGAGTTTGCACACGTATATCTCAAGCGCCGGTTAGCGCAACACTGCGATCACGCCACTATCCCCTCCCGCAGCTCCTTAGCTCCAGCTATGCGGCGAGACAAACCGTTACAGCAAAAATTTAAAACAAAACGATCGTTGAAGTAAAGCGTGGGGTATGTCACACCCCACCACAGCCTCGCTGGGTTAAGCAAACCGCCCTAGGTAAAAGTCCAGGATACGACGGTATTGGTATCGAGCACATAAGGTACGCAGGAAATCATCTCCATACTATTCTAGCCGCCCTGTACTCAAGCCTCTTACGACACACACATATGCCCATGGACATGAGTCGAGCTGATATCATACCAATCTTAAAATCCAACCAACTGGATGCATCGAAACTAGGAAACTACCGACCTATTTCCCTAGCGACAATGATCTCAAGACTATTTGAAAAAATTCTATTCACGCTAGTAAAAGACAAGCTATTTACCCTAGACAACCAATTCGGCTTCAAAAGCGCCTCATCAACCGATATGGCCATCTATGGAGTTAAACAAACAATAGAATACTACAAAAAAAGAAAAACCACCGTTTATGGATTCTTTCTCGACCTAAGCAAGGCCTTTGACCGTGTTTCTCATAAATTATTGTGGGAAAAACTCATAAAACGAGATGTGCCAGCAGCAATGGTTAATATGTTGGCTATTTGGTACGGACAGCAAAAAAATTACGTTCAATGGGCAGGAGCTTCTTCAAGACCCTTATTCCTAAAAAGCGGAGTCAGGCAAGGGGGTAATATGTCTCCTATTCTATTTAATGTGTACATTAATGACCTCTTACAAGAACTGAATGATACACGAATTGGTTGTCATATCTGCGGTCAAGGCAGTAACAATATTAATTACGCGGATGATATGGGGCTGTTGGTGCCTTCGATTAAAGCGATGAGACGACTTGTTCAAATACGCGAAGAGTATGCGATCTCACATTACCTGCTGTACAAAGCAAAACAGTCAGTAATCGTGGTTTTTAAATACAACAAGGAGCCAATAAATATTCCTCCAATCTGGTTAGACGGAAAAGAACTACTTGTAGCCTCGCAGGTTAAATATCTGGGACATATCATAACCGAAGATATGAAGGATATAGAAGACATGGAACGACAAAGAAGGGCAATCAATATACGGGCCGGAATGCTCTCAAGGCGGTTCTACCACTGTAGCGATGATGTCAGAAAACTACTTTTCAAGGCATTCTGCACTGCACTGTACACATCTGAGCTGTGGACACAATACCCAGCAGCGCAATGGGACAAGCTGAGGGTGTGCTACAATAATGCATACAGTCAGCTCATGCAACTACCGAGGTTCTGCAGTGCCTCCACAATGTTTACTGAAGGGAGGGTGCACTCATTCCCCGCCTTACTTCGCCACCGACTAGCTTCTGGGGTAGGACTCAACCAACATCTGCTGCATCCAAGTGGCTCAGTTCCCCACTCAATGAGCGATGGATGCAGATGATGCGGCGACCTCCCTGATGGACGGTTTGATTAAACTTAATCTAATTGTTTTTTATTGTATTTATATGATTATTTTATTTTTGATTTAAGTTTTAATTTTATATTAAGGTACCTGCCTAATTTTTTTTTCTCTTTTTTTTATCTTATTTCCATTTTTATATATTTTTTTACTTTATTTTATTGTTTCCCTGTTTTACTGCATTTCATGTAATATGGCAGACTGGGATTGCACTATCCTCCCAGTCCTGCTGGATTAAAACTTAAATAAATAATAAATAAAATAAATTTGAAATCTGTAGCAATTTATGAACATAAATTCGCCATTTCAGGCCATTTCTGGAATTAAGGTCCCACTACACAATACGTTTTCGATTATTTCGTTTTATGATTAATTAATTTATTTCAAATTTGAAGTTTTGAATGTATTTTACAAAATATAGGTATTTACATTAATTATTTTGAATATAAAATATATAGTGGACTAATGAGAAGCAGAGGGAGACGAGGGATTGGGCCAGCCGCTGGTGCTTATGTTTAGGTACCTGCCTAATATATATATATTTTTTTTCTTTTTCTCTCTTTGTTTTTATCTTATTTCCATTTTTATAATTTTTTTTTTCTTTGTTTTACAAGATATAATTAAAATATTTTGTGATCATCGATTATTGTACCTTATCAAGTCGAAATTATTGGTTCCTAACTAGGCAAATTGCCCGTTCCAAGAAACCAAAAAATATGTGAAATTAAGTGTGGGATTTGTGTATGTCTATAATATATCTCATTAATGTTTTAATTTGTGATGTTTAATCGTTACAATCTTATGATAGAGTCGAACTTGAGCTGTTGTGTATGTTTCAATTGTGTATGAGCAATAATTAGAATAATGGAAGATATATATAGTGTGTGATTAGTCTATGTCTATTTATTACGTGACGTTTTTTAACATTTTATCAGATTCTCCTCTGCCCAGTCCAATCAACCATTTAGTTATTATTGGGCCTATGTTTGATATATTACAAGTTTTTATGTTTAATTCAGGGGGGATTTTGTTGTACAATTTAGGTCCCAAGTATGTGTGTGTCTTTTGGTACTTTGCCGTATTGCTCGTTGGGATCATAAGGTCTTTATTTTATTGTTTACCTGTTTTACTGCATTTCATGTAATATGGCAGACTGGGATTGCACTATCCTCCCAGTCCTGCTGGATTAAAACTTAAATAAATAAAATAATACATTGTAATGATTAAGGAAATATGATTATTTATAAAAATTATGATTATTATAAAAAGCATGTAAATAAACAAATAAAAATTTATATTTATTAAGAAAATGAGAACTAATAATGAAGTTAGTAAAATTACATGGTTCACAATGCTACAACTGGGCCACTCTGCCTACTTCTATTTTACAGTGTTAATTATAATGATTATACAATCGAATTAAAATATGTACATTTAAAAGAAATAACATTAATTTATTATAAATAACTGGCTATCATAGGAGTTACAAATAAAGGTAGGTACGAGGAAAAATAATTAGAGTTTTTTTGTATAATTTCGAACACCGATGGAATATTATTATTTTCACAATAATATTTGGAAATACTCAAGTAGCTCGAAGGTACACAAAGAATAAAGCGTTCCAAATATCACACTTAAATTTATTAATAATCATTCGCCCATTTTGCATTACTTTCAGAAGATGTTTTTAAAAAACGATAATAATTAAAAAAATTAGGCGAGAATAATATGTAAGTTTCAGTTTTAGGTACCATCGGTTACAGTGCATCTGCTGTCGTTAGCAAGACTTTGATGATGGATGTGTATATTTGTTTGTAAGATCATTTACATCGTTCAATATCTCCGTCCCGAGTTCACTCCGAGAAAAGTTTATTTTTTTTCTAAACCAGGTTATTAAACCAGAATAGCTGGAACTAGATAAAAAGTATCTTGTTTGCGAATTGTAGATCATTTAGTCCAATTTAAATTAAGCGCGGCCAATTGGCCGGCATTATCGATCTTCAACACATCCATCATTTCGTTCGGGTTTGCCGCATAATCATTTTTCTTTTTGAGATTCACTTTGAACGTTCGCAGATGCACGAGGGTAACCCCCATTGTGGGTAAGCATGTGGTTGGTCAGTAATATTTTTCGAGAACTTGAATAATTGCACTCAGAACATGAAAAAGGTTTTTCTACACTGTGAGTCAGCATGTGACTCGTCAGATTGTCCCTTCGAGAACATAAATAATTGCACTCGGAACATGAAAAAGGTTTTTCTCCACTGTGATTCAGCATGTGCCTCGTTAGATGGCTTTTATGAGAATATGAATAGTTACACTCAGCACATGAAAAAGGTTTTTCTCCACTGTGAGTCAGCATGTGAATCGTCAGATTTCCCCTTTGAGAACATGAATAATTGCACTCAGAACATGAAAAGGGTTTTTCTCCACTGTGAGTCAGCATGTGACTCGTCAGATTGCCCCTTCGAGAACATGAATACTTGCACTCAGAACATGAAAAGGGTTTTTCTTCACTGTGAGTCAGCAAGTGGCTCTTCAGATTCCCTTTTCGAGAACATGAATAATTGCACACAGAACATGAAATTTTTTTTTCTCCACTGTGAGTCAGCATGTGACTCGTCAGATTGCTCCTTTGAGAACATGAATAATTGCACTCAGAACATGAAAAAGGTTTTTCTCCACTGTGAGTCAGCATGTGACTCGTAAGATTGTCCCTTCGAGAACATGAATAGTTGCACTCAGAACATGAAAAAGGTTTTTCTCGACTGTGAGTCAGCATGTGTTTAGTCATACATCCTCTTTGATAACATGAATAAGTGCACTCAGAACATGAAAAAGGTTTTTCTCCACTGTGAGTCAGCATGTGCCTCGCTAGATGGCTTTTTTAGAATATGAATAGTTGCACTCAGCACATGAAAAAGGTTTTTCCCCACTGTGGGTAAGCATGTGATTGGTCAGTAATATTTTTCGAGAACTTGGATAATTGCACTCAGAACATGAAAAAGGTTTTTCTACACTGTGAGTCAGCATGTGACTCGTCAGATTGCCCCTTCGAGAACATGAATAATTGCACTCGGAAAATGAAAAAGGTTTTTCTCCACTGTGATTCAGCATGTGCCTCGTTAGATGGCTTTTTTGAGAATATGAATAGTTGCACTCAGAACATGAAAAAGGTTTTTCTCCACTGTGAGTCAGCATGTGACTCGTAAGATTGTCCCTTCGAGAACATGAATAGTTGCACTCAAAACATGAAAAAGGTTTTTCTCCACTGTGAGTCAGCATGTGCCTCGCTAGATGGCTTTTTTTAGAATATGAATAGTTGCACTCAGCACATGAAAAAGGTTTTTCCCCACTGTGGGTAAGCATGTGATTGGTCAGTAATATTTTTCGAGAACTTGAATAATTGCACTCAGAACATGAAAAAGGTTTTTCTACACTGTGAGTCAGCATGTGACTCGTCAGATTGCCCCTTCGAGAACATGAATAATTGCACTCGGAAAATGAAAAAGGTTTTTCTCCACTGTGATTCAGCATGTGCCTCGTTAGATGGCTTTTTTGAGAATATGAATAGTTGCACTCAGAACATGAAAAAGGTTTTTCTCCACTGTGAGTCAGCATGTGACTCGTAAGATTGTCCCTTCGAGAACATGAATAGTTGCACTCAAAACATGAAAAAGGTTTTTCTCCACTGTGAGTCAGCATGTGCCTCGCTAGATGGCTTTTTTGAGAATATGAATAGTTGCACTCAGCACATGAAAAAGGTTTTTCCCCACTGTGGGTAAGCATGTGGTTGGTCAGTAATATTTTTCGAGAACTTGAATAATTGCACTCAGAACATGAAAAAGTTTTTTCTACACTGTGAGTCAACATGTGACTCGTCAGATTGCCCCTTCGAGAACATGAATAATTGCACTCGGAACATGAAAAAGGTTTTTCTCCACTGTGATTCAGCATGTGCCTCGTTAGATGGCTTTTATGAGAATATGAATAGTTACACTCAGCACATGAAAAAGGTTTTTCTCCACTGTGAGTCAGCATGTGATTCGTCAGATTTCCCCTTTGAGAACATGAATAATTGCACTCAGAACATGAAAAGGGTTTTTCTCCACTGTGAGTCAGCATGTGACTCGTCAGATTGCCCCTTCGAGAACATGAATACTTGCACTCAGAACATGAAAAGGGTTTTTCTTCACTGTGAGTCAGCAAGTGGCTCTTCAGATTCCCTTTTCGAGAACATGAATAATTGCACACAGAACATGAAATTTTTTTTTCTCCACTGTGAGTCAGCATGTGACTCGTCAGATTGCTCCTTTGAGAACATGAATAATTGCACTCAGAACATGAAAAAGGTTTTTCTCCACTGTGAGTCAGCATGTGACTCGTAAGATTGTCCCTTCGAGAACATGAATAGTTGCACTCAGAACATGAAAAAGGTTTTTCTCGACTGTGAGTCAGCATGTGTTTAGTCATACATCCTCTTTGATAACATGAATAAGTGCACTCAGAACATGAAAAAGGTTTTTCTCCACTGTGAGTCAGCATGTGCCTCGCTAGATGGCTTTTTTTAGAATATGAATAGTTGCACTCAGCACATGAAAAAGGTTTTTCCCCACTGTGGGTAAGCATGTGATTGGTCAGTAATATTTTTCGAGAACTTGAATAATTGCACTCAGAACATGAAAAAGGTTTTTCTACACTGTGAGTCAGCATGTGACTCGTCAGATTGCCCCTTCGAGAACATGAATAATTGCACTCGGAACATGAAAAAGGTTTTTCTCCACTGTGATTCAGCATGTGCCTCGTTAGATGGCTTTTTTGAGAATATGAATAGTTGCACTCAGAACATGAAAAAGGTTTTTCTCCACTGTGAGTCAGCATGTGACTCGTAAGATTGTCCCTTCGAGAACATGAATAGTTGCACTCAAAACATGAAAAAGGTTTTTCTCCACTGTGAGTCAGCATGTGCCTCGCTAGATGGCTTTTTTTAGAATATGAATAGTTGCACTCAGCACATGAAAAAGGTTTTTCCCCACTGTGGGTAAGCATGTGATTGGTCAGTAATATTTTTCGAGAACTTGAATAATTGCACTCAGAACATGAAAAAGGTTTTTCTACACTGTGAGTCAGCATGTGACTCGTCAGATTGCCCCTTCGAGAACATGAATAATTGCACTCGGAAAATGAAAAAGGTTTTTCTCCACTGTGATTCAGCATGTGCCTCGTTAGATGGCTTTTTTGAGAATATGAATAGTTGCACTCAGAACATGAAAAAGGTTTTTCTCCACTGTGAGTCAGCATGTGACTCGTAAGATTGTCCCTTCGAGAACATGAATAGTTGCACTCAAAACATGAAAAAGGTTTTTCTCCACTGTGAGTCAGCATGTGCCTCGCTAGATGGCTTTTTTTAGAATATGAATAGTTGCACTCAGCACATGAAAAAGGTTTTTCCCCACTGTGGGTAAGCATGTGGTTGGTCAGTAATATTTTTCGAGAACTTGAATAATTGCACTCAGAACATGAAAAAGTTTTTTCTACACTGTGAGTCAACATGTGACTCGTCAGATTGCCCCTTCGAGAACATGAATAATTGCACTCGGAACATGAAAAAGGTTTTTCTCCACTGTGATTCAGCATGTGCCTCGTTAGATGGCTTTTATGAGAATATGAATAGTTACACTCAGCACATGAAAAAGGTTTTTCTCCACTGTGAGTCAGCATGTGACTCGTCAGATTTCCCCTTTGAGAACATGAATAATTGCACTCAGAACATGAAAAGGGTTTTTCTCCACTGTGAGTCAGCATGTGACTCGTCAGATTGCCCCTTCGAGAACATGAATACTTGCACTCAGAACATGAAAAGGGTTTTTCTTCACTGTGAGTCAGCAAGTGGCTCTTCAGATTCCCTTTTCGAGAACATGAATAATTGCACACAGAACATGAAATTTTATTTTCTCCACTGTGAGTCAGCATGTGACTCGTCAGATTGCTCCTTTGAGAACATGAATAATTGCACTCAGAACATGAAAAAGGTTTTTCTCCACTGTGAGTCAGCATGTGACTCGTAAGATTGTCCCTTCGAGAACATGAATAGTTGCACTCAGAACATGAAAAAGGTTTTTCTCGACTGTGAGTCAGCATGTGTTTAGTCATACATCCTCTTTGATAACATGAATAAGTGCACTCAGAACATGAAAAAGGTTTTTCTCCACTGTGAGTCAGCATGTGCCTCGCTAGATGGCTTTTTTTAGAATATGAATAGTTGCACTCAGCACATGAAAAAGGTTTTTCCCCACTGTGGGTAAGCATGTGATTGGTCAGTAATATTTTTCGAGAACTTGAATAATTGCACTCAGAACATGAAAAAGGTTTTTCTACACTGTGAGTCAGCATGTGACTCGTCAGATTGCCCCTTCGAGAACATGAATAATTGCACTCGGAACATGAAAAAGGTTTTTCTCCACTGTGATTCAGCATGTGCCTCGTTAGATGGCTTTTTTGAGAATATGAATAGTTGCACTCAGAACATGAAAAAGGTTTTTCTCCACTGTGAGTCAGCATGTGACTCGTAAGATTGTCCCTTCGAGAACATGAATAGTTGCACTCAAAACATGAAAAAGGTTTTTCTCCACTGTGAGTCAGCATGTGCCTCGCTAGATGGCTTTTTTTAGAATATGAATAGTTGCACTCAGCACATGAAAAAGGTTTTTCCCCACTGTGGGTAAGCATGTGGTTGGTCAGTAATATTTTTCGAGAACTTGAATAATTGCACTCAGAACATGAAAAAGTTTTTTCTACACTGTGAGTCAACATGTGACTCGTCAGATTGCCCCTTCGAGAACATGAATAATTGCACTCGGAACATGAAAAAGGTTTTTCTCCACTGTGATTCAGCATGTGCCTCGTTAGATGGCTTTTATGAGAATATGAATAGTTACACTCAGCACATGAAAAAGGTTTTTCTCCACTGTGAGTCAGCATGTGACTCGTCAGATTTCCCCTTTGAGAACATGAATAATTGCACTCAGAACATGAAAAGGGTTTTTCTCCACTGTGAGTCAGCATGTGACTCGTCAGATTGCCCCTTCGAGAACATGAATACTTGCACTCAGAACATGAAAAGGGTTTTTCTTCACTGTGAGTCAGCAAGTGGCTCTTCAGATTCCCTTTTCGAGAACATGAATAATTGCACACAGAACATGAAATTTTTTTTTCTCCACTGTGAGTCAGCATGTGACTCGTCAGATTGCTCCTTTGAGAACATGAATAATTGCACTCAGAACATGAAAAAGGTTTTTCTCCACTGTGAGTCAGCATGTGACTCGTAAGATTGTCCCTTCGAGAACATGAATAGTTGCACTCAGAACATGAAAAAGGTTTTTCTCGACTGTGAGTCAGCATGTGTTTAGTCATACATCCTCTTTGATAACATGAATAAGTGCACTCAGAACATGAAAAAGGTTTTTCTCCACTGTGAGTCAGCATGTGCCTCGCTAGATGGCTTTTTTTAGAATATGAATAGTTGCACTCAGCACATGAAAAAGGTTTTTCCCCACTGTGGGTAAGCATGTGATTGGTCAGTAATATTTTTCGAGAACTTGAATAATTGCACTCAGAACATGAAAAAGGTTTTTCTACACTGTGAGTCAGCATGTGACTCGTCAGATTGCCCCTTCGAGAACATGAATAATTGCACTCGGAACATGAAAAAGGTTTTTCTCCACTGTGATTCAGCATGTGCCTCGTTAGATGGCTTTTTTGAGAATATGAATAGTTGCACTCAGAACATGAAAAAGGTTTTTCTCCACTGTGAGTCAGCATGTGACTCGTAAGATTGTCCCTTCGAGAACATGAATAGTTGCACTCAAAACATGAAAAAGGTTTTTCTCCACTGTGAGTCAGCATGTGCCTCGCTAGATGGCTTTTTTTAGAATATGAATAGTTGCACTCAGCACATGAAAAAGGTTTTTCCCCACTGTGGGTAAGCATGTGATTGGTCAGTAATATTTTTCGAGAACTTGAATAATTGCACTCAGAACATGAAAAAGGTTTTTCTACACTGTGAGTCAGCATGTGACTCGTCAGATTGCCCCTTCGAGAACATGAATAATTGCACTCGGAAAATGAAAAAGGTTTTTCTCCACTGTGATTCAGCATGTGCCTCGTTAGATGGCTTTTTTGAGAATATGAATAGTTGCACTCAGAACATGAAAAAGGTTTTTCTCCACTGTGAGTCAGCATGTGACTCGTAAGATTGTCCCTTCGAGAACATGAATAGTTGCACTCAAAACATGAAAAAGGTTTTTCTCCACTGTGAGTCAGCATGTGCCTCGCTAGATGGCTTTTTTTAGAATATGAATAGTTGCACTCAGCACATGAAAAAGGTTTTTCCCCACTGTGGGTAAGCATGTGGTTGGTCAGTAATATTTTTCGAGAACTTGAATAATTGCACTCAGAACATGAAAAAGGTTTTTCTCGACTGTGAGTCAGCATGTGTTTAGTCATACATCCTCTTTGATAACATGAATAAGTGCACTCAGAACATGAAAAAGGTTTTTCTCCACTGTGAGTCAGCATGTGCCTCGCTAGATGGCTTTTTTTAGAATATGAATAGTTGCACTCAGCACATGAAAAAGGTTTTTCCCCACTGTGGGTAAGCATGTGATTGGTCAGTAATATTTTTCGAGAACTTGAATAATTGCACTCAGAACATGAAAAAGGTTTTTCTACACTGTGAGTCAGCATGTGACTCGTCAGATTGCCCCTTCGAGAACATGAATAATTGCACTCGGAACATGAAAAAGGTTTTTCTCCACTGTGATTCAGCATGTGCCTCGTTAGATGGCTTTTTTGAGAATATGAATAGTTGCACTCAGAACATGAAAAAGGTTTTTCTCCACTGTGATTCAGCATGTGCCTCGTTAGATGGCTTTTTTGAGAATATGAATAGTTGCACTCAGAACATGAAAAAGGTTTTTCTCCACTGTGAGTCAGCATGTGACTCGTAAGATTGTCCCTTCGAGAACATGAATAGTTGCACTCAAAACATGAAAAAGGTTTTTCTCCACTGTGAGTCAGCATGTGCCTCGCTAGATGGCTTTTTTTAGAATATGAATAGTTGCACTCAGCACATGAAAAAGGTTTTTCCCCACTGTGGGTAAGCATGTGGTTGGTCAGTAATATTTTTCGAGAACTTGAATAATTGCACTCAGAACATGAAAAAGGTTTTTCTCGACTGTGAGTCAGCATGTGTTTAGTCATACATCCTCTTTGATAACATGAATAAGTGCACTCAGAACATGAAAAAGGTTTTTCTCCACTGTGAGTCAGCATGTGCCTCGCTAGATGGCTTTTTTTAGAATATGAATAGTTGCACTCAGCACATGAAAAAGGTTTTTCCCCACTGTGGGTAAGCATGTGATTGGTCAGTAATATTTTTCGAGAACTTGAATAATTGCACTCAGAACATGAAAAAGGTTTTTCTACACTGTGAGTCAGCATGTGACTCGTCAGATTGCCCCTTCGAGAACATGAATAATTGCACTCGGAACATGAAAAAGGTTTTTCTCCACTGTGATTCAGCATGTGCCTCGTTAGATGGCTTTTTTGAGAATATGAATAGTTGCACTCAGAACATGAAAAAGGTTTTTCTCCACTGTGAGTCAGCATGTGACTCGTAAGATTGTCCCTTCGAGAACATGAATAGTTGCACTCAAAACATGAAAAAGGTTTTTCTCCACTGTGAGTCAGCATGTGCCTCGCTAGATGGCTTTTTTTAGAATATGAATAGTTGCACTCAGCACATGAAAAAGGTTTTTCCCCACTGTGGGTAAGCATGTGATTGGTCAGTAATATTTTTCGAGAACTTGAATAATTGCACTCAGAACATGAAAAAGGTTTTTCTACACTGTGAGTCAGCATGTGACTCGTCAGATTGCCCCTTCGAGAACATGAATAATTGCACTCGGAAAATGAAAAAGGTTTTTCTCCACTGTGATTCAGCATGTGCCTCGTTAGATGGCTTTTTTGAGAATATGAATAGTTGCACTCAGAACATGAAAAAGGTTTTTCTCCACTGTGAGTCAGCATGTGACTCGTAAGATTGTCCCTTCGAGAACATGAATAGTTGCACTCAAAACATGAAAAAGGTTTTTCTCCACTGTGAGTCAGCATGTGCCTCGCTAGATGGCTTTTTTTAGAATATGAATAGTTGCACTCAGCACATGAAAAAGGTTTTTCCCCACTGTGGGTAAGCATGTGGTTGGTCAGTAATATTTTTCGAGAACTTGAATAATTGCACTCAGAACATGAAAAAGTTTTTTCTACACTGTGAGTCAACATGTGACTCGTCAGATTGCCCCTTCGAGAACATGAATAATTGCACTCGGAACATGAAAAAGGTTTTTCTCCACTGTGATTCAGCATGTGCCTCGTTAGATGGCTTTTTTGAGAATATGAATAGTTGCACTCAGAACATGAAAAAGGTTTTTCTCCACTGTGAGTCAGCATGTGACTCGTAAGATTGTCCCTTCGAGAACATGAATAGTTGCACTCAAAACATGAAAAAGGTTTTTCTCCACTGTGAGTCAGCATGTGCCTCGCTAGATGGCTTTTTTTAGAATATGAATAGTTGCACTCAGCACATGAAAAAGGTTTTTCCCCACTGTGGGTAAGCATGTGGTTGGTCAGTAATATTTTTCGAGAACTTGAATAATTGCACTCAGAACATGAAAAAGTTTTTTCTACACTGTGAGTCAACATGTGACTCGTCAGATTGCCCCTTCGAGAACATGAATAATTGCACTCGGAACATGAAAAAGGTTTTTCTCCACTGTGATTCAGCATGTGCCTCGTTAGATGGCTTTTATGAGAATATGAATAGTTACACTCAGCACATGAAAAAGGTTTTTCTCCACTGTGAGTCAGCATGTGACTCGTCAGATTTCCCCTTTGAGAACATGAATAATTGCACTCAGAACATGAAAAGGGTTTTTCTCCACTGTGAGTCAGCATGTGACTCGTCAGATTGCCCCTTCGAGAACATGAATACTTGCACTCAGAACATGAAAAGGGTTTTTCTTCACTGTGAGTCAGCAAGTGGCTCTTCAGATTCCCTTTTCGAGAACATGAATAATTGCACACAGAACATGAAATTTTTTTTTCTCCACTGTGAGTCAGCATGTGACTCGTCAGATTGCTCCTTTGAGAACATGAATAATTGCACTCAGAACATGAAGAAGGTTTTTCTCCACTGTGAGTCAGCATGTGACTCGTAAGATTGTCCCTTCGAGAACATGAATAGTTGCACTCAGAACATGAAAAAGGTTTTTCTCGACTGTGAGTCAGCATGTGTTTAGTCATACATCCTCTTTGATAACATGAATAAGTGCACTCAGAACATGAAAAAGGTTTTTCTCCACTGTGAGTCAGCATGTGCCTCGCTAGATGGCTTTTTTTAGAATATGAATAGTTGCACTCAGCACATGAAAAAGGTTTTTCCCCACTGTGGGTAAGCATGTGATTGGTCAGTAATATTTTTCGAGAACTTGAATAATTACACTCAGAACATGAAAAAGGTTTTTCTACACTGTGAGTCAGCATGTGACTCGTCAGATTGCCCCTTCGAGAACATGAATAATTGCACTCGGAACATGAAAAAGGTTTTTCTCCACTGTGATTCAGCATGTGCCTCGTTAGATGGCTTTTTTGAGAATATGAATAGTTGCACTCAGAACATGAAAAAGGTTTTTCTCCACTGTGAGTCAGCATGTGACTCGTAAGATTGTCCCTTCGAGAACATGAATAGTTGCACTCAAAACATGAAAAAGGTTTTTCTCCACTGTGAGTCAGCATGTGCCTCGCTAGATGGCTTTTTTTAGAATATGAATAGTTGCACTCAGCACATGAAAAAGGTTTTTCCCCACTGTGGGTAAGCATGTGATTGGTCAGTAATATTTTTCGAGAACTTGAATAATTGCACTCAGAACATGAAAAAGGTTTTTCTACACTGTGAGTCAGCATGTGACTCGTCAGATTGCCCCTTCGAGAACATGAATAATTGCACTCGGAAAATGAAAAAGGTTTTTCTCCACTGTGATTCAGCATGTGCCTCGTTAGATGGCTTTTTTGAGAATATGAATAGTTGCACTCAGAACATGAAAAAGGTTTTTCTCCACTGTGAGTCAGCATGTGACTCGTAAGATTGTCCCTTCGAGAACATGAATAGTTGCACTCAAAACATGAAAAAGGTTTTTCTCCACTGTGAGTCAGCATGTGCCTCGCTAGATGGCTTTTTTTAGAATATGAATAGTTGCACTCAGCACATGAAAAAGGTTTTTCCCCACTGTGGGTAAGCATGTGGTTGGTCAGTAATATTTTTCGAGAACTTGAATAATTGCACTCAGAACATGAAAAAGTTTTTTCTACACTGTGAGTCAACATGTGACTCGTCAGATTGCCCCTTCGAGAACATGAATAATTGCACTCGGAACATGAAAAAGGTTTTTCTCCACTGTGATTCAGCATGTGCCTCGTTAGATGGCTTTTATGAGAATATGAATAGTTACACTCAGCACATGAAAAAGGTTTTTCTCCACTGTGAGTCAGCATGTGACTCGTCAGATTTCCCCTTTGAGAACATGAATAATTGCACTCAGAACATGAAAAGGGTTTTTCTCCACTGTGAGTCAGCATGTGACTCGTCAGATTGCCCCTTCGAGAACATGAATACTTGCACTCAGAACATGAAAAGGGTTTTTCTTCACTGTGAGTCAGCAAGTGGCTCTTCAGATTCCCTTTTCGAGAACATGAATAATTGCACACAGAACATGAAATTTTTTTTTCTCCACTGTGAGTCAGCATGTGACTCGTCAGATTGCTCCTTTGAGAACATGAATAATTGCACTCAGAACATGAAAAAGGTTTTTCTCCACTGTGAGTCAGCATGTGACTCGTAAGATTGTCCCTTCGAGAACATGAATAGTTGCACTCAGAACATGAAAAAGGTTTTTCTCGACTGTGAGTCAGCATGTGTTTAGTCATACATCCTCTTTGATAACATGAATAAGTGCACTCAGAACATGAAAAAGGTTTTTCTCCACTGTGAGTCAGCATGTGCCTCGCTAGATGGCTTTTTTTAGAATATGAATAGTTGCACTCAGCACATGAAAAAGGTTTTTCCCCACTGTGGGTAAGCATGTGATTGGTCAGTAATATTTTTCGAGAACTTGAATAATTGCACTCAGAACATGAAAAAGGTTTTTCTACACTGTGAGTCAGCATGTGACTCGTCAGATTGCCCCTTCGAGAACATGAATAATTGCACTCGGAACATGAAAAAGGTTTTTCTCCACTGTGATTCAGCATGTGCCTCGTTAGATGGCTTTTTTGAGAATATGAATAGTTGCACTCAGAACATGAAAAAGGTTTTTCTCCACTGTGAGTCAGCATGTGACTCGTAAGATTGTCCCTTCGAGAACATGAATAGTTGCACTCAAAACATGAAAAAGGTTTTTCTCCACTGTGAGTCAGCATGTGCCTCGCTAGATGGCTTTTTTTAGAATATGAATAGTTGCACTCAGCACATGAAAAAGGTTTTTCCCCACTGTGGGTAAGCATGTGGTTGGTCAGTAATATTTTTCGAGAACTTGAATAATTGCACTCAGAACATGAAAAAGTTTTTTCTACACTGTGAGTCAACATGTGACTCGTCAGATTGCCCCTTCGAGAACATGAATAATTGCACTCGGAACATGAAAAAGGTTTTTCTCCACTGTGATTCAGCATGTGCCTCGTTAGATGGCTTTTATGAGAATATGAATAGTTACACTCAGCACATGAAAAAGGTTTTTCTCCACTGTGAGTCAGCATGTGACTCGTCAGATTTCCCCTTTGAGAACATGAATAATTGCACTCAGAACATGAAAAGGGTTTTTCTCCACTGTGAGTCAGCATGTGACTCGTCAGATTGCCCCTTCGAGAACATGAATACTTGCACTCAGAACATGAAAAGGGTTTTTCTTCACTGTGAGTCAGCAAGTGGCTCTTCAGATTCCCTTTTCGAGAACATGAATAATTGCACACAGAACATGAAATTTTTTTTTCTCCACTGTGAGTCAGCATGTGACTCGTCAGATTGCTCCTTTGAGAACATGAATAATTGCACTCAGAACATGAAAAAGGTTTTTCTCCACTGTGAGTCAGCATGTGACTCGTAAGATTGTCCCTTCGAGAACATGAATAGTTGCACTCAGAACATGAAAAAGGTTTTTCTCGACTGTGAGTCAGCATGTGTTTAGTCATACATCCTCTTTGATAACATGAATAAGTGCACTCAGAACATGAAAAAGGTTTTTCTCCACTGTGAGTCAGCATGTGCCTCGCTAGATGGCTTTTTTTAGAATATGAATAGTTGCACTCAGCACATGAAAAAGGTTTTTCCCCACTGTGGGTAAGCATGTGATTGGTCAGTAATATTTTTCGAGAACTTGAATAATTGCACTCAGAACATGAAAAAGGTTTTTCTACACTGTGAGTCAGCATGTGACTCGTCAGATTGCCCCTTCGAGAACATGAATAATTGCACTCGGAACATGAAAAAGGTTTTTCTCCACTGTGATTCAGCATGTGCCTCGTTAGATGGCTTTTTTGAGAATATGAATAGTTGCACTCAGAACATGAAAAAGGTTTTTCTCCACTGTGAGTCAGCATGTGACTCGTAAGATTGTCCCTTCGAGAACATGAATAGTTGCACTCAAAACATGAAAAAGGTTTTTCTCCACTGTGAGTCAGCATGTGCCTCGCTAGATGGCTTTTTTTAGAATATGAATAGTTGCACTCAGCACATGAAAAAGGTTTTTCCCCACTGTGGGTAAGCATGTGGTTGGTCAGTAATATTTTTCGAGAACTTGAATAATTGCACTCAGAACATGAAAAAGTTTTTTCTACACTGTGAGTAAACATGTGACTCGTCAGATTGCCCCTTCGAGAACATGAATAATTGCACTCGGAACATGAAAAAGGTTTTTCTCCACTGTGATTCAGCATGTGCCTCGTTAGATGGCTTTTATGAGAATATGAATAGTTACACTCAGCACATGAAAAAGGTTTTTCTCCACTGTGAGTCAGCATGTGACTCGTAAGATTGTCCCTTCGAGAACATGAATAGTTGCACTCAGAACATGAAAAGGGTTTTTCTCCACTGTGAGTCAGCATGTGACTCGTCAGATTGCTCCTTCGAGAACATGAATACTTGCACTCAGAACATGAAAAGGGTTTTTCTTCACTGTGAGTCAGCAAGTGGCTCTTCAGATTCCCTTTTCGAGAACATGAATAATTGCACACAGAACATGAAATTTTTTTTTCTCCACTGTGAGTCAGCATGTGACTCGTCAGATTGCTCCTTTGAGAACATGAATAATTGCACTCAGAACATGAAAAAGGTTTTTCTCCACTGTGAGTCAGCATGTGACTCGTAAGATTGTCCCTTCGAGAACATGAATAGTTGCACTCAGAACATGAAAAAGGTTTTTCTCGACTGTGAGTCAGCATGTGTTTAGTCATACATCCTCTTTGATAACATGAATAAGTGCACTCAGAACATGAAAAAGGTTTTTCTCCACTGTGAGTCAGCATGTGCCTCGCTAGATGGCTTTTTTTAGAATATGAATAGTTGCACTCAGCACATGAAAAAGGTTTTTCCCCACTGTGGGTAAGCATGTGATTGGTCAGTAATATTTTTCGAGAACTTGAATAATTGCACTCAGAACATGAAAAAGGTTTTTCTACACTGTGAGTCAGCATGTGACTCGTCAGATTGCCCCTTCGAGAACATGAATAATTGCACTCGGAACATGAAAAAGGTTTTTCTCCACTGTGATTCAGCATGTGCCTCGTTAGATGGCTTTTTTGAGAATATGAATAGTTGCACTCAGCACATGAAAAAGGTTTTTCCCCACTGTGGGTAAGCATGTGGTTGGTCAGTAATATTTTTCGAGAACTTGAATAATTGCACTCAGAACATGAAAAAGTTTTTTCTACACTGTGAGTCAACATGTGACTCGTCAGATTGCCCCTTCGAGAACATGAATAATTGCACTCGAAACATGAAAAAGGTTTTTCTCCACTGTGAGTCAGCATGTGCATCGTTAGATGGCTTTTTTGAGAAAATGAATAGTAGCACTCAGAACATGTAAAAGGTTTTTCTCCACTGTGAGTCAGCATGTGACTCGTCAGATTGCTCTTTTGAGAACATGAATAATTGCACTTAGAACAAGAAAAGGGTTTTTCTCCACTGTGAGTCAGCATGTGACTCGTAAGATGGCTTTTTTGATTAGATGAGTAGTTGAACTCAGAACATAAAAAAGGTTTTTCACCACTGTGAGTCAGCGTGTGCCTTGTCAGATAGCTTTTTTGAGAACATGCATTGTTGCATTCGGAACATAAAAAATGTTTTTTCCATGTATGGGTGCTTAAGTGACTTTTGAAATTCGACTTATCAAAATTGGAATAGGTGCAATGAGGACAAAATAATTGTTTTTCCACAGGATGCGTCTTCAGATCTGTAGAAAAAAATAAAGAAATACGATTATAAAGGCTCAGTACGACTTAATATCAATACTAAGGATAAGAAAGCACAGAAAAATGATAAAAAATAATAATAATAAAAAAATAAGAAGGCATAAATTATAAACACAAACAAATTATTTTTACCGGACTGGACAATTCTTTCAAAGCGTTCTAAGCATTCCTTTTTTACATCCTGCAGGTCTATGTCAATTTCCATACAAGAGAATCCCCCATCATTATCTTCTCGGCGTCCGAGTTCCGCCTTGACCGTTATAGTCTTCTCATTAATGTAAGCTATAAAACAACATGTTCGTACATTGACAATTAATGTTAAACAAAAAAAAAATATAAAATTTTTTCGATAGAAAAAATCGTTGACTAACCCTGCAGAAGTGAGAATAAGGAGAAGAGAGTTCAAGATTAATTGAAAAGAATTAATAAGAATGACCCGGATGTCCGCTTCAGGAAGGAAAAGGTATTTGTTCTTAAGCACCTTCAGTGTGGAGTCATTTTAAGTCAACGAAATGATGTTTTCTTCCATCAATATGTATTTTTAACGTATGAGTATAAAGTGGACAACTTGATGAATCAAGCACTTATTGTGAGCATTAGAGGCTTCTGTGATTGTAGGGTATAGCTCTTGACTAGTAATCTGGAGGTCCCGGGATAAAATTCCAGCGGACGCAATTAAATTTTATTTGATGGCTTCATGATATCTCACAATTTATTTTTGTAGAGCGTTCCAGCGTGGGAGATACTTTCCGTATCGCCTTGGTGTAATATAAACAATACACAATATAAACATTAATTGAAATGACGCCATCTGAATAGCCAGGACTTCACACCTATCACCTCCCCATCTTCATCCCCTCCTTTCTACCAGCCTTACAACATACACCAATTAAACCAAGAGGTTCAGAGCAGTTAGGACTCATTTGGGGAATTCACAAAAACTAAATAAAAATTACTAACTTTGACTAATGTTGTAGTTTGGCTGTTCTGGTAAAGATATATATAATGATAAAAATTAAAATTACTACGGCAAAAGAGGACCGCGTGAACAAGCATATTATGTTCTGTCGCCATGGCAATCAAAAATGGACTTGGATTAATAAAAAAATAATTTATTTTACGTAAGTAATGCAACTAACTGGCTGTCTGAGTACTCTCCGCATATTGCAAGCATTCCTTCTTTGCATCTGGGAGGTCGAAATCCATAAACGTGTTCGGCATTACACATCCGCCTCCTTCCTGGGGCCCTGGTTCCGTCTTGACGAAAACAGTTTCTTGGTTTTCTAGATCCATGGCACTGCTGTGGTAGGGTTTGGTAATTGGTACAAGCCCAAACAAATATGTATGTACCTGAAACAGAACATAGTTGTAACGGAACCCTCCTTTGAAAGAGATAAATATTTTTTGGTTGAAATATTCTGTCAAAACAATGATATCTTATGCGAAACTCATATTTGGAAATAGGGATATAAATATTGTCACTATCTTGACCTTGAAGTTGACATTTGAAATCTGTTGAAAGATTCTTCGTTAATCGTCTGATAAGTTAATATAACTATAACTATAAGTAAAGTAAAGCTCGTAAACCTTTTGTTAAGTCCGCTAATCCACTTTTAATAAAATATTTGTAATTAATAATTAAATATTTTCATTATTAAAATAAGCAGACGTCTAATTGACAGTTTGAACGTTACGCAAACAAAACGCCAATAGATTTCCTAACTTAGGTGTACCGATAAGGGCCACTACCGAAATGATTAGAGTAATTATTAAAAGCATTAGAACTCACTTATAAACATCACAAGTATGGGAATATAAATTAAACTTCGTGGGTTAAACAGTGTAAGGGATAAAATGTAGAATTAGAGAGAAAAAAACCGGGTGATACGACTGGCGATGACAAAAGGATGAGTCAACAAATTAGGTTGGTTTTACAAAGACAATAATGAAGTCATAGACAAGTATTATGACATCAGCAGAATCACGCAACGTAACGCGGCGCAACGTTCTTGTCGGTGTTTACACTGGCCCACTTACGTACGCGAGCACGTACCACGTACGTGCGCGTCAGTTAATAATAATAATAAATTTATTCCCATAAAAATCATGCAATAAAACATGCGGAAACTTTGACTAGCCAACTAGGAATGGATACTGTTTTAGGCCAGTCAAATTGAAAAGTTTATTTCATATCATAATTTAGCACTTAATATAAAACAAAACCGGGAAAGTAAATAACAGCCAGATAGTAGTTGTGCGATAGCCGCGTGGACCATCAACACATGGGTGAGGTTATAATTAGAATAATCTCGGCAGGTGTGTGCCGATGTGAATTAACACTTAGATCGCACACCAAACAGAAAGGTACTCGCAATGTAAACTTACGGTTTTCGGTGAGCGCTCGGTGGTGGAGGAATTCACATGCACCTGGAGAGGATTGCACATATCGGTACGGTACACGGTAAAAGTCGTTAACTGTCATTCGATCCTGGTTTCGTTAAGGCGCAGGCGCGGGCAGCTCAGTCAACTCAAAGCCACACTGCGCAGAGACAAACTGATACATTTGCATCCTAGCCTTATTGGTTGGAGCGGAAAAAGTGTCAAAACAATACAACGTCACGAAACAGTATTAATAAAAAGACATCTCACCGCAGGAGTTGTAAGGTAGAAAAAATGTGAAGTGTATAAGTTTATAATATAGTTGGGTGATTAGAAAATAATCGATAGCATTGGTAAATAAAGTATAGATTAATACAGAATAGACAAATGTGTTTAGGGGTGATAAATATGTGTTTTTGTATTGAATGGTCTTTATAAAATTATGTATGACAATAATGCGCATGTATATTTTTATAATGAGATTATCTATTAATCTACAAACCTTCACTTTTTACCCTCCCTAAATCAGGGAGCCAGTCGTTGGCCAATTTGCGCAAAACATTTGTACTTTTCGTTTTCCAAGCATTAGGAATTATATTAAATAATTTAGGTCCTAAGTACGAGAAATGCCGTTGCCCAAGGGACGTCGAGGTTTTTATTGGGACTATTGGATTATTCCTTGAAAGTCGGGTGTCGTGAAGGTGGTCGATGGAAGAAAAGTGCTGACGTTGTTTTTGTGCAAGTAATATAATCTTTCTAATATACAGTTGTCTGAAATCGAGAACTTTTATATAAACTTTTATTAAGTGGATTTGACATTTACTTTTTAGGTTATGTTTATGTTATTCTCTTTTCAGCAGACGATAGCTTTGCCATGTCTTCTGAAAGCGATTTTGAAGATGATTTACTACGAGTATTATTATTAAATCAATATTCTCGTAAAAAGAAAAATAAAATAGCGAGAAGAAGTATTTGGGTCCACAACATTAACAAAAAAAGAAAAATGTTGGGAGAGTTCCATACTTTAGTGAAGGAACTAGAATCAGATAAGGAAATATTCTTTATGTACTTCCGTATTAGCAAAAGTGGCATTTGAAGAGCTTCACAGCATTATTGAATGTCATTTAAGGAAACAATACACGTCTTCGAAAGTCAATTGGTAAAAGACTGGCAGTTTATCTAAGGTGTGATTGTCATTCATTATATGGGTATAATATTGAACGTAGTTATTTATTTAAGTATTTATTTATTTTTTAACGCCCTATTGGGCTTTTAGATAATCACACTATGTGAGTACAAGTATGAATAGATTGTGATATTAGTTACAGTATATAAGTATAATACCAGTACAACAAGTATGAACATATTATTATGTTAGTTTTACCGGTCTTGCAATGAAAGGCTGAAATCTCCTCCCAAGCCGTACTACGTACAGCAGAATCTTTGTATTCTTTTGATTTAATGTTGTATATCACGTCATGCTGTCTAACAGTTTCAGTGAACTGTTCGTCACTCATTTTTTATTATCGAGCGACAAAACCGATATATATATATATATATATATATTTTTTTTTATATTTGGTACATTATTTTGTTACAATTTATGTTTTCCCATAGACATATGAATATTAGTAGACCTGCCCTAAGTGATTAAACGTGTATTATCCCCACTCCCCATACCGGTTCCATTGGAGCCGGCTGGGCTCGCGTATGGCCTCAAGTGAAATTTGAAAACGTGACGTCATCATTCTTGTGCGAACTATGGTCGAGGCATCATCGGTTCATTTTACGAAATAACACGGCAAAATGTTGACTTGTGAAATGAAAACTTGTAAAAATAGATGTGAAAAAGAGAATAAACCCAATTGTCGTTTTACATTCCATAAGTAAGCATTATTTTACTTTATTTTAAGCTTATTCACACCGTATTATATGGATCAGTTTTAGAAACATATACTATCACATCACAATGTAGCAATTCTCAAGTGTGCTCATCGTTGTTTACTGGGGTAAGTAAATTATGAAACATTTGTAAAAGTGTCTTAACTAAATACTCTGAAACTAACTACGACTCTGCAAACAGAAGAAATTTATTTTGCCGAATTTGGACTTCGCAAATTAGTTCATAACGTGGCGAGTAATTTGCGCTCCCATGTAAAAATGTCTATTCATTCAAAAGCAGATTTTACTTTTAAGAAGTAAATGGTGATATTATAATGCGAGATGCCTATTTACTGTCAGATTGATTTGTTGACGAATCACAGTCAGCTTCACCCCCTTCGTTCTTCAACAGTTGATTTTACCCCTCGCCATTATCTTCTCGTCTATTAATTCCTATGTCTGTGATGTTTTCCAGTAATGTAGGCCTCACTGGGTGGCTTGACCGTGTTGAGGCCTAAAACTGCTGGTAGAGTGTTGCCTAGTGTGATTCTAAAGCATCCATTTCCATTGAAAATGTATGGATCGTAAGTAGTCCAGATATGGAAATGGTGACGTCGACTCACGTTGCGTGGGGTGGCGCGGGCTAAGTGTGATCTACCTTTATGTAAGTAGTCCAGATATGGAAATGGTGACGTGGACCCACGTTGCGTGGCGTGGCGCGGGCTAAGTGTGATCTACCTTTATGCTTGTATATTATTTATTTTGACAAAAAACCGATGGATGCAAAAAGTTTCAGACGGGTTAATTGATTATTCGATATTATTATCTTAATTCTGTAGTTTCTATGAAAAGAAATCTCCCGCAAACCTTCCTGTGACTTATTTGTTGGTTGTGATATTTTGCTTTTTTGCGACAACATTTATACCATCTTTTAAGAACTTCGTTAAACCTTACTTTAGTTCTAAGTTGAATTCATTACGCGTCGTAAGGAACTGGTGTTGTGGAAATTTCTTCTAATGTAATAAACCCGCCCGTGTCTATAATGTAATGAACGGTTAGGTTGGGTTAGATTAGTAAAGGTTGGTTAAGGTTGGGTTTAGTAAATATATTTTAGGTTTGGTTATATCAGGTATGGAGGGCTTATGTGTGGTTTTTTTTTTTTATTTACAAAAATATTTTAAAATCGGTTAAAAAAACTTGCCTCAATACACTTATTTAAAAAATAACGGGTTTTTATTTACGGTATTTTTTATCGTATATATAAATTAAACATGTAAATTACGAAAAATGGTTTATCACCAGTTAGCAGTTTCTACAAACAAGTGCGAAATATGCGCAAACTTCATGTTGTTTTTCTGTCAAAATGGTACGTCAGTTGGCAAATTTTCGCGTTTATTATTATTTGATAATAATAATAATGTCATGATGGATGCAAAAAAATACCCACCGGTTCGTTAATAATTATTGCTCTCTGGCGGCCAAAATGTAGATTGATTTTGCATTTAGAACAAAGGTGGTTGGCTTTGGCCATAGATTCTTGTAAGTTACAACAGACCTGGGGCCCTAGCATGAACGATCGATAAAGCCCGATATTGACAAAATTCGATAAAATTCGTCATATAAGATCAGTTACCGATAGTTGCGAGCATGGTCAATGGTAGATTGGGTATATTCCGACCGACAATTGACAAAATTCATTGTCTATGGTCAGTTGGCGTTATTTGCGAGCACGGTTGTCAAATATTCCAACCGACGATTGACAAAAACCCGCCAAATCTATCGCGGACTCTTGGCTGTCAGTTAAACTTTCGATATAAAAACAACTTTTTAATAATGCCGTTTTTTAATATTTTTAATATTAGATATATGTTTTTTAAAGATGGGGTGGATTTTTTTAATAATGGGGGCTACCCTCGTGCATCTGCGAACGTTGAAAGTGAATCTCAAAAAGAAAAAATGATTATGCGGCAAACCCGAACGAAATGATGGATGTGTTGAAGATCGATAATGCCGGCCAATTGGCCGCGCTTAATTTAAATTGGACTAAATGATCTACATTTCGCAAAAAAGATACTTTTTATCTAGTACCAGCTATTCTGGTTTAATAACCTGGTTTAGAAAAAAAATAAACTTTACTACTTCGCAAGCAATTAGCTGTCTCTCGGAGTGAACTCGGGACGGGGATATTGAACGATGTAAATGATCTTACAAACAAATATACACATCCATCATCAAAGTCTTGCTAACGACAGCGGATGCACTGTAACCGATGGTACCTAAAACTGAAACTTACCTATTATTCTCGCTTTATTTTTTAAATTATTATCGTTTTTTAAAAACATCTTCTGAAAGTAATGCAAAATGGGCGAATGATTATTAATAAATTTAAATGTGATATTTGGAACCCTTTATTCTTTGTGTACCTTCGAGCTACTTGAGAATTTCCTAATATTATTGTGAAAATAATAATACTCCATCGGTGTTCGAAATTATACAAAAAAACTCTAATTATTATTCCTCGTACCTACCTTTATTTGTAACTCCTATGTTAGCCAGTTATTTATAATAAATTAATGTTATTTCTTTTAAATGTACATGTAGTAGGCCGAGTGGCCCAGTTGTAGCATTGTGAACCATGTAATTTTACTAACTTCATTATTAGTTCTCATTTTCTTAATAAATATAAATTTTTATTTGGTTATTTACATTTTTTTATAATAATCATAATTTTTATAAATAATCATATTTCCTTAAGTCATTACAATGTATTATTTTATTTATTAAGTTTTAATCCAGCAGGACTGGGAGGATAGTGCAATCCCAGTCTGCCATATTATATGAAATGCAGTAAAACAGGTAAACAATAAAATAAAGACCTTATGATCCCAACGAGCAATACGGCAAAGTACCAAAAGACACACACATACTTGGGACCTAAATTGTACAACAAAATCCCCCCTGAATTAAACATAAAAACTTATAATATATCAAACATAGGCCCAATAATAACTAAATGGTTGATTGGACTGGGCAGAGGAGAATCTGAAAAAATGTTAAAAAACGTCACGTAATAAATAGACATAGACTAATCACACACTATATATATCTTCCATTATTCTAATTATTGCTCATACACAATTGAAACATACACAACAGCTCAAGTTCGACTCTATCATAAGATTGTAACGATTAAACATCACAAATTAAAACATTAATGAGATATATTATAGACATACACAAATCCCACTCTTAATTTCACATATTTTTTGGTTTCTTGGAACGGGCAATTTGCCTAGTTGAATAATTTAATACCAATAATTTCGACTTGATAAGGTACAATAATCGATAATCACAAAATATTTTAATTATATCTTGTAAAACAAAGAAAAAAAAATTATAAAAATGGAAATAAGATAAAACAAAGAGAGAAAAAAAATATATATATATATTAGGCAGATACCTAAACATAAGCACCAGCGGCTGGCCCAATCCCTCGTCTCCCTCTGCTTCTCATTAGTCCACTATATGTATATTTTATATTCAAAATAATTAATGTAAATACTTACCTATATTTTGTAAAATACATTCGAACCTTCAAATTTGAAATAAATTAATTAATCATAAAACGAAATAATCGAAAACGTATTGTGTAGTGGGACCTTATAACTGGTCAAATCACAATGAAAATGTATGTAATAGGTTAAGATCCATATTAGGGAAATTTTATCACCTAAAAAACTTTGTTAATAAAAATATATTATACTGTATATATAATGCATTAGCGGAATCAATTATAGGATACGGAGTAAATAGTTGCGGATTAACGTATAAAACGTACTTAAATAAAAAAGAACAATTACAAATCCGTTTCCTAAAATTGATATCAGGCAAAAAAAATACAATTATGTGAAGGCGATTATAAAAAAATGATTTCTTTGTGTAATGTGCTCTCTATACATAGTAGGATAGATTACCAACTAACGCTAGATGAATTCTGGAACACAGAATTCAAAAAACCTGTAAACCATAACTACCCTACTAGGCATAGAGAAGCACAAATGTTCATTATTAAAATATCGCAAAATGTATACGGAGATATAACAAAAAGACATAAAATTCCGAAATTATTTAACTCATTACCAGAAAATATTAAAAATGAGACATGTCATTCAAAAATAAAAACGAAAATTAGATCGTTCTACCTCCGTCAAACATAAAAGTAATTAATATTGTGGATCAAGATATCAAGTTGAAATTAAATATATTATTAGAAGCTAATAAATAGAAAAAGTGAGAGATTTCTTACAATTAAACTGATTGATCAGTTTCGTAAGATCTAAGTAAGAGAAAATAATGTTAAAAAAAAACTGAATAAACACTTATAAAAAAAAAAAATGAAAAAAAAAAAAAAAAACCTCGTTTTTACTTTGTAATTTTCTTAATTTTATGACACTCTATCTGCTATAAACTTACATTATATAATAAATTTAAAAAAAAATGAAACTAACAGGCAGTACGAGTACTTTCCGCATATTGCACACATTCTTTCTTCACATCTTGGAGGTCGAAATCTATATCCATATACGGCATTTCACCTCCGCCTTCCTCCTGGGGCCCTGGTTCCGTCTTGATGGAAACAGTCTCTGGATTTAGTAGATCTATAGCACTGCTTTGTGGTAGCGATTGGTGATTTGTTCAAACCCAAACAAATATACCTGAAACATAACATAGTTGCAATGGAACTCTTATTCGTATGAGCTTTGCATATTTCTTGCCTCTAGTTCTGTCAAAACATCGAATTTTTGTGCATCACACATGATGGAAATAAAAAAATACTGTGTCGGTATGTGGAAATTTGAAGGCGGTCGAGAGAATCGTCATAAATCGCTGATATTTCAATTCAAACAATATCTATCTCCAAAAATAATATCCGGGAATACTTTATATTGGATCCGCCATTCCGCTTTTAACAGCAAATTGGAAATTCATATTTTTAAAGTGTGTGTACTCATATCAATGTAGTTTAAAAATCGTAACTCACCAATATTATTTTGCAACGCGTTTACAAAAACCGACTATGTCAATGTTATTTGTCTTCCATACACGACAACTTATTTATATAAGAGGCGATACGACTAATGTCAACGCTTTCGAAGATCTGTGATCATAGATATTTTATTCACTAGATTGATATCCTCTTAATTTTATAATCGACAAAAATTGTGTTCCACTTAACCACAGATATAACGGACCTATGGGCTTACCATAGACGAAGATCGATGAATCTCAAGGCCATTAAATTTAAAACAATATGTTTATGATTAAAAAAAAGGGAGTAGACAACATTATTGCACTCAAATTGTAAGAATGCAAATAATATCAAACTTTTCCAGACGGCAATAAGTTTTGTTTTGATAAAAGCAATATTTTTTTAGTCAAACAAAATTATTTCCACTTAACTGCTTTTGGAAATGACTATTTAAGTTGATAGGGCTCGAAGTACATACACAAAATAGGTGATTAGGTTTATTTTAAGTGTATTTACAAACCTTCCAAATTTAGTCATATGATACAAACAGGAAAAAAAAGCCTGTTAATCTTTTCGAAAAAATATTGCATTATTCGATTTGTCACAATTTTATTTTTTTGATCAAAGAAGGAATCGCTTTGGAAGGAAGCAACAAACATGAATATTATGTCATCCACTACATACACTTTTTCGCGACTATGCCATGTTCCTTATACGACATATTTATGGATTTATAGAAACGTTTATTTCGACAAGTCGCTGTCCTAGTTCTTGTATGTTCAATAGACCTTTTTTTGCAAAACCGAGTTATGAATCCCAATATGTTCATTAACCTATTGTGCATTAATGAAGCTCAAAAAACACATATTTTTTTTGTTTTTAAGTGACATCTTCAACTGAAAATTGAACTTGAATAATTTTACGCATCACTCGGGATTTACAATTAATCGATCAACTAAATTTTTCACCTCCAGAGTCTTAGCTCTGCTGGTCTAAGTGCGTACTTGAAGTGAAATTACACTAAACTGCGCTATATAAATGTTTTGTTATTTATTTTTATTTATAATGGTTTACCTTTCACCAAATGAAACAGTTCCATTTGAATTCACAAAATTTATCTAAGCGAACTTATATCGGAATATTGTTGAGCTAAATATATTTACAACATCGGAGTTTATGTTTCCCAAATTTCAGTTTCGTCTCATAGGCGCGTAATACTGCAAAGTTGTAGAAGAATTGCTACAATAGTACTGTTGGTACTGTCTTGTAACTGCCCTGACAGGAATATGGAACAATATTATGTGAAGCAACTCAGGAGTAATCAATGACGAATTAATTATTTTGAACCAACACATTAAATCGCAAATAATTCTTTGTTCGGATAATTTTAAATTTTTTGATCAATCAAGAAGGTAGCCACAATCTTGGCATTCTCTAGGAATTGATTTTCTAAAATTAAGATGTATTGAAATTTATTTTGGATTCTTTTAATGGAATTCTGTGAATGAAGTTCATAATTTGGAGACCAAAATGTGGAATTAACTAGTGGCATATACAATGTTTTGAAAGTGTAGAAATTGTGAAAATCATTTGTTTGTATTAAAATAAAGTCAAACATTTTCAAAGCTTTGTTGGCTATAATTTATATATGCTTCATAAAATTGAGTTTCATTACAAATCATATAACCAAGTCATTGATTTTCGAGACAGAAACTTCCGATATATTACTAATAGTATAATAATTGTCTATGTGCCGCAATCCACTTCTCCAACGAGACAAAAATGCTGCTTTGGCCGCCCCCACTGTTCTTGCTGAACTGCGAGCAATTATATCGAATAATCATTCGGTAATTTTGATGTTTTGATTAAAATATTTCGATCTTGTACATGTCGATCCCGCCCATCACTAATGTAGCTTCTCTGACAGATATTAAATAAATTATCTATGAAATTTCTTTCTCATTTTTCTCAAGGTCGCTGAAGCCGAACAGTCATCGGGTCAAAGAATCTCCTAGTCCTGACGTGTGCGGCTAAGGAGGTTAATAAATCAGTTTCTTCACACAGTCGTTTTGAAAGGGTGGGTCTCCTCCAATTGCCTAATAATATTATACAAGACGCAATTGCAATAAAATTATCATAAAACCTAGAAGGTCAGTTTCCTGATAATTATTATAATTGACTTTGACTTCATTACTGTCTATGAATAACTTAACTAAAGTATTTTGTCAACACATGCTTTCGTTTATCCCTTTTCCATACTCTGTTTAACCCACGTTGTTGATTTTATCATCTCATACTTGTGATAGATTTTCGTTAGTGCTAATACTAAATATTCATCGCTATTTGATAGCAGTCGTTATAACCAATCAAACTGACCGACCACGGTTCTTAAATTAGTTCTATGGCATACTCAAATACATAATTGTGCTGTGTTTAACGCGACCTAGCTTAAATTAAGCCATCGGTACACCTAACTTAAGGAATCTATTTGGTTTTTTTGTAAGGAACGTTTAACCCTAGAAAGATAACCATATTTTGTAGTACATAAAAAATAACCATACGCTGCAGAGGCGCATAATATATTTATCATTTTTTTAAATTAAATACCTAGGTAATGTATTTCTTTAGCGGAATTATTTTAATGTGTGGTTAATGAACTAATAATAAAAAACTTTTTTACTGAAATTATTTATTTATTTTAAAAATTAAACTTAAATTTAAAAAAACCTCTAGAAAAAAACAATAAAATTAACCGTATTCTGTTTACAGGAAAATATTATCACAAATTTATATTTTTTTTATATAAAACTAATTAAATTATTTTAATTTACTAATAAACTATAAAATAATCAGTCAAAACTATAATTATTTTGCTAAAAAATTGGTTTAGAGGCATTCAAAGCAAACATCTTTTTTGTGTTCGCCGCAAACTGTTTGTTTTTATGTTTTTGCATTTGGCGCAAGTCATCATTGACATTATTTTTTTTTTACTTAAGCAAAAGCTGCAATACCGTCTTTTCTTGGCTGGAGGTTCTTCTTCATTATCACTAGAGCTCGGCACATCTGGATTCGGAAGAATATTGGTGATATTTTCTCGCACACGCTTGAGCAAAGTAGGAGCTTCGAGTCTTTCCGTCATCCACGGTTCAGATAACTGAGTGCTTAACTTTTTCATATATTCCCTTCTATTTAGAGGCTTTTCATGTTTCGCTAGAACGTTGTGACAGTATATGACATAAGAATTGACGAATGCCATGTTCAGTATGCCATAAAGCATAGCCATTGGCCACCTATTGGTTTTTCTTGAACATGACATTGAGGAACACATTTGATCGAACGTGTCCACCCCGCCTTTAGTCTGATTATAATACATTATAATATCAGGCTTACCGGTTGTGGCGTTGATGACACCTTCTTCATCACACGATGATATCAGGTAAACCATCTTAGAGGGCTTCGGCTTGTACGAGACTAGGGTCAAACATCCATCATAGCAGAACATTGACGTGCCTACGGATCGAGACCGTGTATTTTTCAAGTCTTCGGGGATCTCCCGTTTATTGGATCGTATGGTTCCAACGAGGGTTAGTTTGTACGGCTCGTGAAGAAGGGATTTCGCGAGAGGAACCGAAGTGAACCAATTGTCACACGTAATATTCCGGTTTGTGCCATGCAAGGGCCGAGACAACTCCTTTACATAATATTCACCTTGTGGCAAACCATTAGTGTTTGTGGCTCTTCCAATATACAGCATTGCATTTAGCATGTACTTTGTTCCGCTATCACACATCATAGGGATTTTTATCCCGTATTTGCTGGGTTTATTGGGGATGTACATGCGGAATGGGCACCGTCCTCGAAACCCCAATAATTGCTCATCAATTGTGACGTGCTCATCCGGTGTATAATTCAGTTTACACTGAGTTATAAATAATTCCCACAGTTTTCTAATGGGAACAAGTGGATCTTCATGACGTAAGGAGGGCCGTATAGATTTGTCATCAAATCTCAGACATCTAATCAAGAAATCGAAACGATCTCTACTCATCACTGCCACGTAACGTGTTCCTGAAAAACTACTATTGAACAGCTCATCGGTAGACAAGTGATTGTCTTTCATCGCCGCACTCAAGGTCAGTATCCCAAACAAAGCTCGGACTTCTGTCATAGACGTATCTTTGAAAGTGGCTTTGGTCATGTTTTCTCGACGTTTTACAGAGATCTCAATATTCGTCCAACGGACGATCTCACCCACTATTTCGTCGGTAACAAACAAAGTAAAACATAATACTGGGTCATACACATTGCGACACATACGCGTTGGACCTCGGTTTGTGCGAATTATATTTATGGCAGATATCCTACCACGACTTTGTCCTTTTATTGTTGACCAGCAATGTTGGTTTTTACCCCTTAGCACACGGCGATCAGGAACAATTATACGGCGGTCACGACGTGATGTTTCCAAACTTCCAGGCTCTGAAGATACTGGTGGAGTTATAATGTCTTCATTTTGTGTATCATTCAATTCTTCTGGCACCTCATCATCGATGAACTCATCTTCATAGTCACTCTGCATTTCATCTTCACTCACATGATCTTCTGTTTCACTGCCACTCTCCTGATGTCCATCATGCTCGTTCTCTTCTTCTTCAGTTAAAAATCTCAATATTTGATCATCAGATATAATTCTTCGGCTCGTCATTATGAAGGTTAAAAAAAACATGCTAAAACAAACAATAAAATACCTATAATAAACATGTAATGTAAGTATAAACAAATTTATACTTTTACTAAAAGTCACGCAAAAGATAACCATACGCCTTTGGAGCGCATTACCTGGTCATAACTTGAAAAATATGGTACTTACCGCGTAAAAACGACCGTCCCGCGACGCTGTGCACCGACGACTGAGCTAATGAAAAAGGACAGCTAGATGCGCGAGCTCATTAGAAAGAGACAGCGTTTTCTTACCGTCGCGGGCGCCTCTGAGGCGTAGGTTATCTTTCTAGGGTTAAACTAATACGTCAAGACGTCAAAATTTCCATTTTAAGTCTAGGATTCGAAGGGCATTTGATTAAAATAATAGCAGATTATTTAAAAAAAACATGGATTACCGATATTTGTTAAATGCAGAACGACAATACGGTTTTATCTCTAGTTATTGAGTTATCTGACAATCGAAGACCATTTTTTAAACCGTTTTCAAACGTCTTAACTTCAGTCTAAGATACAGTCGCAATTATATCCTCATTTCGAATTAGGTGTTTTGACGACTATACGACTTCATGGTTTTGACAGATTATTCCAAGGAAAACCAAATATTCAAAGTTTATTCATTGAGTTCCGTTAAATTACAACTATGTTCTGTTTCAGGTATGTTTGTTTGGGCTTGAAACAATTACCAAACGCTTCCACAGCAGTGCTATGGATCTACTAAATCCAGAGACTGTTACGATCAAGACGGAACTAGGACCCCAGGAAGGAGGCGGAGATGAAATTTCAAATACGGATATAGATGTCGACCTCCCAGATGTAAAGAAGGAATGTTTGCAATATGCGGAAAGTACGCAGACAGCCAGTTAGTTGCAATGCATATTTACAAAATGTTAAACTCGGATGTTCAGAATCCATGTCCTTTATGAAATGTCGTTCAAACAGGGCAATTGCGTGTTCACTACTTCCTCTCTTGTTGCGTATAAGTATATTTGGTATTTACCTTATCACTCCCTTGACTCCCGAACAAAACTCCGCACTAAAGTTACTCAAATCACTGAAGCTGACATTTGGGAGCATTGCTATTTCTTAAATTAATCTTGTCTCTTTGGATGGTTTGTGTTACAGAATTTGAACAATTCAACAAATTTCAAAGTTCATTTTCATGTTCCGTTCAACATTTTTTGTTCATCGATAATTAATTAACTTTATTTAATTTTTTCAGGTTGCTTTCATGTGGAGTCTTTTACCAGCAATGCGGATCTTCGACCCCGAGAAGAAAATAGAGGGGGATTTACTTATACGGAAATTGACATAGACCTGCCGAATATTAAAAAGGAATGCCTAGAACGTTTTGAAAGAATTAACCAGAGAGCAGGTAAAAATTTTTTTTCTTAATAGTTCAGTGAATCTATAAAAAACGGCCCAAACTGGAAATTAGGCAAATGATGAAATTTCGCATGTTAATTCTATCTTATACGGGAAGTATGTTCACAAAAGTTCCACTAAAGCCATTATGTCCCCTAACTAGAACAAAATGTCAGAAAGTTATTTCCCGAAATGATTCAACAGTACCCAAAAATAATGTAAAGTATAACTATTTGCTATCTGCAATTGTCAAGTTAATTTGAATAAGATTCGTATGAAAAAAAAAGAAAATTAAATTATTTTGCCAAATTTAATAAACTTTTTCCTGAGACAGAAAATAAATTCAATTTCATGGAAGATTGTAATTTGAGAAAAAAAAAATTTTTGATGCTAAACTACCTCATGGATATCGTGGAAAAATATATATAGTTTTGTCACTAGAAATTTACGAAAAATTAATTCGTTTTTGAATTGTGATGCAGGCAAGACATAAGCTTGTGTACGAAGTCCTCTCTTGCAGTATTTACACATATTTGGTATTTGCCATAAAATATGACTTTGCTGGAAACTGCCAAACTACACCACACTTTAAACTTGCTGAGTTGTTTTTTGTAAATACCGCATCAAAGTCAAAACTGCTCCGTACCATCTTGGGGCAATTGGAGTATGTTGTGAGGCTGATGGTAGAGAGAAGGGGAAGGAGATAATGATGTGGAAGTTGAATAAACATGGCCAAAGCTATTTCAGCCACGTTACATTCGAAAATTATTTTCATAAGAATAGATCTATTAATATTTTTTATCTATTTTTAGTTATATTCTATCGGTATTTTATATTTTTAAACCCGGGTGATACTTAGAGTATCTTCAACTTAGGGATGTCAAAAGTGAGATTTACCTGGCTATTCACCTTTTGTCACCAAACACGGCCAAAGCCATATTAATCAACATTTCAATTGTGACTTGTGTCTTTACTCCTGGACGATGCTCAGAGTATTTTCCAGTCAACATCCATTGCAACGTGGCGCAAGAAGGTTGTATATTATTTTGAAGGAAAAAATTGTGAAATAACACAAACTAATCGAATAATATTTAGTTGAACCCCGACCACCGGATTACTAATCGAGAGCCTTACGGCTTGAATTCGGAAGTCGCTATTTAATTAATTTATTTATTTTATTAATACAAGACTTAGAGGGTACATATGGTTTTTGTGATATTTCACCCTCCATGCTAGGGATGACCCTATGTTACGGAGGGTGAATTTTACAGTTTGAACGGAATCTATACATTACTAATATATGAAAAAGAAAAATGATGAAAAGCTAGTTTTGGTTGCAAGAATAGAATGGAGAAGTTAGAGAATTATAAGATCAAGTAAATAGATCAGATTAATTATTTATGTACATACTATACCGCTATGTAAGGGAATAAGGATATGTTATGTTTTGTCTGAAAGGTGATTAAATTGATAGAGTGTAGAATGAAACATTTCTACCAAAAGGTCCCCGGTTTCTTAAGTTTTCACCTCATCTTATTTTTAACATGAAATTTTTTTTTGTATTATAATAAATAAATGAGTCGTGTTTTTTCTATACCCGCTATATCAACTTTCATTGATTTGGAGAAAACCGCAAAAAACTGTCACATCTCTAGCGTACATAAGTTTGGGAATTGGTAGTGAGACAATGCAAGATATGGATGTTGTAGGTCACTGTGTTTATTGAGTCAGGATAATACATTTATTGAGAGTCAGTTGCCGTGACGAGGAGATGATGTAGGACAGATGTTGAATACTCCGGTTGCTGCGATGATGTGGTGGTCAAGCGCGGGTCAGTGAGTCGACGCCGGGCGCTGGTGACCGGGACTCGATGAAGGTCAGGTACTGGCGAAGAACGTAGGTCTTCAGGCACTCCAGTGCTGACGAGACGGCCAAAGGTGCGGTGGACCTTGTAGGCGGTTGAACGGGCGCGGTGTGACCAGTGAGGATGCTGCGTGTCCTCGTGGTGGTCATGATGCGTGGAAGAAATGCCGGTCAGAGACGCTGGGACCAGGGCGCTTGTAATCCAAGTAGCGCATGCCAGGGACGACGATCCGGACAAGGCGCTAGGTTGATGTCCCGGTAGAGTCCATGATGGTGCGGGCGAAGCCGGGTATATGTCCTTCGTGGAGGGGCACGGGGCCCCCCAGTTGTCACTCGTGTTGAGTGGAACGATGTGGAATGATGACTGACTACTGACTACTGACTGACTGACTGATGTACTTCGGTCCTCCACCGCTTATATACCTGCTGATTCCTTTGTTGTCTGCCACGGGTTGGAGTAGCGTCTGGACTTCGAACCCGCAGAACTGCTGACTCGGTTTATTGTCTGGGCGTTTGCATCACCCTATATCCAAGTCAGCAGTCTACGTATGATGGTACAGATATTACTATTGAAGTCTCGAAAGAATAATTGCTGTCTCGGCTGTTTTAACACATGCCGTCTGGTTATGATTTTGATGCCTCTAGGAGCGGTGACATAACCGCTACATAAGTAATTGCATTACAATTTTTTATTTAATGAATTGGAGTAATAAAATATCGAAAAGCATTTATTTTTCTATATATTTCTAGCAATAATTAAGTAATTTCGATAAATAAAATGGATAAAGCGGATTTTGATACTCACTTCGTGATATAAAGGCTTTTAAAAGTCAACTGAGCCGACATGGCGGGTTTAGAAACACACGCGTAGATCATTTTGACACACAAGCGTGGCGTCAGAGCGGCGGCCATATTGTTTTATGGCAAAATAACTGCTTGTGATTGGTTGAATCCGATATAGTGGGTTTTGATAGTAACATTCTGTATGATATAGCGGATTTGGTTTCTCACTCGCAGTTTTAACATGGTTTTTGGTCGTGATAAGGAGGGTTTTGAAACTCAATCTTAGGCTCCTCTTGTTGCTCGCAAAAATGTTAACAAGATGTCATACTCAGATCATTTTGTCAAAAAATCGGATATAGTGGGTATAGAAATTATAGGATTCAAATATTGTTGGAAGAAAACATCATTCTATCGACTTTTAACTAGCCAACTACAACTGGAGGTGCTCAAGAGCAAATGGTTTTCAAATGGGATCATTCCCATTTCCTAAATTAACCGTAAAGTCCCTGTACAAATTTACGCTTCTAGATTGTTAATCAATTAAATCTTTAATCGTAAAAACGTATTTAATTTCAAGTTATTTTAATTAAAATAATTCCTTTTATGTATTTCAATGTCCAACGTATGTATCGTTTCTTTGTTATTCTAGGTAGCATTATTATGGAGACTTTTGCCATCAAGGCAGAAATTTGACGCCGAGCAGAAGATGAAGGGGGATTTCCTTACATGGAATTTAACAAAGACCTACCAGGTCTTAAAAAGGAATACTTAGAAGTCTTTGAAAGAATTACCCAGACACCAGGTAAAACCGATGTTTATAAGATTTAGATATTTCTGCTCTACTGTTTTTCTAGTTGTTTATGAATTTACTAATGTAAGTGGAGATAATAAGTTACACTTAACACTTTTTATCCGTATTCTTTTTCAGATTTGTCGCCAGATCTCAAAACGCATCCTGGGGAAAACTCCAGCCATCCTATTTCAAATTTTGAACCCCAATTTCGCACTCACACTGGAGAAAAACCATTTTCATGTTTCGAGTGCAACTATTCATCTTATCGGAAGGGCGTTCTGATGAGCCATATCTTGACTCACACTATAGGAAAACTTTATTTGTGTTCATTGTGCAACAATTCATTTTCTCAAAAGAGCAGTCTGACCAGTCACATTCTGACTCACAATGGAGAAAAACCCTTTTCATGTTCTAAGTGCAACTATTCATCTCATCTTAAGAGCGTTCTGATGAGCCACATGTTGACTCACACTAAAGAAAAACCTTTTTCATGTTTGAAGTGCAACTACTCGTGTACTCAAAAGAGATTATTGACGAGCTACATGCTGTCTCACATTGCGGAAAAACCTTTTAAATGTTCTTGGTGCCACAATTCATTTACTCATCAAGGTAATCTGACCAGGCATATGCTGACTCACACTAAAGAAAAACCTTTTTCATGTTCTTTGTGCAACAAATCATTTACTCAAAATGGTCATCTGACGAGCCACATGCTGACTCACACTGGAGAGAAACTTTTTTCATGTTCTTTGTGCAACAAATCATTTACTCAAAAAAGTTATCTGACGAGCCACATGCTGACTCACACCGGAGAAAAACCTTTTTCATGTTCTGAGTGCAATTATTCATCCCATCGGAAGGGCGCTCTGATGAGCCACATGTTGACTCACACTAAAGAAAAACCTTATGCATGTTCTTTGTGCAACAAATCATTTACTCAAAATGGTCATTTGACGAGCCACATGCTGACTCACACTGGAGAGAAACCCTTTAAAAAAAAAAGTAAAAAAAGGGCGCTAAAAGTAGTGCGCTATTGTTATAAAGTAATAATGATCATTTATGTTAATTATGCCAATTATGCTATTGAAACAGTAAATATAAAGTAAGAACAACAAATATCATAGTTTGAGGTAGGTGTGAGATAGATAGTATTGAAACAACTCAAGTATGTCACAAGAAATCATTTATTGTCAAAGAACGAAACAACGATTATTTTAGTTATTATTTGGGATTAGATTTAACCAGAACATGAGGTTCATAATTTAGGATAGATAACAATATCTGAAGGTGTGTGCTTCGAATATCACTAGCACAGTTGGAATTAAATGGTAGCAATTTTATAAGTTAATTAGTGATAAAGGAATACAACGATTATAATCTGACCTGTTTCATAATAGGGCGCCATGCGACTCATAGATTAGTTCTGCAAAATTTATCAAGGATAACGTGATGTCCAGCGATTAAAACAGGTAGCTAAACAGGAACAATATGTCCGCAAGATTCCTCCCATAATGTCGCCTGGATAAATCGCTCCAATCCTTCTAGTTTTAAAGTGTTTCCTTGACCGCCGCCCGTTTGGTACTAGAAGTGAGTCGTTCGCGAACGAGTCGGCTCAGTGAACCGGATCTCTACACGGATCCGTAAGATCCGGTTCCCAAATCAGCCGCTCACTCGTTCGCGGATCAGTAGGGACTTACCCGTTCGGGAACGTTGAGCCGGTGACCCGCTTCACTCGTTCGCGAATGGTGAGCCGGTGAGCAGGTGACCCGCCACACCCGAAGAGCCGACTCCCGTTCGCGAACGAAGATTCGCATACATCGTTCAATGGATCTCACGGCTCGCGGGTCACTACTGACGTACTGATCGGATTGATCATAGATACAACATAATAATATTGGTATTCCCGCTTGCATAACATTTTAGTTGTTGTGTCGGCACTTATCTAGTTTATTTTAACAGGAACAAGGACGAGTTATATTATGTTCATGGTTTATTTTCAGTTAATCATTGATATCTAAATAATCGTAAAAAAGAGTAATATTGGTATTGAGTTCTTACATGAACGACGTTTTTAACTATTATTCTCACACCGAAGTATTTTGTTTCACAACACATTTTTTATGTTGATCTAAAAACTTCCGACACGTTTCTGGCAATTCTCAGCTGCTGGTCTTTTGAGACCTTCGACTGCTTCTCTGCCAAGACATCTTGTAGAGCTGTCAGATGTGTTTGAGCTTCATAAAGCACATCTACCCCTGAGGTGCAAGGATATTCTACTTCGGAATCATCCGAGCCTTTGGATGACGCAATCGATGAGGTTTCGTTTGCATCCTCAATTGAGACGCTATTTTCTCCAATAATCCTAGGCTGTGTTGTGTTCAGATGTCTTTTTTTCGGACGGTTCATTTTTTTAACACTGGATTTTTTTTTTTTAAATAATTGGTTTTGTACAATTCGTATTTATTTGTGTTTATTTTTTTATTCGCTTCACCACTTTAGTTGATAAGTCGATGATTTGCGCCTGTCAGCTGTCATGTAGGCAATATTGCTAACTTGCCACAGTAAGTAGTTGTGGGTACTTGATGTTAATTCGTACTTTGAAACAGCGCCTTGATTTGGATGATCTGCTAAACTCGTATATCTTGTTTCACAATGATTTAAATAATGTTGCAGGAAAAAAAAAGGAATTAAGAAAGTAAACTTAGTATTACTAGAAATCGAACTGGGGACCTCCGGATCTATGTGCGGATTCGCTCACCACTGGGCTATCGGCCGCTTTTGGTTAACCGGGAATTAAGAGTAATATAAAATTTTCTTCGCACAGGTATGTTTACGGTGATTAGAATAAAAGGATATTATTTCGGCAATAACACTATGATCCTTCACAGTTGAATTAAACACTTGTAAATCTGGTTAATTAAAGCGTTAAGATTTCACAAACTTCGATTATTCGTATTATTTGTTTTTATTTTCACACAGGTATGTTTACAGTGATTAGAATGACAGGTTATTATTTCGGCAACAACACTCTGACACTTCACAGTTGAATTAAACACTTGTAAATTCTGTAAAATAAGAGCGTTAATATTTCACAAACTTCGATTATTCTCTACACTGATCTTCGGGGACATGTTTATAGATAAATTTTATGGATATTAGGTTTTGTAGGCTTCAGATTTTGTATTATTAAGTGGAGCGAATTTTCGACATGCACTCTGTTGATAAATAATAAAGTTATTAAACTTAAGCGTGGTTACTAAACCACTAACCAAATGCACACGAAAGGGTGTTAAAATTGATACTAATTGAGAACGATTCGTTAAAGCGTTTCATCAATGTAAAGAACTGCTAATGAACGCTCCTGTATTAAGATACCCCGATTTTGACAAGGAATTTACCATTACGACGGACGCTAGCAATATAGCCCTCGGCGCCGTACTGAGTCAAGACTCGCACCCAATTGCGTATATCTCGCGTACGCTTCCCGTAACGGAAAGTAAGTGTGATGTTCTGTTGTCGGTAGTTATTAATTGTTTCCAGGACTTTAAATATAGCTCACGGTTCGTTATATTATTAAAACTCTCAAAGGTTCGTTACAGATTTATTTACGATAAATGATTACTACAACCGAGCTTGTACAATAGAGGATGATAACGTCAGTTTGCTAGTGGGGTGATTTCTCGTCTGACGGCGGCCAAGCTATACTGCCGTCCGCGTAAACCGATCGGAAATGCTCGGCGTTCCCGAGTAGTTCCGATCGCTTGTCAGAGTTACCATACACTACATCTTCCCCCCTTTAATCGAACGTTACTAGTACAATGACAATACATTTAAAATTTTAGACTCATATTATACAATTTACATGTTTACAATTATTTTCTTAAATATAAATATTCCATTATTACACACTATTTTATTTACACTATTCACATAAGACCATTTGTATCTTTCTTGGGAAGGATTCATCTCGGTCGAAGTCTTCTCGACCATGGTTCCGGATGTACAACCTCTGTACTGGGTACTGGTTCCGAAAGTTCCCCCGAAGTACTGGGCATCGGTTCTGCGCCATCCAGCATCGCTTCCCCAATTTGTTACGCACAAAAAGCCCGAAGATATCGATCTACTGAGTGGTTTATTAACGAGTTAGTCCAGGGGCGTACAACTCCCGTCTGACCTTGTAACCCTGATGGGAGGAGTTATTCAATACCCAAATTCTTGTAGACAAAGCTGTTGTGGCTGAAAGCTCAGATCTCATTGGCTCAGAGCAAAAATTGTAGTTTGATCTCTCGCTCTCTACCATAGCGACTTGTGTAACAGAAAGAGAAGCTAAGCATGTGTTATGCTGCGATAAAAATTAACGGTAATTTCCAAGACGCCATTTCGAAAGTTAGTCAGTTGAAGTTTTTAGCGTAAATATTTTGAATTTTGAAAATCGTCTAACCCATCTAAAAACAATGATGCGTGCTAGAATTCTTCAAGGTGATAAATTAATGCCGTGTTGTGTTAAAGGTTGCTCAGACGGATTCGATAATCCGGTGCTAGCAAGAAGCAGCAAGAAATACGTTTGTTTGTGGGTGTCATTTCGCAATTCAAAGCAAAAATACGGTACTTTTGGGATTAAAAAAGAATGCTTGGCAACGCTTAATCTTCCAGTCATCATATAATATCCTGTCTATCTCCACTAACTGGAAAAAAGACCCGAACCCGTTGTTAAATACAGGTACTAACCTCTCGTTCTTTGATACAATGTTCCTGATTCCTGAATGTACTTCATTGGCTAATAATTTAATTAATTTTCCTTTTCAGACCTATCCGTATTCCGACGCGATACTATAATACGTATTAGGATGCTAAAACTGCTAAACAAAGCCACGATTACATCAAACAAGGTCATTTAAACCTCTCCAGAATTGCATCATGTAAGTATTCAGATTTAACCAGCATTTTCCATGATGTTTGCTGACAACAAAGCTGTGGAAATTATATGAAACCCTTGCAGGAGAATTTAACTTCTAGTGCTGTAGCAATAATAATTATTTACACTCAAATTTGTTATAACAGACTTTTCTGTAGGCCTTTTAAAGGTAAAAAATTCCGTATTACATTATTTTGATATTCTCATAAGGTCTCGCCAGCGTTAGCAATGTAAGCGGCCAAAAATAATCTTTATATCGACTTTTCTCTGCTTTTTATCAATATGTGTCAATGCATGTGTTATTTATCTAAGCCTTCCGGAAAATTTTCTCTAAATGATGCTGAAAACCTTAACGAAATCAGTCGCATAGTTAAGAAGAACTAAGCGCACAAACAGACAGACGCGAATTTCACTTTATTTTAAACTATTTATAGATAATGGATTCCACCACGAATTGTCAGTATTCAAAATAGAAATATTAATTACATGTTCTTAACTTCTATTTCATAATATCTTTTGTTGTTTTACAAGCTATATTTCTTTACAAGCTTTTATTATGTACACGATTTTTATTTATTATATTATGGTTTATGTATTATGATTTAAATTATACCATGTAAAAGTCAAAAGGCGTTACTATTGTTGTTCGTCTATCCAGGGTCGGCCCTGAGCCAAATGGCGCATGGCACAAGTAAAATTTTAGCGCTCTTTGTCAAAACCAGTAGATGCCTAGGCCCTAGGTAGTAGATAGGCGATCACTGTAATCAATTATATTTTGATGATTTGTATGTATGCGTAGCGTGGTTTTTATGAAAGATAATCTTACGTTGGTTTAGGTATTATCACCCTTGGAAATTCAGCGCCCGAAGTGGACTGCTCTAATTGCGCCTGCACAGGGTCGGCCCTGCCTCTAATTCTTTTTTTTATTACTTGACATAATGAATATCTTTCAACACGTTGAATATGTATTTTGTGTATATATTCTTGTATTTTTGTGCAAGGTCAAATTAAATCCAATTAAGTTGTTGCAGTAAGACAGATATCCTGGGTTCGATTCCTAGTTGAGACCGTTACTATTTATTTTTCTGTGTCTTGTTCTGTTTCATGTTTTGTTTAGATATATTAGTATTATCTTCTACTTCAATGATAAATCAATGCTCAATACATCGGTTGTACTGACCCTGTTTTGTATTACTGTCCATTGTCTTTTTGAAAATAAAAAGTATTTTTATGTGTGCATTGCTGTGGGTTTTTTTTTTTATTTTCCTTTTCCTGCATTCCAATATTTTTATTTTTAAAATATAAATTTTTGGGCTAGTGAATGAACGATGTTAGCTGGGTGCAGTTATATTGTCTATGTTTGCACTTTTTTAAATGGCTTTGAGATTTATTTATGGTCCACAATATATTTACCTGTCTGGACCAAACGACCGTTTTATCTGTGGTCGTCTGTGGTTAAGGGGGTGACAAAATGGGGCCATACAAAAAGCCCGAAGATATCGATCTAGAGAGTTGTTTATTTATGCAATGGCGTCTTGCATCATCGCACAATACCGATGTTGTTCCTCTTTTCTGAAGTAATATTGTATACACTGCACCCTATTTGTGTTCCATTTATACAGTTTTGTATCACTTTAGTGAACACCACATTTCTATCCCGAAATTAATCACATTCTTGCACTTCTACTTTTCTTGTGACGTTTCTTCAACCCATTGGAACTGTTCCCCTGTACGTAAGTAGTTTCATTAGTTATATTGACTTAGAAATAACTTATTGGTGCGTGTTTATTATAAGAATTTATTTGTCAACATTCAAACACGTGACAGACGGTACATTGGGTTGTTCATTGAAGATTTACAGCAGCTGTCCAAAATGCCGACCGAGCTATTAGTAATTTTATGTCTTTACACTGAGTGGAAAACTTATTCCAATTAGTCAATTCCATTATGTCATTTCCAATTACATTATTACATTAGTCAATTCCATTATGTCAATTCCAATTACATCACATATTTTGTGTTTACTCATTGTCATTAATTGACACCAATTCTTTTTTGTTTACTCACTGAAATACAGTAATTAATTTTGTATAATTATTAATATCTACCACATCTGGTCATGAACACGGCTTAAGCCGTTTAAAGCAACTTCTATATTCTGAATGGTGATCTTTTACCATTGTGACATTTGGGTTATCTATCTCTCGGATGATAATGAAGCAACTCTTTGCAATAATTGTTGTATGAAAAGTACTAGTACATATTGGATAACTTTGCGGCATTTGAATAAGCCGACGTAGCGCAATTGGTAGAGCACCTGGCCCGCAATCTATCTTATTAGCACAAAAATTAATCATAAAAATAATTCTCAAACTCTTAATTCCTCTTTCTACCAACACTGATACTATCTTCAATACTATCAACGTTATGGACATAAAACAGCTCTTTGCAAGATCCATTTTGATTAATTTACACCAAAAAACTACACAAACCAACTCAAACGATACACAATACCCGAGCCAAAAATAAAGAACTTCTTCAAACTCCTTTTGCCAGAACCACCTTTGGGCAAAAACATTTTAAATACCCAGCTGGCAAACTATACAATACACTACCAGCTACGATTTGACAAAGAGAGCCAATAACCAAATTCAAAATGAAATAAAGGAATGGATCACAAGCATTGGGCGTCCCACTATCGCAAACATCTGTAAACCAAATTACACGTAAACAATAACAACAATTCAAATTCAAAATAAAACATTAGAATCAATTATTTTATAAAAATCCCATATTTGAGGAATACTTGGAGCAGGTGGATGAGTTTGTGTATTTAGGAAGTATGTTTACGAGAGATGGGAAGGCTGACAGAGATATTGAAAGAAGGGTTAATGCAGGTAATTCCGTTAATGGAGGACTGAACGCCGTTGGCGCTAACAAAAAATTGTCCAAAGAAGCGAAGTTAGCAGTCCACAACGGAGTGCTGGTACCTACCTTGATGTATGGAAGTGAGGCATGGAACTGGCAAAGAAAGGATGAAAGTAGATTGAATGCTGTTGAAATGAGATCCCTGAGGCGTATGTGTGGTAAAACCATGTTTGATCGTGTGAGGAATGTGGAGGTCCGCAAAGAGTGCAAGGCTGATGTAAGCGTAATGAGTAAGATTAAGAAAGGGACGCTTAGATGGTTTGGGCATGTAGAGCGAATGAGCGAAGATAGGAGTGTAAGGAGGATATATGATGCAATTGCGAATGGTAGCAGAAGTCGGGGACGCCCGAGGAAGACATGGCACGATCAAGTGAATCAGATACTCGAGTCGGGCCATGTCAAGAGTCAGAATAATAGAAGAGTATGTATGAGACGATGTATGAATGTGAATGAGGCAAGGAGTGTGTGCCAAGACCGAGTTGTTTGGCGGTCCGTCCTCTCTGCCTACCCCTGCGGAGAAACGGCGTGATGGTTAGTTAGTTAGTTAGTTAGTTAGTTAGTTAGTTAGTTTCCCTTTGTAACTACTTCCTCCAACTAAATGCATTTATATTGCAAATATTTTTACAATATTGTCGTACCTGTACCTAATCTTTCTATTATCCATCTATTGACTCCATAGTTTAAAATGTATACAACTTTGTAATATGTATTTTGATTTAGTCATGCATGTAAATATTCTTTAAGTATCTGAATACGTCTGTCTCGACACAGTTGAACCCTAGTGAGACAGATGTCGATAAAATACACGTAAAAAACTTTATATTGATAGATAAAAAAAAAAATAAAAAAAATCTAAAGGTTGCGGGTTCAGCTCCCGTCAGCGGTATTAATTTTTTCTTTGAAGATTTTTCAAAATTATATAGGTGTTTATTTATTTATTTATTTTATATTATAGAAACAAACAGTACATGATTTACAGAGATGAAACAATATACAGGAATAAGATACTTCATGTTGTGTACCTATGATATGTTTCCTTGGAATGTCTGCTAAGTGGTATGTTTATTCCTTAATTACCAGGTGACTTGTGTAGTTTATAGGTGTGTGTGTGACGTGTGTAATGTATGTGTGAGTGTTTGTGTGTGTGTGTGTGTGTGTCTGTATGTATGCGCATTGAATTCTTTAAATTAATGACATGATGCCACGTTTGAATTTGGGCAGTGAATCCGAAAAAATGTCAATGTTAGAGTTAAGACAAATATTATTTAGAGTATGAAGAGCTCGGTTAATTGTCGAATTAGATGCTGCATTTGTTTTATAATTTAGCGTGTGGAATAGCACTGTATGTCGTGTACGTCTCAAAGGTATGTTAAAATTAATAAGGGACAGAAGTTCAGTACAGTCAATCTCATTGTTTAAAATTCTGTGTATAAATATTGAGTCAGCTACTGCTCGTCTTCGCTGCAAAGTTTCAAATGTACACTCAAAATTATTGTTGAATCTGTGGGTAATATATTTTATAAATTTGTTTTGGATTCGTTCTATACTATCTATGTAAAGTTTATATTGCGGATTCCAAATAGGCGATGCATATTCCAGTGTACTTCTGACTTATGCGAAATATAACATTACAATTGTACGCGGATTATTGAATATTTTACTTACACGTAGCACGAAACCAAGCATTTTATATGACCTATTAACGATAGAGTCAACGTGCTTATTAAATATAAGTTTGCTATCAAGGTAAACGCCGAGGTCTTTACATTCCGTTTTAGAGATGACAGGTTCATTGTTGAGTGAATATGAGTACTTAATTACGAGTTTGTTTCTGGTGAATGTCATAGTGTGACATTTAGAAACGTTTATATCTAGACAGTTAACTTTACAATACTTGCAAAGCCTATCTAGGTCACTCTGTAACGCTTCGCAGGTGTTTCAGGCTAATAATTATTGCTTAAAAATAATGAATGTTCTATTTCATATCTGATTTGTTTTGAAGTTGGACCTTTTCCCAGAAGGCCATGGATATTCCCAACACAGAGAGTGTTTCCATAAAGGTGGAAGCAGGGTCGCAGGATGAGGACGAATGTGATATGCCGTATACCGAAATAGATATCTACCTCCCGTATGTAAAGAAGGAATGTTTGCAGTATGCAGCGAGTAGTAAGTTGCATTGAAATAGATAGGTTTTCAAGAAACTGCGCGTATTGTACAGGGCTAGCAGATTCTTTAATGGTGACCAGCTGCAAACCCCATACAGATCTCAATTACGCGTATGCCCATATACTTGATTAACCTACATGACTGTGCAAATGTGTCCACGGGGTTCCGCGGATAGTGAGAGTATCTACCAATTAGATAATATTGGAGTAACTGGTTGGACTCACTCAAATCTACAACATAGTAAATTTGACAGCTCTACCTACAGTTAATACGATTTAATATTACGTTTTTTCTGCCAGTCATGTTTGTGAAGTCAAAATTGTACTGAGTTCTCTTTAGGAACAGAGCGGTCTTTCTTCTGCCGTCTTATTGGTAAAAGTGGCAGTCATATGTTTTAAATATCGATCTAAATTTTATTGTGCACTGATTTTTGCCGCACGGTTTTTGATTGTGCATAATATTTTAGTTTTATTTTAATCACAATGTCAAGTAAATCCATAAAATATAACGAGTTCGATTTAGTTTCGTTCCAAGTCATTGAATGTTTAATGTGACCGGAAGCAAAATTAACAAACTGTCAACTGGAAAATGTATTTTTTTTTTTGTACAGAAAGCATTTTTAGCTTTATGATGCGATTATATTAAAACTATAATATATAACTGACTGTATAATTTGATTGAACTGTTTTCCATCTTGATATTTGACATCATTGATTCACAAGGTCAAATAATCGTTCGTGATATTAATTGGAGGTGGTCCAGTTTACCTCCGAGATCTCGTTCCAACTGAATGTGATTATTATGTTATTTATTTTTAGCTGGGACCATTTACCAGGAAGCAATGGGTCTTCCCAACAGTGTTTCCATCAAGGTGGAACCAGGGTCCCAGGAAGAGGGTGGATGTGAAATGTCGTACACAGATATAAATATATACCACCCGGACGTGAAGACTGAGTTTTTGCAGTATGCGGAGAGTTCTCCGATAACCTACAAGTTAGGTAACAAAGGTATGTTGGTTTCAGATGTTCGGAATTCTTTCCTGTTTCAAAGTCCTTGCCTTTCATCGGTTATGCTGTTATTTTCTATAAAAATTAATATTAACTGTCAAATAAAGCAACATTTTAATAAATAATGCTCATAATATATCGTGTATTTTATAAGCGGATTTTAATTTTTTAAAGTTAACGATTTATTCTCATCTTTTTGTTGTTGTTATTTACTTCAATAATTAAGCTTAGTGCCCATTCTTTTCAGATTTATTGGTGAATCTGATGACGCGACCTAGGGAAAAACGACACTCTTGTCCCCATTGTAACTATTCTTGCATTCGAAATTCATCGTTAAAACAGCACTTGCGCACCCATACTGACGAAAAAACCTTTTCATGTTCCGAATGTCGTTATTCATGTTTTCGAAAAAGTGATTTAACAATTCACTTGTTTTCACACTGTAGCGAAAAACCCTTTTCATGTTCCTACTGCAACTATTCGAGTTCTACTAAGAAACAACTAAAAATTCATATGTTTACCCACAGTGGGATAAAACCTTTTTCATGTTCCGACTGCAACTATTCGAGTTTGACAAAAGGACAACTAAAAATTCATATGTTTACCCACAGTGGAATAAAACCTTTTTCATGTTCCGACTGCAACTATTCGAGTTTGACAAAGGGACAGCTAAAAGTTCATATGTTTACCCACAGTGGAGAAAAACCTTTTTCATGTCGCGACTGCAACTTTTCATGTTCAACAAAGCAACATCTAAAATATCACATGTTTACCCATAGTGGAGAAAAACCTATTTCATGTTCCGACTGTAACTATTCATGTTCAACAGCGGGACACCTAAATTTCATATGTTTAACCACAATGGAATAAAACCTTTTTCATGTTCCGACTGCAACTATTCGAGTTTGACAAAGGGACAGCTAAAAGTTCATATGTTTACCCACAGTGGAGAAAAACCTTTTTCATGTCCCGACTGCAACTTTTCATGTTTTACAAAGCAACATCTAAAATATCACATGTTTACCCATAGTGGAGAAAAACCTTTTTCATGTCCCGACTGCAACTATTCATGTCAACAAAGCAACATCTAAAATATCACATGTTTACCCATAGTGGAGAAAAACCTTTTTCATGTTCCGACTGTAACTATTCATGTTCAACAACGGGGCGACTAAAACAACATATGTTTTCCCACAGTGGAATAAAACCTTTTTCATGTCTGACTGCAACTATTCATGTTCAATAAAGCAAAATCTAAAAGTTCACATGTTAACCCACAGCAGAAAAAACCCTTTTCTTGTTTCGACTGCAACTATTCATGTTCATCAAATATCGCATGATCACACACAGTAGACAAAAACCATTTTCATGTTCTGACTGCAGCTATTATTTTTCATCAAAGCGACAGCTAGAAGTTCACATGTTTACCTACAGCGGAAAAAAATCTTTTTTTATGTGCTGACTGCAAATATTCATGTTCTAGAAAGGAAGATCTAAAAACACCCTTGGTGATTCACAGTCAAGTAAAATCTCTTACCTGAATCGATTGCAACTTTTCGTGTTTTCGAAAGTTTGCTCTAAAAAAACACATGCTCACTCACAGTGGAGGAAAACTCTTTTAATATCCTGACTGTATAAATTAATATTTTAAAAAAGGACATTGGTGATGATCTGGTTTTGTAAATCACGCAGACCATCAAGGAATAATTAGTTCCCTTTATAAAATAAGAATGATTGCGAAATTTGCTCTGCAGGCGGCGTAACAATATTATCCATTAAGTCCCCCAAATACATTAATAACAGAGGTTTTCCGCCTAGGCCCTAGAGCCCCAGGCCGGGGTCCGTATTTAAACTTTTCAGTATTATCTCCACATGGAAGTCCCCGATAGGAAATAAGACCTAAAAACTCGTCATCTTTGGGTATGCTATAAAGATTGTATACATGATGACACAGGACTCAAAAAAAATTACAATTACAATTTTGTATGAAAACGCAAAATATTCCTTGTGCAATTATGAAAGAATTAGCTAGCAGTACTTGTCGGCTAAAGCGTTATTTATTTCTAAAGGTTTCCATTATAAACATACAAAAATATTTCCGTTTATCAAAGTAGCCAAAGATTTTCGTCTTAATATTTTTGCTATACTGGATATCTGAAAAATAAAAATCGCCACATTTATTGGTTTATCATTCGACCCATGAAAAATTTCCAAAAAGAGATGTTGTCGAGGAATTAGGACTAATGCACGATATTCGCAATTATTTATTTGTTGGTATAATATACACGTTTAAAATACCTTTTGTTTAAACATTAACCCCACACGCTCTGAGAAAAATAATTTCCCTCACGGCCTGTGTAGTCTTTGGGAACGCTGTTTAGAGGGATTTTTTATTGAAAATAAGGAGAGCTAGTTCTGGAATGGAAAAGGGTATAAGGGGTGGGTCGGAATCTAGGGATCAGTGTATTAGTACTGTATCAAAATATAACTAGCCGTTGGAATTAATAGTTATATTCATTCAACGACCAACGCTATTGAAAAGATTTACGTGAAGAGGTTTAAATATGATACCTAAATACGAATATTAATCAACGAGTCGACGATTCGACCTATCGTTTAAGATGTATTGATACTATTGACGCCTAATAAATAAAAAGTTAAGTGTTTTGGTTATGCAAGTACTACTACGTTTTTTTTTTATTTTCCCATCCGAAACGGCCGATGTATAGCGCCAACGGACAATCATATCTATCAATGATAAGCAAATTTCCAACGCCGCTCGTTGGTTATTATTTGTGTTTTAATGCACCCAATATTTCTATAGTATTGGCGGTTGACGCCCGATATATAAAAAGGGTGAAGAGATTATAATTTTATCAACTAATTATCAATTATTATTAATATTTAATACTATTTTTATTACTATAAATACATTTAGAAACCATTATTTTAATATTTGTAATGCAATTAAATTTGTATAATTTAATAACTTTTAATTTAATTTAATTTGTATAGTTTTAATACTTACTTATTATTTAATTTAATTCTATAATCTATTCAACTTATATTTTAATCTAATTTGCATAACTTTACAACTTATAATTAACTTATTTTATAAATCCAATCTGTAAACATCACCCGCCATAACACAGGGACATCCCTAGCATGGCGGATGAATTATCACAAATATGTATAAATGTTCAACAAGTTCTTATAATAAAATAAATAAATAAATAACAGTTCGTGAACGATATTATGCCTAATTTGAAATGATCTTTCGGTTATGTACCAAACTACTAAACGTCTTTTAAATGTTCCCATTCGACAGGGCCGCCAAATGTCATGTAAATTTATCGGTGACAAGCAAAATAACGATATTATTTTTTCAATAGGACTAATTACATTTTCAACACCAACGAGCCAAACTTCCTACGTTATTACGGGATAGTTGTTATATGTATGAAGCGCGGGGTGTAGGAGACACAATGTTCCGGGAATCACACGGTAAGGGGATTGATTAGTACTATTATGATCTATTTTTTGTTTGTTTTCGTTAGTTTTTGTCGCTTCAATCTCTTGAATGTTTGGTTTGATTGTACCGTCTTGTCGTGCACATATCAAACTGATTTTTTTTTGTTTTACTTACTAAGTGAAAATAGCATTTAATTAAATGACCAGATACATTAATAAGGTTTTATTTATTTAAGGAACATATCTACAAAAATATACTCCGATTTAATAAAATTATAAATAAACGTGTGTTACTAACAATAAATTGAAGATATCGTTAAAGCCTATACTAATATTTTTAGGTTTCACTGAAGATTGACTTCACTAGTATAAATAATCACGTGAATATATAAAATTGTGAAATTTAATAGATTTTTGTAAATAATTGTAGATATTGAAAGTGTTTAATAATTTATTCTTGATTTATATCTACAACCTCTAAATTTAAAATAAATTAAAGAAAAATTATCGTTTTATATAATCTTTTGTTTTGTATAAATGTTTTAATTCATATTCTTTTCTCACAAATTTAATTTACTTATTCCATATTATGCTGTCTCAGTAGAAATAAAGTCACAACGAGGAAATCCATAATTAGTTTTATTTTACTATTTAATACTTATGTACAAACTGATTAAATGTAAACTGTCGATTTCCCGACAGTGAATAAATAAATAAATTATTTGTGATAGTGGCTTTGTGTTGGAATTTCAAAATTCGCAGAACATCTCTTGGTGAATAATCATACCCCACTTAACAACAAGGGTCCTAAACCATTGCATATAGAAAAAAAGGGCATTAGATTAAATTTACTTGAACAATTAGAAATCAATAAACGAACGAATGACCCAAATTTAACACTAATTAATAAAGTACGGAAAATAATTTACTCACCACTTCTTAGTATTTTCACAAAACCCAAGCAGTATAATGCACCCAAATAATTCATAGCAATAAAGTCATTAGTAAATAATTAAGAACCCATAACCATTTACTGAGGGGAAAACATAGATTGGTTTAACCGACAATAGATCATGTCATCGGTGTAACCAGTAATAAATCAATGTATTCACCTTCAAAATTTACATTTGAAATAGTATAAAAACGTCGTCTCAATGTGGACTAACCACAGTTTGAAAATGGCCTTGTAAGCCGAAACAGCTGTCACAATAATAAAAAACTAAAACAATTGCAGAACTTAATAATAATATTATCAAATTTAATCTAAATTAAATTTATAAAAAAATTAAATGGAGTTCTACGAATTAAACACAAAAACAATAAATATGGGAATAAATAGTTTAAGTGCCTTTTTAAAAAAATAGCACAATGGTGAGTAATAATCGAAGTGATTTATGGAATAATTTCCAATCTGAAAAGATTCCGTAATATAGTTGTGGTAGAGTAGCAGGTTAGTAGCAGTTGACCTTCCAGTAACGAATCCATGTTGGTTTTTATCAATTACTTTGAGTATTGATGGATAAATTATATCGAGAACAAAGATTTTTTTTTGAAACGCTAAGTAAATGGTTTTGATGAAATATAATATTGTTTTCACGGTATTCGATAATAATAACATCCAATATTCAGTAAGGTTGTATCATTGCAAAATCCCAGCTGTTCCCGGGTGTCCAGGGGGTACAGTTAATTCCTTCTTTACCGGCCGATACGCAAGGCAACTGGAGTAGTTTCCCTATTGGCCGACAGAGCGCACCTCTGGCGGCATAAGAGCAAACCACACGACTGTAGCACCAATATTTAAAATATGCAGCTAACAATACATACATACAATTTGAGCCGGGTCTTTGCTTTGATGCATTTTAAAATACATTAAAATGCTGATTTTTAACTCCCTAGCGACATAATTATTTTTAAATTTAAACAAAACACTCTAAACTCACACGTACACCGCGTATATTATGTTAACCGTTTTATAGTATTTTTTTATAGCTTTTGAAATGTATCGGTTTTAACTATTTAAGCCACAGAAAAATAAATAACAATCTCTAACATATGTTCATCACATTCATTTATAATTGCCATAAACTGTTATTGTTTTAAACATCGCATAAGTAGTAAAAAAGCCACCAGAGACATTGGAGTAAGGGTCGCGATTGTCAGTAATGAGGAAACTACTAAAGATGTAGTAAGGATTTACCAGAAATGAAGAATTCAATAATTGTAATAGTATATTGGGAATCGTTTCACAAATGCCTTCTTTGTAATCCAAATGGTTCAAATGCGACTCTTTTTATCTGTCATTACTTTTAAAGATCTTTTTGAAATTTATCTTTAGCGTTCTTTAGTTTTTATAATAATAGATGTTGTCGCATTTCAATTTTTGGTGGAATTCCATTAAAATGATGTACTGAAACAAATCTAAAACTTTTTCCACTTTTTGAAAACAAGTGGAAAAAAGTTATTTATTGTTTTCAATTTATCATTATGTTGTCTTATTTTTTTTATGTAATCTCATCTTATCTCAGGGTTGATTTATTATATTTTATATAAATATATCTTCCACTTTCCTATGTATGTACCAACCTTTTGTTTTCATTTTTAACTTCAGACACTGTTTAAATAAAGAACATGCCATGACATGTAAGTACGTCTAACGTCTACTTTCGCCCGAAGGGACTAAGAATCGTAAGTGAGTTGAAAAATATGTTTACACGACTTCAGTGTGTAACTCGAACGATGACGCACACTTCAATAAGACGGGCTTTCAACTTTAGTTTTATAATTGTTTGCTATACATATAATACATTTTTCATTTTATATTTTCCAAAAGGGTCCGTTCCAAAATTTCGCTTCCTAATCGAAATAATATCGCCGTTTCAATGATAAACATGGAACCCAATAAAAAGCAACATGGGGTTGCCAGATAATTTTCTATGAAACGAAACCGGTTCCTCAAAAATTAAAAATAATTAGTTACTTTTTTCGATAAATAATATTCCAAAAGGTGCAGATTCCGAAAATAATCGGTTACTCAGATAACTAATTTTGAGGTTCCAGTGACAGCAATGGAACCGGATTCTTGTAACTGGGATTTGAATTTCGACCACCTCTAGTGACATTTCAATGGCGTCTTGCATCATCGCAAAATACCGATGTTGCTCCTCTTTTCTGAAGTAATATTGTATAAACTGCACCGTGTTTGTGTTCCATTTATACAGTTTTGTGTCACTTTAGTGAACACCACATATCTATCCCGAAATTTATCACATTCTTGCACTTCTACTTTTCTAGTGACGTTTCTTGAACCCATTGGAACTATTCCCTTGTACGTAAGTAGTTTCATTCAGTTATATTGACTTAGAAAGACCTAATTGGTGCGTGTTTATTACAAGAATTTATTTGTCAACATTCGCAACATAATATATTGAGCTACCCAACACCAACCAGGTTAACACGTGACGGACGGTACATTGGGTTGTTCATTGTAGATTTACAGCAGCTGTCCAAAATTCCAACCGAGCGATTAGTAAGTTTATGTCTTTACACTGAGTGGAAAACTTTAACTTATTACAATTAGTCAATTCCATTATGTTTTACATCACATATTTTGTGTTACGTTTACTCATTGTCATTAACTGACACCAATGTATTTTTTTTACTCACTGAAATATAGTAATTAATGTTGTACAATTATTAATATGTAATATGTAACACGGCTAAAGCCGTTTAAAGTAACTTCTATATTCTGAATGGTGGTCTTTTACCATGGCGACATTTGGGTTATCTTTCTCTCATATGAAAATAATAATAATCAAAAATAATCTCTGTTTGCAATAATTGTTGTATGAAAAGTACTAGTACATATTGGATAACTTTGCGGCATTTGAATAAGCCGACGTGGCGCAATTGGTAGATCACCTGGCCGGCAATGTAAAGGTTGCGGGTTCAGCTCCCGTCAGCGGTATTAATTTTTTATTTGAAGTATTTTCCAAATTATTTAGGTGTTTCAGGCTAATAATTATTGCTTAAAAATAATTAATGTTCTGTTTTATATCTAATTTGTTTTGAAGTTGGACCTTTTCCCAGAAGGCCATGGATCTTCCCAACACAGAGAGTGTTTCCATCAAGGTGGAAGCAGGGTCGCAGGATGAGGACGGAGGTGAAATGCCATATACTGAAATAGATATCTACCTCCCGGATGTAAAGAAGGAATGTTTGCAGTATGCGCCGAGTAGTAAGTTGCATTGTAATAGATAGTTTTTCAAGAAACTTGCGCGTATTGTCCCGGTCTAGCAGATTCTTCAATGGTGACCAGCTGCCAATCCTATATAGATCTCAATTATGCCCTAATACTTGATAAACCTACTTGGCTGTGCAAATGAGGGCGATGCGTCCGACAATCCATTATTATGTTTGTGTCCATGGGGGGTTTTCGGGGATTATTGAGAGTATCTACTTATCAGATAATATATATATAATAATAATAATTTTTTCCAGGATGTGGGGAGGTTAGTGCAATTCCACACGTCCCATATAGATATACATATTTTTTGTACAATAGATATGCGAAAAATTATAATATAACATAATATTATAATACGTATTTACTGCCAGTCATGTTTGTGAAGTCAACATCGAACTGAGTTCTCTTTAGGAACAGAGCGGCCTATCTTCTGCCGTCTTATTGGTAAAAAGTGGCCGTCATATGTTTTAATTATCGATCTCAATTTTATTGCGCACTGATTTTTGCCGCACGGTTATTGATTGTAAACATTATTTTAGTTGTTTTAGTTTAAATCACGATGTCAAGTAAATCCACAAAATATGTTGCGTTCGATTCAGTTTCGTTCCAAGTAATTAAATGACTAATATGATAGGAAGCACAATTAACAAACTGTCAACTGGACAATGATTTTTTAATTTTAATAATAACGATTATTAAAATAATCGAGCGATAACATTATAACTTCTTGTATAACTGACTGTATAATTTGATTAACTTGCTCTCCATCTTGATATTTAACATCTTTGATGCACGAGGTCAAATAATCGTTCGTGATATTTACTGTAGGTGGTCCAGTTTACCTCCAAGATCTTACATATTTCGTTCCAACTGAAAGTGATCATTATGTTATTTATTTTTAGCTGGGACCATTTACCAGGAGGCAATGGGTCTTCCCAACAGTGTTTCCATCAAGGTGGATCCAGAGTCCCAAGAAGAGGGTGGATGTGAAATTTCGTATACAGATATAGATATCTACCTCCCGGACGTGAAGACTGAGTGTTTGCAGTATGCGGAGAGTACTCCGACAACCTCCAAGTTGGGTTACAAAGGTATGTTGTTTTAGATGTTCGGAATTCCTGCCTGTTTCGAAGACAGGACATATATTCTTGTTAATGACGTCCTTGCCGTTCATTAGTTATTCTGTTTTTTCTTTAAAATTTATCTTCACTGTCAAATAAAGCAAACTTTTAATTAATATTGCTCACAATATGTCCCGTTTTCTCAAAAGACCTCTTCTTGTTTGTTATTTAAGTTACATACATATTTATTATATACTAGATATACCTCGCCACGCATTGCTGTGGCTCAGTCTGTCTGTGCAGATTAGCACAAACATAAGCGCGTCTTTCTTTTACGTCCAACAGGTGGCACTGTTAATAAAACAAGTTTGTCTAACAGATGGCTCTGGTTTTCAAAAAACATGTTTACCTGTCACAGGTGATATCTATAAAATATAGGTAAGATATAAAAAGACACGCGTATTCGAATACAAAGTTGTGTCAAAATATTAAAGCAATCGGTGAAGAACTTTCGGAGACTTAAGACTTTAAACGAAAGATCATTTTAAATTAAAAAAAATAATTTATATAGATTGTTACATTGTATTGCGTTGTGAAAAAATTAAACAGACGGCTGACAAAGCCGATTTTTTTTTAAAGAATACCATTTATGCTTATCTTTTTTTATGGTATTTTACTGTATTTCACTAACTAAGCTTAAATACCCTTTCTTTTCAGACTTATTGGTGAACCTGAAGACGCATCCTGGGGAAAAACGACACTCTTGTCCCCATTGTAACTATTCTTGCATTCGAAATTCATCCTTAAAACAGCACTTGTGCACTCACAATGAAGTAAAACCCTTTTCATGTTCTGACTGCAACTATTCGAGTTTTAGAAAGGATACTCTAAAAAATCACATGTTTACCCACAGTGGTAAAAAACCATTTCCATGTCCCGACTGCAACTATTCATGTTCAACAAAGCAACATCTAAAATATCACATGCTTACCCATAGTGGAGAAAAACCTTTTTCATGTTCCTACTGCAACTATTCATGTTCAACTAAGCAAAATCTAAAAGTTCACATGTTTACCCACAGCAGAGAAAAAGCTTTTTCATGTTCGGACTGCAACTATTCATGTTCAACAAAGGGACAAATAAAATATCACATGTTTACCCACAATGGAGAAAATCCTTTCTCATGTACCGACTGTAACTATTCATGTTCAACAACGGGACAACTAAAAATTCATATGTTTACCCACAGTGGAATAAAACCTTTTTCATGTTCTGACTGCAACTATTCATGTTCAACAAAGCAACATCTAAAATATCACATGTTTACCCACAGTGGAGAAAAACTTTTTTCATGTCCCGACTGCAACTATTCATGTTCAAGAAAGGGACAGCTAAAAGTTCACATGTTGTGCCACAGTTGAGAAAAACTTTTGTCATGTTCCGACTGCAACTATTCGAGTTCTATTAAAGGACAACTGAAAATTCACATGCTTACTCACAGCGGACAAAAGCCTTTTTCATTTCCCGACTGCAACTATTCAAGTTCTCAAAGGGGAAATTTAAATACTCACATACGCAAAACTCATCGGAGGTGGTTCTAGAGGCCCGGAGTTATAGGTGAAAACTATATGTTTGACATGTAAACAATATCCAGATACCATCCTCAGCTCAGGTAATATTCATTGCCATTTAGCTATTCAATTGATCCAGATGCTCCTTCTCTACCAAGCTTCCGTGGTGTAATCTTTCTTCACCGTTGCTTTGAAATGTATTTCAACTTATTAATTCAATGTTGAATTATTGTTAAACTTAAACTTCATTCAAGTCTTGACGTAAAATATAATTTAGGTCAGAATTAATCTACTGAAATAGCGTGAGACCTATTTAACGTCTAGAAAACTATAAGTAACAATGTCTAGCCTTGAATTGCATGAATTTGATGTTTCTAGTGGGGTACTTCAAGGTTCTCATGAAGGTCCGATTCTGTGTTTACTATTTATTAATTATATAGTTTCTTTATTTTATAACAATGTTTATCTTTCAAAAGTATCACTAATAAATATATTTTGCCCGTCGTTTTCAATGAAAAGAAGACGTTCGTTCCCCATGTTGAAGTTATTACAAATAAAGCACTTACATGTCTTAACATCGTACAAAGATCTAATGTTTATTATTTACACGTTGACATTATGTTGGTCAGAAGCACTCTTGAATATTGTTACTCTTCCCTCTCGTCACTTTACACAACATGCAATCACAAAAATCAAACAATACAGCATAAAATTTTAAGGTCCGCAATATAATAAATTATTCTAATCGATATTGTTAATAACAGTGATTTAGTTTTGTTAATTAAACTACTCGAATCGTCACAGCAAAAATTCATGTTTAATTCTAATTATTTAGAATCACAATCGGACTTTAAGAGCATTTCTTCCGTTACTGATCAAATATACTTCAATTCAGTTATAATTCATATATCAGTTTGTTATTATGATTATAAGATTATTATAACCCAATATGTACTATAGTTCTTTATTAAAAAAAAATAAACCTACGTATTTAAAGCCCAAACGAGCGTGAATGGGATTGGGTGATGATTTGGGGATCTTGTGAGGAGGCACGAATTGAAAGATGTTGTGAAGGTCACAGTGTTTTATTTGAGTCAGGTTATCGTATATGAGATGACTTGAGGATCGATGATGAAGACTCCGGATGCAGGCGGTGAAGTGTTGGTCAATGTGTAAATCCAAACTGAACATTATTTTATTTAAGATGGTCCGTTACAACCGTCGATAGAATGTGTGAAATAGAGTGTCTGTGTTTTATTTTATTTTAATTTCAATATCAACTTTTTTTTACAGGTGTTTTTCGATGTCTGTCTCGCTAGGATATATCTGTATCGAGACATATCAAGCATTTAAGCTTGTATGTGGCATTTTTTTCCATTTCCCGGATCCATTGTTATTTTAAAAAGGCTGCGTCTAAAACGAAGAGATGTTTCACTATGATCATATATCGATGGCCCAGTATTAACTGTAAGCAAGTCCAAAAAAACATAAATTGCGATATGGGTATCAAAAGATTTGCCAAAAGGAGTTCTTCCCAGTTTTAAACAATACCAAAATTTATAAAAAATGAATCACTCCTAAAGAGTCGAAAAGATGTTTAAAAATATCCAAATATTTAGATTTACCCAGTTTTATTCAAATCAATTTAGAATAATTATAAGGTATTTGGTTTCAGGTACAGCAACGGTTCCAACGGTTCCTCGTAAACGATTCCGTTCATAACAAAACCACTCTCTTTATCGATATCTTCGGGATTTTTGCTGGAGGAAAGTTTGTCATAAACTTAACCACATACTACCAAAGATACAACGGTCGTTCAGTCCAGATAGGTCTTAATGATAGAGAAATCTTAAGGCCGTTTAAAAAAAGTTCGACCATAGACAATATTAGCTCAAAAAATATCGGAATGCACAAAAAGGAAAAAACTTACAGCTATGCACATATTAAAATATTTTTTAGTATCAAAAAGATGGTAACACAAAACAGGGTCAGTACCACCGATGTATTTAGCATTGATTTATCATTAAAGTCAAAGAAAATACCAATAAATCTAAACGAAACAAGGCAGAACAAGACAAAGACAAACAAAAAAGTAACGGTCTTTGGCGGGTTGGAAATAAGCCGACATAGCTCAGTGGATGCAGAGCACCTGACCGGACAGCAGAAGGCACTTGTTCAATTTCAAGTAATAGCCATAATAGCGTCGTCATCAGACCAAGAAGCGACGTCAGAATCCATCACCTCAACAATAAAGGATATTATCAAGCCAGCCGACCTCAGAGTGGGTGTCAGTGGTATGTCAAAGGCCAAAAATAACAAGGTCATAATTACCTGCCCTAAAAAGTCAGATGCACAGAAGATCCTAACAGCAATTCCAGGGCTGACCAATGGTAACTTGGTTGCTCATGAGGGCAAACGTCTTAGACCTAATGTTATCTTGAAGGGGATCTAAAAAGAAACACAAGATTCTGAAATATTAGACATGATCTTGCAACAAAATGATACTATCTACGAAGCCACTGGAAATGATAAGGAAGCTATTAAAATTCTAAGATTCACAAACGACAGGAAAAATGATAGGCTACGAAATGTTATTCTGATCGTCAAAAAAGAAGTACATTCAGCTATGTTGAAACAAGAAAGAATAAATATAGGTTTCCAGCGAGTCCGAGTCGAAGACAGCTGCCCAATCATGCAGTGCTATAAATGCATGGGATACGGTCACTCCGCCGCGAGATGTACTGAATCAAAAGATCGTTGTCTACACTGTGCTGGTGAACACAAATCATCTGACTGCACAAAAAAGGAACAAAAAGAAGAATTCCATTGCTGGAACTGCTTTAAAATGGCCAAAGGCAAAATTGAGGCACCAAAACACAGATCAAACGATAGGGACTGCCCCTACCGTACCATAATGATGTCACGCACAATGGAGAGAGTTGACTATGGCTAACTCAACTGTAACTACAGCATCCGGGACCCAGGCCAGTATAAATGAATACAAATATGAGAAAATTGAAGACTATAAGCCAATAAAAAATAGCCTTCGAATAATGTATCTTAACGCGAAAAGTATCAAAAATAAAATTGACGAGATTGAAGAAACTTTAAAGAGCATCAAACCCACTGTACACGTATTTGCAATATCCGAAACCTGGTTGGAAGATGGTGAGGAGTGCTTATTCAACATCGACGGCTACCAAAGTACATTTGCGTCTCGCACCAATGAAAGAGGAGGAGGGGTGATTCTCTACACGCACCATTCACTAAATGCTACAACTATCGAAAAACATTGTAGTGAAAATTCTTTCTTAGGAATTAATATCCGTAATAGAAATTTTAAACCGTTAAATATTTATGTTATATACAGAAAGCCTACCTCAAACATTAACGAATTCTTAATGTATCTTGAATCTATTTTAAATAACTGTAGAAATGATACCCTTATCTTTGGTGATTTCAACATTGACATTCTTCAAAAAAATAATACATCTCTTAAATACATCAACACGCTAGACTCATACAACTGTTTCATATGTAACACATCCTATCCTACACGAGTAACAGATACCTCTACTTCTCTAATAGACCATAATATCATCTCAAACAGACAAAATATTTCCTCAACTACTGCAAATATAGATGCCTACCTAAGTGATCATAACATTTTGATATTAGATTACCAAAACAGCTTGAAACATCACACTAATAATAGCATACATTCTTTTTCAAACAACACCAAAACCGATAAAAACATGTTAAAAACATATGTAGAATCCCACAACTTTCCACACGAAACCACCATTAATGCCAATGAAAACTATAATAATTTTAATGAATACATCAAAACAGCAATAAAATCATCCCAACATAAATCTGAGTTACGCATAGGAGACCAACGGAGGGGTAATACTCCATGGTTTGATGCAAAATTAAATGCACTTATCAAACAGCGCAACAATGCGTTTAAAATCTGGAAAAAAAATCAGCAAAGTGATATATTCACAGCACTGAGAAATAAAACAAGAAATCAAGTTACCAACTATAGAAAATATGCTAAAACCAAATACTACACGACTATATTTAAAGAAAACCTGCGTAATCCGCGACAGACATGGAAAATAATAAATTCAATTCTAACAAATAGCTCGACACCCCAGAAAGATGAAATTGAATGTCTTCTCATTAAGAATGAAGAAATAACATGCCCAACACAGATAGCTTCAACTTTTAACAACTTCTTTATATCAGTTGGGGAAAACTTAGCAGCTACAATTGCATCATATCCAGATGATTCTATCACTATAAACACGGATCAAAAAGCAATCCAGTCCTTATACATGGCCAAAACAAATAAAACAGAAGTTCTCAGTATCATCTCTCAACTAAAGTCTAATGCTTCTCCAGGTTTAGATGGAATTACACCAGTGTACATGAACTTTTGCAAAGATATATTAGCTGACCACCTTCTTTTTCTTATTAATCAATCCCTGGATAGTGGAATCTTCCCAGATCAACTAAATATAGCAAAAATAATTCCGATTTACAAAGATGATTGCAAAAAAATCCTTCTAATTACCGTCCTATATCTATCCTCTCTGTTGTGTCTAAAGTTTTTCAAAAGGTTATTAAGCTTAGGCTCACTTAATATCTCCTATCAAACAATTTACTCGCATCCCAACAGTATGGATTCAGAAACCAATCTAACACTAAATGTGCTGCCTTCGATTTTGTATATGCCCTCCAAAAGCATATAGACCAGGGTAAGCATGCTGCAGGCTTATTTATAGATTTAAAAAAGGCTTTCGATACGGTTGACCATGGGATACTACTAAAGAAGCTAGAACACCTAGGCATAGTAGGCACTCCCCTGAAGTTACTGTGTAGCTACCTCTCTAACCGACACTGTCAGACCTTTGTTGGAAAAGGGACAAGCAGCATGGGAACGATAAAATGTGGCGTGCCTCAGGGCTCCGTACTTGGACCATTACTATTTTTAATATATATAAATGATATTTTAATTTAAAATTAAACAGTAACTTTATAAACATCACTTATGGGTAAATACTTAATGCCGACCGGGTTTCGCTACAACCGTAGCCTCATCAGGCATTAAGTATTTACCCATAAGTGATGTTTACAAAGTTACTGTTTAATTTTAAATTATAATGTCACATCACAAAGTTACCGCTTCATATGAAGAAATAAATGATATTGCTAAATGGGGACTTAAGGGTACAATACAACTCTCTGCAGATGACACAGTGATTCTTTATCACAATAATGATTTAAACGAACTTGAAAAGGAAATGGAAAGGGATGTAGCTTGCCTGGCAAACTGGCTGCGATTAAACAAACTTAGCCTAAAAATAAATAAAAAAACACATTACATACTGTTTGCAAATAAAAAAATGTAAGTCTTAATATAAGTCTTGATAATAACCGCCTTGAAAGGGCTAATGTTACAAAATATCTTGGCCTATTCATTGATTCACAACTCACATGGAATCACCAATTTAAACATGTTCTATCCAAAATTACTCCTATAACTGGTGTTTTATATAGACTTCGCGGGTTACTTCCTCCCTCTCTATTAAAATCGATTTACCATGCTATGATTCACTCACATCTAATATATCTCGCCGGAATCTGGGGATTTGCTACAAAAAAAATGATTTCAGAAGTCCAAGTCGTCCAAAATAGAGCCCTGCGAAATATTTTCAGTTTACCCTGGGACACACATGTCAAAGACATCTACAGAAACACCCAAATACTTCCTTTTAATACCATTCCCACTTTTGAAATAACGAAAACTATATTACAAATAATTCAACACTCGGCACATTCCAACACTACACTCTATTATAATTACGACGTACACCAACACAACACAAGAAATCACAACAAACTACATATACCTACCAAAAATCAAATCAACAAAATATGGACTAAGATCCCTAGAATACATAGCTCACACAAAATATAATCAACTACCCAACGAGATCAAATGTGCAAGTCAACGTAAAAAGACCCAAACTAACATGCTCAAACTTCATCTTATTAATGAATATCTGAAATAATAATGTTGTGTATGTCCCATCATATGTCCATTTAATACATACAGCTATATGTTTCATGTAATGCGTATCATTCCCGCAATGAGTTTATTAACTCCTGGGAGTACAATGCTTTATATAATATACTATATTCTGTATTGTATACTTTTAATAAATAAAAAATAAAAAAAATAAAAAAATTCCCGTTGGCGGCATTTATTTTTACTCGGGAGATATTTTCAATTTGTATTAGTATTTCGGATGACTAATTATGCTATGCATAAAACCTTGTCTTATAAACGTTAGTTTATCATTTTAAAAAAAATAAGCCGATACATCACTTTGCATTAACATCCAAGTTAACCAAGTTAGGATCACAAATCTAAAATGTTCATTTTTTCATATAATATGAATTTCTTGTGCATATTAAATTACACAAAGAATGATCAAAAGGAAGAGCTCACCATTTGCACGTTTAAGGATTGATTCACATTCTTTGTCTTGGAACACATTCGAAATGTGTTTTGTGCTCATATATCCCAGCATTTCCTGTTTCTGTGATATCCACATTATTTTTGGATTAACTTATTGACTAAAACCCCAAATTTAAATATTTAATCATTTAGAACAATATTAGCGACTCAAATTAAAATTTAAACCAGAAAAAGATTCGGTCGCAGACTTGGTACACACTTAAAATGTGTTCTGTGCTCATGAATGATGTATTCATATTATTTTTGTAATAACTTTATGACTAAAGCCTCAAATTGAAATATTTAATCAATTAGAACAATATTAGCGACTCGAATGAATATTTAAACCAAAAATAGATTCGGTCGTAGACTTGGTACTTGGTACACACTTAAAATGTGTTTTGTGCTCATGAATGCTGTATTCATGTTATTTTTTAATAACTTTATGACTAAAACCTCAAATTGAAATATTTAATCATTTAAAACAATATTAGTGACTCGAATGAATATTTAAACCAGAAAAAGATTCGGTCGTAGACTTGGTACACACTTAACATATGTTTTGTGCTCATGAATGCTGTATTGATATTATTTTTTGAATAACATTATGACTAAAACCCCAAATTGAAATATTTAATCATTTTGAACAATATTAGCGACTCAAATGAATGTTTAAACCAGAAAAAGATTCATTGGTTTACATTTAAAATTTGTTTTCTGCTTATAAATTTATTTGTGTTTCTTGTTTCTGTCATATTAGTGAAATAAAATAAAAATACTTCACATGTAACAAAGTTTTTCATTTTTCTGATAAACAGAGAAATGTTAACATTCAACACTGTCGTAGAAAAGCACAATCATTGTTTGAAAATGTTTTTCCTTTTAAAGTAAAGGAATTCAAATTTCAAGTAATTTGAAGCTTTTTTTACGACGGCTTCGGGACGAGAGATTTTCAACTTACAAAGCGCCGTCCTGAGAAAATGTGCCGTAAGGAAAGATACCTTATAGCTCATTTTTGCAGGACCGCACTTTGTGAGTTGGGACCTTGTCGTCCTAAGAGAATTTGTTAACATTTCTAACATTTATTTTTAAAATAATATTTTAGGCTGATCAATGGCACAATATGATTTTTCCTAGGTGCCTACCTAGGAATGATCATATTGTCTATGGCCGCGCTTTTTTTTTATTTTTTCGGCTCCCTTGTCTATGAAATCAAAGTCTGTAATGACGTCATCGGTTAAAAAATAGAGGACTTAATTTCCCCCTACAAAAGCTCGGAGTTATCAATCTAGTGATTGGTTTATTTATGGTACCCCGGGAGCTTTATTTAGCCGACTGAATACTAGCTTTCGCCAAGAATTGGCTTCATTTAAGTATGACGTTTTGACAATTACCAATATTTGCGTAGTTTTAAAAAGAGAAAACTTAATATTATCATAAGTATTGACTGTAAACACGATTAGTGACTTATTTGTGGCACAATAATGCGATTAAATGAATAGAATAACGTAATTGCGATGTTTGTAAAGTACGTAACATGTCGAAAGCCAGAAATGTCAGATAAAAGTGATTTAATTTACAATAAACTACACATACCATTGAGGATTCTACATAAATAAAAAACTTTCAGATAAAATGGCTGGCGCTCGAAATTGTTGGTTTTGAATATAACCAAAAACCACAAACTAAATGGGGCAAACGGAGTTCATGAATTTATTAATATCTAAGGAAATTGGCCATTTCGTTATCCCCCATCCTACAATCGAAAAGAGAGCATGGACTGCATAAATAAACCATTCATATGGACTGTCTGTTCAGTCACAGGTGGGAGGTACATTTAATTAACTTTGTAATCCATGACAAAATAAGATACATTATTAAAGTGCTGAATTTTTCACAGGTACTTACCATAGTAAGATTTTGGAAGTGGGGCTTGGCTGTCTGTCAGTCGTCGATTAGCCGATGCATATTAAATGTTTCATTGGCTATCAACGACACACTACTCCAGACATGGGTCAAATTTCCTTTGACTGCGGCAGATAGGCAAAAGGCCAGACAAAGATTTGAACGATCCGGTGATCCTTTCCCTGGTACTATAGGAGCAATTGACTGCACTCATATAGTTATCGTTGGTCCTGCAGTACAAGAAGATATATAGGTACTGCTGTCATCACGGGAATCACTCCTTAAACGTGCAAATGGTGAGTTCTTCATTTTGATCATTCTTTGTGTAATTTAATATGCACAAGAAAGTCATATTATAATAAAAATTGAACATTTCAGATTTGTGATTCGAACTAGGTTACCTTGGATGTAAATGCAAAGGGATGGAGCGGCGTTCCTTGTGTTATGGAACTCTGGCATGAAAGAGGAAAACGTGGCTCATAGGTGTAAATAATTCATTACATGTAATACATAATAAACGTTTTTTTGACAACACATAATATGGTCTTCTCTCAACATAGAACGGGAAACATTATTTCTAATTCAAAGATATTGATATATTTTATTCGATTTAAAAACAAAAAGAATATGTGTATGAGTCTGCACGATAAACCCGAATTATAAATCCATAAGTCGTGTAGCACAATCCACGCAGGATAAGCAGAATCGATGCACAAGTTTTCTTCACCAACACATTGCCGTTCTGCTGATCCATCAGCTCTGCTCTCGTGTCGGTCTGAAAGATTTAATAACTCTATTAAATTGATGTCTCTAATAATTTTTAATTGATATTACGATATTATAAAATACAGTTTATTTGAATTTAAATAAATAAAACTTTTTATTGTTTTATTAACTTTATGTATACGATCATGGATGGTTTTCCTGCGAACTTAGATTCAATGGACGTAAAGCTACATTATTTGAATAAAGAATTATCTGCTACGAATTGAGGTCTCCTCCTTGGTCTCTGGGTTGGCTTGGGAAGGGGGAGGTCTGTTCTGTGAGAGGAGTGATTGGCGGTGTAGGTAGTAGCACTCCACCACTGCCGCACATACCCCTTCTCTACCTCTAGCATCTCTACACTGCAGGAGGCTCTTCAGCGACATCCACGTGCAAGAAGAGATCTCTATAAAATAAATAAACATATCAAATTGTATCTTATGAAATTTGATTATTTAGTAACACATATTATATAAACTAACAAATAAATTTGTGTATACACATATCAGGTATTTTGACTCGGCATATCCTCTTTGCCAAAGGTATCTTGTGTCTAACCGCTATACAATTCGACACACAATATCAGTTGTGTACTTGTTAAACATGATATAGCGCCATACAACATAAAAAAACTACGTACAACGTCATTGGGAAGGACTTTGGGCACATCTAGTCCTCCAATTGACACTGCCAATGAGACCGACTATTTTTTCTTCTAACTCGGTGAGAATTATTCTCACCGAGATGTTACCAGTTTGCAGGCGGCCTATCCACATTTTGGCAACCTTGGTCCTCACGTTAGATTTGAATGTGGTCCACACCTGAAACGAATATTTCATTTATTTATTTTATTGATGCATGATTTAGCATAGAGAGCACATGTAGTTTTTTGTGATATTTCACCCTCCATGCTAGGTATGACCCTATGTTATGGGGGTGAATCATTACAGAATATAAATCAAATGTAGGTACTACACATTGTTAAACAAGCACTATTCAAAGTAGATAAATAAACTTATTTTTTGCCATTGGATTATAGTCTTGTGTTTACCAGCATTATTTAATGTATCTATAAGGTTTTAAATGTCGTCTCGGTTTTAAAATATTGGCTTGATCCGCCAGTAGCATTTATCGAATTGTTGTCTTGACCGTATCACTCTGTTGCAGCACACTGAAAGAGAATTTTCCGACGATTGATGACGCGTAATTATTACACACTATCCTTAGGTTTGAAAAACAAAGAGGTACACGAAAGATAATAATACAATAACTGTCTCACTTTATAGTGAAAAATATTGTGATTCGAAAATAACCTAAAAATACAATCGTCAATTTTACACAGACATAATACGTTGTTAATTTCGTTTCAGTTTGGAGTGCATTTGCTTACCTCATTTTAAACAATTTCGTCAACTTTATCAGCAAACCAACACGAACACGATGACAGTTAGCAGCATTAAAGTTTGGCGGCAAATGTCACTTTAGAAGTGGTGAAAGTGTAACAAAGTAAGGAGTAAGGAGAGGTAAGTACCTTTTTAGAAAACGTAAATCTTTGATAAATGGCTTATTTGTGTGATTCATAAATAAAATAATCAGTTAATAAAACGCATTATATTACAAAGTAATTGTTTTCTTATGTTTTAGTTAAAAACCTTGCGTAACTTGGTTATATTCCACCAATTTGTGTTTTCAAAAATTTCGCAATGCTTTTAACTACCCTTGTTTAGGATTTTTTTACTAGGTCTCTCCTAAATCGAACTTGTACGGATATCAAAAGATCGTGTCAGGGGCGTATAACTCTCGCATAACCTTGTAACCCTGATGGGAGGAGTTATCCTCAACCCAAATTCTTATAGACAAAGCTGTTGTGGCTGAAAGCTCAGATCTCATTGGCTCAGAGCAAAAATTGTAGTTTGATCTCTCGCTTTCTACCATAGCGACTTGTGTAACAGAAAGAGAAGGTAAGCATGTGTTATGCTGCGATAAAAATTAACGGTAATTTCCAAGACGCCATTTCGGAAGTCGAAGTCAGTTTTTAGCGTAAATATTTTGAATTTTGAAAATCGTCTAACCCATCTAAAAATAATGTTGCGTGCTAGAATTCTTCAAGGTGATAAATTAATGCCGTGTTGTGTTAAAGGTTGCTCAGACGGATTCGATAATCCGGTGCTAGCAAGAAGCAGCAAGAAATACGTTTGTTTGTGGGTGTCATTTCGTAAATGAAAGCAAAAATACGGTACTTTTGGGATTAAAAAAGAATGCTTGGCAACGCTTAATCTTCCAGTCATCATATAATATCCTGTCTATCTCCACCAACTGAAAGAAGGACCCGAACCCGTTGTCAAATAAGGTACTAACCTTTCGTTCTTTGATACAATGTTCCTAATTCCTGAATGTACTTCATTGGCTAATAATTTAATTAATTTTCCTTTTCAGACCTATCCGTATTCCGACGCGATACTATACCACGTATAAGGATGCTAAAACTGCTAAAAAAAGCCACGATTACATCAAACAAGGTCATTTAAACCTCTCCAGAATTGCATCATGTAAGTATTCAGATTTAACCAGCATTTTCCATGATGTTTGCTGACGACAAAGCTGTGGAAATTATATGAAACCCTTGCAGGAGAATTTGAATAACTTCTAGTGCTGTGGCAATAATAATTAACACTTAAATTTGTTGAATATGTATTTTGTGTATATATTCTTGTATTTTTGTGCAAGGTCAAATTAAATCCTATTAAGTTGTTGCAGTAAGACTGGGTTCGATTCCTAGTTGAGACCGTTACTTTTTATTTTTCTGTGTCTTGTTCTGTTTCATGTTTTGTTTAGATGTATTAGTTTTATCTTCTACTTCAATGATAAATCAATGCTCAATACATCGGTTGTACTGACTCTGTTTTGTATTACTGTCCATTGTCTTTTTGAAAATAAAAAGTATTTTTATGTGTGCATAGCTGTGGGTTTTTTTTTTATTTTCCTTTTACTGCATTCCAATATTTTTATTTTTAAAATATTTTTTTTTTGGCTAGTGAATGAACGATGTTAGCTGGGTGCAGTTATATTGTCTATGTTTGCACTTTTTTTAAATGGCCTTGAGATTTCTTTATGGTCCACGATATATTTACCTGTCTGGACCAAACGACCGTTTTATCTGTGGTCGCTTGTGGTTAAGGGGGTGACAAAATGGGGCCATACAAAAAGCCCGAAGATATCGATCTAGAGAGTGGTTTATTTATGATCATGGCTGACTGATTTTGGTTGACTACCGGTGTATATACTGTTTATCGTGTTTGTGAAATAATTTCAACGAAATTCAAATTTGAAGTGTTTATTTTTGGTTTTCCCCAACATTTATGGGTACTAACTTTTACTAATAATATAAATAAATTCAAGTTTTTCAAAGTAAACATTCCATATATACCGTGAAGCGGAATTCATAACCTTTACCCAAATATTGACCACCTCTAGTGACGTTTCCATTTCTTTGTGCAGAGGCATGTAACTACGGCCTGTCCTTGAAACCCATTTGATACCGACATTAATAACTCCGTTTTCTTATAGAAAAAAATATTGTGGCAGAAAGCTCAGATCTCATTGGCTTAGAGTTTGACATCTCGCTCGAGGCCACTCGTGACATGACGCAGTTGTGTGATGCCGTAAAACAGTATTATTTCGTGTCTTAAATATTTGCTTGTTAATGTTCTTCGTGATAAAAATATAAAGCCAGTGTAGTGTTAGCGAGTTAAAAATGTACATTCAACCTAACCTAAATGTACTCCCTACGTAAGTTAAAGTTTAAAATGAATTGACAGTTCTAAGGTTATTCCAACGTAAATTACGCGTCAGGATTTTGCAATGGCAAAATACGTTAAATGGCTTGTTAAAAGTGCTTCTTACCTACTTATTTACATTATGACATATGCATTCTTGGCAAATATGTCTACCTTCACAGCGTATAAATGTTATCGATTACATTGACTCACTTATTCATAATAAAATAAAAATAGTATTAGGATGAATTGTTCAGCGCCGTCTTTTGTGCAAAATCACCTCAAGGGCGCTGTTTATCAATGATTATCCTGTTTTATCCTATTGTTTTAGTGAAATTCAAAAATATTAAACATGTGACCATGAGTTAATTAATTTTGCCATTCAAAATAAGCAGAAAAAATACAGAATTCGACTGTCATAGATAAGCACAATCATTTTTGCAAATTTTTGTGTTTCAGTGTTCTTTTCGTTTTTCATTTATTCAAGTTTTTTTGTTACTTTTGGGTTTTTTGTCTCAGATTAACAAGTTTCCACTGAAAAAGTTTCCTCTCTATAAAACGAGCCCTGATAGTTAATTTTCTTAGAATGATGCTTTGTCAGGTGAACTTTGCCGTCAGGTAACATTTTGATATTTTTCTGCTTCAAGGACGTTTTTAATTTTAAAATTGTCTTTGGGCCAAAGCACAGACATAGGAATTAATAGACGAGAAGATAATGGCGAGGGGTAAAATCAACTGTTGAAGAACGAAGGGCGTAAGGCTGACTGTGATTCGTCAATAAATCAATCTGACAGTAAATAGGCATCTCGCATTATAATATCACCATTTACTTCTTAAAAGTAAAATCTGCTTTTGAATGAATAGACATTTTTACATGGGAGCGCAAATTACTCGCCACGTTATGAACAAATTTGCAAGTCAACAAGTCCAAATTCGGCAAAAAAATTCGGATCTATTTTCAGAGTCGAATATTTCGTTTAAGTATTTAGTTAAGACACTTTTATAAATGTTCATAATTTACTTCCCAGCAACCAACCAGCTTTGTGTTTCGCGTCCAGACGTTTCTCGATGTGATAGTATATGTTTCTAAAACTGATCTATATTATACGATGTGAATATGCTTAAAATAAAGTAAAATAATGCTTATATATGGAATGTAATACGACAATTGGGTTTATTCTCTTTTTCACATCTATTTTTACAAGTTTTCATAGTACAAGTCAACATTTTGCCGTGTTATTTCGTAAAATGAACCGATGATGCCTCGACCATAGTTCGCACAAGAATGATGACGTCACGTTTTCAGATTTCACTTGAGGCATTACGCGAGCACAGCCGGTTCCAATGGAACCGGTATGGGGAGTGGGGATAATACGCTTTTAATCACTTAGGGCAGGTCTACTAATATTCATATGTCTATGGGCCATAGAATGAATGGCTGAGCGCAATATTATTATCTACGGTCGCACATTTTTTAAATGGCTTTGATTTTTTCTACCTTGTATATCAACAACGCTCCGTCGGCTATATCTGTGGTTAAGAAGTGTGCTAACTTTTTCCATACAAAAAACCCGAAAGTGACCTAGTGAGTGGTTTATTTACGTCTTCGTGCATTTTGCTTAGTAACAGAATACTATTGTTGCTCCTTTTTTCTGAAGTAGTATTGTATTCCTGAATAATATTTGTGTTCCATTTATACAGTTTTGTATCACTTCAGTGAACATCACATTTTTTATTCCGAAGTAAATCACATTCTTGCACTTCTAATTTTCTAGTGACATTTCTTCAACACATTCGAACTGTCGCCTTGTACTCGTGTAAGTAGGTTCATGTTATATTGACTAAGTAAGACTCGAGCAACTTAATCCTTGCATGTGTTTTTAAGAATATATCAGTTTTACATCATTCGCTTTATAATATATTGAGTTACCCAACACCAACCAGGTTAACACGCGACAGACGGTACATGGGGTTGTTTTTATCTCTACACTGAGTGGAAAACTTAAACTTATTTTAATAAGTCAATTCCACTAGGGATTACATTACATAGTATGTTGTCTTGCGCTTACTCAATGTCAGTAATAGACATTACCAAGTTTGTTTTACTTTGCACCCTGAAATTGAAACTAATATCAAACATTTTGTTTTATACCAAATCTGGTCGCAAAAAACGGCTTAAGCCTTTTAAAGAAACCTTTCTAATCTGTATAAAGATTCAGGGTGATACTGAGAGTATCTAGCACTCAGATAACATTGTAGCAACTGGTTCAACTCTTGCAAAACTCAACTCTAATAACGTATTTACATCGGTTATATTAATCCAGTCAAATATATTTACTGCCAGTCATGTTTGTAAAGTTCATGTTTTAATTCTCTGAATGTTCTCTCTTCTGTCGTATTATTGGTGAAAGCGGATATTCAAAATTTATAAAAATTAAATGTTTAATGTGTTAATGATTTTAAAAATATGAATCGAGTTTAAATTTAAAGCATAGTGGCAAGTGTATCCATGAAATATATTTCTTTTGATTTTTTTTCATTCCATGTTAGACTTATATACTAAGCGTAATAAACAAACTGTCAACTGGACACTTGTGAAATAATTTTTTTTTCCTTGAAAGCATTCTTAACTTTATGCGATAAAAAATTACCTTAATCGTATAACAGGCAAATTTTTTAGACATCTGCTCTCCATATTGATATTGGACATCTTTGATGCTATAGGTCAAAAAACGCTCCATATTATTTATTGTATGTGGTTCATTTCACCTTCGAGGTTTTGAATATTTCGTTCCAACTGAAGGTGATCACTTTAAACTAATTAGAACCCTCGTAAATATCATTAATTCATAAATATTCCGTTTCAGCTCTAACATATTTTGAGTTTGGACCATTTACCAGAAGGCCATGGATCTTCTTAATACAGAGAGTGTTTCCATCAAGGTGGAACCAGGGTCGCAGGATGAGGACGGAGGTGAAATGCCGTATACCGATATAGATATCTACCTCCCCGACGTAAAGAAGAAATATTTGCAGTATGCGGCGAGTTGTAAGTTGCATTTTAATACCCTATACAGATCTCAATTATGCCCAAATACTTAATTAACTTTCTCGACTGTGCAAATGAGGGCGATACGTCCGACAATCCATTGTTATGTTTATTTCCATGGGGTTTAGGGGGATACTGAGAGTATCTACTTGTTTCTGATATATCAGATAATATTGGAGCAACTGATTCGACTCACTCAAATCTACACCATAGTAAATTTGACAGTTTTACACTTTGTGTGGCTACTGTCAATATAATAACTCATTTAGTCGGTTATTTAATCCGGTTAATTACATTTTTTTTTATTTAGTACATGAAATACATATTAAAGATTCAATATTATTTCTCTTAAGGAACTGAGCTGTCTCTCTTCTGCCGTCTTATTGGTAAAAGCAGCCGTGATATATTTTAAATATCGATCTAAATTTTATTGCGCACTGATTTTTGCCGCACGGTTATTGATTGGAAATATTATTTTATTAAGTTTTTCGGAATAACTTTATTGAGTAAAACCTCAAATTGTAATATTTAAATATTGAAGACAATATTAGTGATTTTTAAACGAAAATCTGAAACAGAAAAATCAGAAAAGGAAACGGTCACATCTGGGACTCGAACCCAGGACCCTTGTCTTTCCGGGACAATGCTCTACCAACTGCGCTAATGGGACCCTATCCTACTCGGTCACTTTTAACTGTATCATACTTCGAATAAGAACTACCAACATTGTCTTCATTTTTTCACCGCACATTTTTATTGGCAACTATCTTTATGTATGATCGCAAGATTCAACCCGAACTAAATGCAATCCAGACAGCGTCTTTTGTGCGATCATACATAAAGATAGTTGCCAATAAAAATGTGCGGTGAAAAAATGAAGACAATGTTGGTAGTTCTTATTCGAAGTATGATACAGTTAAAAGTGACCGAGTAGGATAGGGTCCCATTAGCGCAGTTGGTAGAGCATTGTCCCGGAAAGACAAGGGTCCTGGGTTCGAGTCCCAGATGTGACCGTTTCCTTTTCTGATTTTTCTGTTTCAGATTTTCGTTTAAAAATCACTAATATTGTCTTCAATATTTAAATATTATTTTAGTTTAAATTTAAATCACAATGTCAAGTAAATCCATAAAATATAACGCGTTCGATTTAGTTTCGTTCGAAGTAATTGAATGACTCCTTCGATAGGAAGCACAATTGACAAATTATTATTTTTTTGGACCTTAAGCATTTTTATGCGATAACATTAAAACTTTCTTGTATAACTGAATGTATATTTTGATTAACCTGTTCTCCATCTTGATATTTAACATTTTTGATGCACGAGATATTTATTGGAGGTGGTCCAGTTTATCTCCGAGATCTCGTTCCAACCGAATGTGATTATTATGTTATTTATTTTTAGCTGGGACCATTTACCAGGAGGCAATGGGTCTTCCCAACAGTGTTTCCATCAAGGTGGAACCAGGGTCCCAGGAAGAGGGTGGATGTGAAATGTCGTATACAGATATAGATATCTACCTCCCGGACGTGAAGACTGAGTGTTTGCAGTATGCGGAGAGTACTCCGACAACCTCCAAGTTGGGTTACAAAGGTATGTTGGTTTCAGATGTTTGGAAATCTTTCCTGTTTCGAATACAAGACGATTATTCTTGTTAATGACGTCCTTGACGTTCATTAGTTATTCTGTTATTTTCTTTAAAATTTATCTTCACTCTCAAATAAAGCAAACTTTTAATTTATAATGCTCACAATATCTCCGGTTTCTCAAAAGACCTGTAATTTAAGTTAGGTACATACATATTTAATATAATATACTAGCTATACCCCGCATTGCTGTGTGTCTATACAGAGAGTGAAACATTGGCGTCCAACAGATGTTGCTGGTTTTCAAAAAAACATATTTTTACTTGTCACAGGTGACATCTATATAATAAAGGAATATAGAAACACACGCGTATTCGAATGCAACATAGTATAAAAATTTTAAAGCGATCCGTGAAGAACTTTCGGAAATTTATGATTTTAAACAAACGATCATTTAAATTTTACATTATCTAGGTTGTTGCATATAGCGCTGTGAAAAATCAAACAGACGGCCGACATAGCCGATATTTATTTTTTAAAGTTGACCATTTACGCCCTAGTTTAATCTCATTTTTTTATTTATTTTTTGTAATTCTCTAATTAAGCTTTATCCCCATTCTTTTAGACTTATTGGTGAACCTGAAGACGCATCGTCGGGAAAAACAACACTCTTGTCCCCATTGTAACTATTCTTGCATTCGAAATTCATCGTTAAAACAGCACTTGCGCACCTATTCTGAAGAAAAACCCTTTGCATGTTCCGAATGCCGTTATTCATGTTTTAGAAAGAGTGATTTAACAACACACGGTGGAGAAAACCCCTTTTCATGTTCCGACTGCAACTATTCGAGTTCTTCTAAGGGACAACTAAAAATTCACATGTTTACCCACAGCGGAGTAAAACCTTTTTCATGTCCCAACTGCAACTATCAATGTTCCAAAAAGTGGGATTTTAAAATTCACGTGCTTACCCACAGTGGAGAAAAACCTTTTTCATGTCCCGACTGCAATTATTCATGTTCAACAAAGAGACAACTTAAAATTCACATGTTTACCCACAGTGGAGAAAAACCTTTTTCTTGTCCCGACTGCAACTATTCATGTTCAACAAAGAAACAACTAAAAATTCACATGTTTACGCACAGCGGAGAAAAACCTTTTTCATGTACCGACTGCAACTATTCAAGTTCTCACAGAGGAAATTTAAAAACTCACTTACGCAAAACTCATCAGAGGAGGTTCTAGGGGCCCGGTGTTATAGGTCTTTTAAAAACTGTTGCAAACTGTATGAGCGACATGTAAACAATATACAGAGATCTTCCTCAGCTTAGGGAATATTCATTGCCATTTAGCTATTCAATTGATCCAAATACTCCTTCTCTACCTCGCTTCCGTTGTTCAATCGTGCTTCACCGTTATCTATTTCAACTTGTTAATTCAATGTTGAATTATTGTTAAACTTGGAATTTATTAAAGTTCTTGACGTAAAATGTAATTAAGATCAAAATGTATACACTAAAATAGCTTGAGACCTATTAAACGTCTTGAAAACTAAACGTAAAAATTTCCTGCCGTGTATTGCATGAATTTGATGTTTCTAGTGGAGTACTTCAAGGTTCTCATGTAAGTCCGATTCTGTGCTTACTGTTTATCAATGGTATAGTTACTATATTTTATAACAAAGTTTTTCTTTTAAAAGTATCACTCACTAAGATCTGGGCGTCGTGTTCGAGGAAAAGAAGACGAACAAATAAAGCACTTATATATCTCGACATCTTACAAAGATCTAATAATTATAAAGAAAACTTTTTTTTAATTTAATTAAAATCAAATTTAATAATGTAATTATTAAGTTCTGCAAGTATTTTTTGGTTTTTGTTATTGTTACAGCTGTTAAAAAATTAAATGGAGTTCTACGAATCAAACAAAAACAATAAAAAAAATATAAATATATATAATGAAAACGTTTACATTACGCTGGTCAGAAGCATTCTTGGATATTATTATTCCTCACAATGGTCACCTTTATACCAAATGCATTCACAAAAATTAAAGAATACAGCATACAATCTTAAGGCACGTAAATAAGTTCATTATTCTAATTGATATTTTTAGTTACATTGATTTAGTGTAGTTATTTAAACTACCCGAATCGTCACATTACATTGTCAATTTACAATTAATAACGGATTTTGAGAAAATTGCTTCCTCTAAAAATCAAATTTACTTCTTTTCTGTTATAATCTTTGTGTCAGTTTGTTATTATTATTATAAGATTATTAAAACCCCAAATGTTCTATAGTTCTTTATTAAAAAAATTGTATCCATGTATGTAAAAGCCCCACGGGCATTAAAATAAATTTGTTAATTTACTCCCTTTCTTAATAAATTTAAATTTGTTTATTTACATGTATTATTGTTTTAATCATATTTAATTAATCATCATTGATTACAAACACTGAATATTCTTCATATTGTTGCTCACCACTATTTCAAACCCGTCTTCTGTAGAAGAGAAACATTTAAAAAATGAAAAGCGGTGTAAACTAATTTTACGAATTATTTTAAGAAACATAAATGATTAAACTATGTAAATTGATTTATCAATTAATAAAAATTGTTGACTCAAAAAACTAGAATTCCCTCACTAAACACAAGAGCATTGTTTCTTTATGGTGAGGAAAGACTACTTTAATTTCTATTGTTTTATATTTTGTTTATATCCTGTATACTTACCTATGTAAAATTTTAAAAATAAAAAAAAATCATCTTATAAAAGTTTGTTGTCTGCACCAATAATCTTTTTTTTATGTACAAATTTTTAAAAAAATGGCGAATGCATCAGTATTAGTTACAATTTTTAGTTATTCATTTTTTTAATGATTAATAAATTCACATCCTTTTAAAAATTAAACTAATTTATCAAAATCTTCAAAAACAAATCGTCACACTTACTCAAGAAGTAAAAAAACTGAAAACAACGCAGAATTATCAAGATCACCGTAATCAGAGCCCCCGCCGCGAATGGCATCATCTTTCGTCATCGATGCGTAATTATAATAACATACCGAGGTCAAGGTCACGCGGCAGGAACAATAACAATCAAAACAACAGTGGACATTGTTTTTTTCATGGAGTATAATGAGATAAGGCTTACAAATGCAACCAGTCGTGCTCTTTTACGCGCACTAAGTCGGGAAACGACAAAGGAAGTTCGCCGTAGGGACGTGCGAATCGTCTCTTCATATACGAACGGGAGACTCGACTAAAATTGACGATGAATAAAACTGAATGATGACCCGACCTTTGTAATTTGACAAAACCAAGCCCTAAGCTCCAAGTACAATAGCTTCTGGGTATAGCATTAACATCGAACATTTTGAACAGTATGTGCATGACACTAAGGAGTTATATCTTAACCTATATGATTGGTATGCCACCAACTGTTCATAAACTATTATACCATTCATTTGATGTGATTATTTCGTGCATTGTACCTATTGGTCAGCTGGCAGAAGAGGCGCAAGAGGTGCGAAATAAAGACTGTAGAAGATTTAGGCAATTGCACACCAGAAAAATCGACCGAACATCAACAAACAGAGATGTTAACCATGCTATTAATTACATCAGATTCAATAATAAATAGTTTTAGAGAGGATCCAAGAAAGAAATCGAGTTCACTTCCCTCTGAAGTGTTAAATTTACTTGTTCCACCCAACTCCGAGTCAAGAACACAATGTTTGCCATCTGATGACTCCTCTGAACATAACTCAGATAGCATCTGGTTTCAATAAGCACTATGTTTAATCACTTTCTCACAAATCTATTGGTCCTGTACTCTGTCTTAAAAAAAATAAAGATGTTTATGTGCAGTTGATTTCTCTCGCCGCAAATGACTCAAATAGCACTTTATTAGATAAGTAATATTTTTTTGTTTCGTTACTGTTCTTGTATAACTTTTGATATTTTTATTTTCTGACTGTACTTTCTGCAACTAATGCTTGTTTTTATTAAGTTCTGTTGCTAAATATGACTAAAATTGTTTTCCTAGATTAGTAATAATGATTGTTTTGATTATTTTTTAGTTATTATGTTTTTATCATTTATTTATACTTTCGCAATTGTTTCGTGATTTGTATTATGTTTTCTGACTGTGCTTTTACCTTATTTTTAAATTTGTTTTCTTTAAAAACCTCAAATACGGTATTAATATTTTTCCGTCTAGCATGTATGAAACAAAACACTGTGGCGGCCCCGCGTCATTGCGCGCGGGAATGTGCGGTGCGCAAGCGAGGCGCGAAAGCAGACTCAGTAAAATATATCACCTTTTTTAATATTATTATTTATATTAATTTTTATTCATTAAGAAATATAAAAGTAAAAAGTATTAATATTGACACAAAACTGTTTTATAAAGGGACAATTGTTTACCAGATTTTAAATAATTCAACTGCTTTGGGGCAGTACTTGTTATCAAAATTTTAAATTGATATTTTGTTTGCTTAATTGCTTATACCTAGAGCATCTTTTCCGCACCCCGCGAAACCTGATTTATAAAAATAAATCCATACAATGGCGATCCACCCTAAGGCACAAGTGCGGAAGAAAATGATAATGAAAATAAAAGGCGACAAAAGCGATATATCTAACTACAGACCTATTTGTATTATGTCTGCTTTACCCAAACTTTTCGAGTCATTAGTATTAGATACCATTGTAAAACCTATCAACAATATTATTGTTCCTAACCAACATGGCTTTATCAGAGGTCGATCTACCTTAAGTAATTTAACTATCTACAATAATTACATATCTGAATCGCTCAGTCTGAAACAACAAGTGGATTCTATATACACCGATTTCAGTAAAGCATTTGATAAGGTTCGACATCATATTCTTATATCCAAACTCCGACTGTTAGGCATCAAAGGTAGTTTATTGACATGGATTATTAGTTACCTCAGTAATAGAGTTCTTTGTGTCAGGATTAATTTTATAGAATCCTATGTATTCGAGGCCACAAGTGGTGTCCCGCAAGGGTCCCACCTTGGCCCAATATTATTCTTAATATTCATTAATGACATTGTAAACATATTTAAAGATGTACAAGTCCTACTTTTTGCAGATGATCTAAAATTGTTTAAAAGAATACGAAATATATATGATTGCCTAATTTTACAAGCTAATTTAGATAAATTTTTTAAATGGTGCGAACAAAATATGTTATTTTTGAACATTGAGAAATGTCAAGTAATACGATTTTCCAGAACTCATTCTCATATCTTACATGAATATAATTTAAATAATGTTAAATTAACACCAGTATCACAAATTCGTGACTTGGGAGTTATATTCGAATCAAACTTAACATTCACAGCGCATATAGATGATATAACTAATAAGGCTTTAAAGATTCTTGGCTTCCTTTGTAGAACCCTAACTGATTTTAAGTCATTGGATTGCATGAAAACACTCTACATTTCACTAGTTAGAAGCCAAGTGGAATATAATTCACCTATTTGGTCTCCTTTCTATAAAGTACACTCTAACAAATTAGAACGGGTTCAACACAAATTTCTTAGGTACTTAAATTTCAAGCTTAAAATTCCAATAGAAAACATTAATTATGTAAATTTGATGAATGGACTTAATTTAATTACGCTGTCTGACAGAAGAACCATTTCAGACCTAATTTTATTATACAGAGTCATGAACAACCTTATTGACAGCCCTGCCATCGTTGCTGCTATTAAACTCTATGTACCGACAAGAAATACTAGACAAAATACAACATTCTTTTGCGACACATATAAAACCAACTATCAGTCAAACTCACTTACCAATAGGATGCATGATTTGGGCAACAAGTTTGGTGGTATTATAGATATATTCCATGATTCCCTTTATAATCTTAAATTCAAATTAAACCAACACTTTGTGGAATCATACAAATTATTGTAATAGATTTAACGATTAGATATGTTATTGTAATGTTTTATATTATATTTTGTTCTTTGTTATTGTTAAATATTATGTTGTTTAAAATGTTTCTTTACGCCATATTCTTCAAAAACTACTTGTATATTTTTTTAAAATTCTTCACTTTTATAACTCTTAGTATAAATTCTAACTCGATAACTTATGTAAAACTTATTTATAATCTATGTAAAAGCCCCTATGGGCGTATAACAACAACAATAAACAATAATTTGTTGCGTACGGAAATATATATAGACCATCCATTTTCATCCATCATCTATTTGCGAAAACATTTCAGGTATTTGGTTGTCTTTATAATTTTTTTTATGGAATCTACGAAGGGATTTGTTTGTTTTGGACCTTACTTAGGCCTGCATTAAATGTTGAAGGAAAAGCAGAAGCTAGTAGAGCGTAACACATACAAAATGAGTCCGTGAAACGAACCGTTGAAATGAAGTCGGTATTCTGTATAGGATTGAGAGGGTATTCGCAACAAGACCTTGAGCATGTCAATACAGTTAGACATAAACAAATTATATTTTCGATAATATTTTGTGATAATCAAGTACCCACCGGTTAAACTACAGAAAAATCATCATGTTTAGTGTTTTATTTTTTTTAATGATAATAATAGCATAAAGGATAACAAATAATTATAAGTAACAATAAGTCGCCTCAAACATCAATACAAATTGAAAATATCTCCGGAGTCTCTTTCACCGGTGCACGTGCGCGAAACTCGACGGACACGAACTGAACACCAGTTCACGGTTGACGTTGGCTTCATGAGAACGGGCCGTTTTTACGACTCGTTTTTGTGTAAGTCGGCTCGTATGTGGAACGAGCTACCGGCATCTGTTTTTCCTCCCTCCTATAATCCGAGCCTCTTCAAGGCCCGCATTAACAAATCCCTTCCTACAGCCCCTACCTTACTCCGCCTCACAACGCCGCCCAACCGGGTGGTGACATAGTTCCCCTGTCTGTGCACTCCACAGGCAGGGACACTCTTGTGAGGTGTCACATAAAAAAAAAAAAAAGTAAAAATATTTTTTTTCCACCTGTAAACAACAAACTTTATTTTTGTAGAAAAGGCTTTGTAAGTGCTAAATTTCTGACTAGGTGGCGTCGAGACATATTATATCTTCATTTATTGGTGAAAAATTTTAGACTTGTCAAATATTATTATTTTTGAATGATAAACCAATGTTTATTAGACAAAGTTTATTTTACAGGTGGAAAAAATATAATAAGCAGTAATTGTTGATTGAGGTAGTAGAACATATTGAATCATTTGGCGGGTTGGAAATAAGCCGACATAGCTCAGTGGTTTCAGAGCACCTGACCGGACATCAGAAGGCACGGGCGGCATTTATTTTTACTCGGGAGGTATTTTCAAATTGTATGGATATTTCAGGGGACTAATTATTGCTTATAATTATTTGTTAGGTTTAGTGTATTCTAGATTTAATCAAGTTTTTCTGTAATCAGGTGAAATGAGTACAACGGAACGTTATCATCTAGAGGAAGTCACCATCAAAGCAGAACCAGGGATTAAAGAAAGTGCAATTTTGTGTTCAGAAATATTTCATAGAAGTATTTCATAACATATTGACAAATTGTGCCTACTGTGTATATATATGTATTGTATGCTTTTTGGTCAAACTGAAATTTTATTAATAAATTACTTGAATTATTCTCGCTTCGTCTTCATTTTCTACATTCATTCTTGAATTGTATAATTTAAAAATAAAATGAAATACTGATTTTATTTTATCTGGCATTTTCATAATTTTATGTAAACAAAAACCTTGTTTAAAACCACTCTGTAAATTTCCATCTCAACACAGGCAACACATAGTGAGATGGGCAATTCGTCATTATTGTAATAAAATGTATTACTCAAATAATTAAATAAATAAAAATAATAAATAGACACATAACTGGACGGATGACGAACCTCGTGCTGGTACTATTGGTGGACGAGGTAGACTTTCTCGTTGCAGCAGCTGGTCCAGTTTTTTCACCACCTAGGATTCTTGCTGTAGAGTCTCCATCTTCTATCTTCGTCGAACGTCACAGCAGTGCTGCCAGGGTTTGTTATCTTTGTGAGGATATTGTGTCAGCGCTTTGTTAGCAGCAGACACATTCCTTAACGGATGATGAACCTCGTGCTGGCACTGTTGGTGGACGCGGTGGACTCTCTCGCTGCAGCAGCTGGTTCAGTTTCTTCACCACTTAGGATTATTGCTGCAGAGTCTCCATATTCTATGTTTGTGTCACCTGTTCCTGTTCTTCATTTAACTTCACTTAACTTTATTTTTGCAATTTTAATATTTTTAGAGGTGATATTTCGCAAAAGCGGCGCCATACAAACTGTTCAATAAATAAAAAAAATAATTAAAAATTTCTACGGAACATACTAAGATGAGCACTATGATCTTATGGACGAAACAAATCAAGATGTTTTGGGATAACAACTAACGACGACAGAGGATTAAAAACCAATACAATACCGAGAAGTAATTACAAATATAACAGCCGATTGACAAACCCCATGAAACGTGGAATAAAAGCATATTCCGGAATTCGATATGGAAACATTTATTTCAATAAATTAAATATGCGCTTTTAAAAGAGTCTTCGTCAGCAACCCATATCTTAAGGTGCCTGTAAACGATCAAATTTGTTTGTCAAATTTAACGTTTGCTCGTCACGTGTTTGATGAGCAAGGCCTGGGAAGGCCGCAAACGTTCAAATGAAGTTTGTCAAATATTAGTTCATTTATTTACAGCTTTCGTCGGGAATTGTCTTTTGACGTTTATTGTATCCGGTCTGAAGTGGGGTGAATAGCGAAATATTTTGTGTTATTAAAAATGACGGATGCGGACAAAGCATTTCTTGCGTTGACATTAGCTCTGTGTCTTAAAAAGAAAAAAAAGAAGGTGTTGGTCTAGAGAATGGCTAAAATTAAGAGCTAAATATACCAATATATATATATTTTTCACGTCTTCTTCCGTAATATTGGCGCGAAATACTTTTAATAAATCCGTTATTGTTTTTATTCCTATGTTTCTTTTATTCTTGTCCATATAGTCCCTGCATTTTACTTTCCACAGTTGCGGCAGATCGCGATATATGGATATAAAATGTAATAAAAAGTCTCTTTCACTTATAACATTCGATGACGCAGCACTCTCCATAGTGATGGCAACACGAAACTGACGTTTGTTTGATAAACACCCCCGCAAACGTTCAAACATGTTGTCAAATATCGTTCAAACTTTCCGTCAATCAGAATTTCTGACAAACACGTCAAACACGTAGTTTGTTTGACAAGCACATCAAACAAGGCCGCAGACGTTCAAATAATTTGACAAACACGTAAATTTGACAAACAAATTTGATCGTTTAAGGTGCCTGTAAACGATCAAATTTGTTTGTCAAATTTTACGTTTGCTCGTCACGTGTTTGATGAGCAAGGCCTGGCAAGGCCGCAAACGTTCAAATGAAGTTTGTCAAATATTAGTTCATTTATTTACAGCTTTCGCCGGGAATTGTCTTTTGACGTTTATTGTATCCGGTCTGAAGTGGGGTGAATAGCGAAATATTTTGTGTTGTTGTATATTTTGTTTGCACAGTTGCGGCAGATCGCGATATATGGATATAAAATGTAATAAAAAGTCTCTTTCACTTATAACATTCGATGACGCAGCACTCTCCATAGTGATGGCAACACGAAACTGACGTTTGTTTGATAAACACCCCCGCAAACGTTCAAACATGTTGTCAAATATCGTTCAAACTTTCCGTCAATCAGAATTTCTGACAAACACGTCAAACACGTAGTTTGTTTGACAAGCACATCAAACAAGGCCGCAGACGTTCAAATAATTTGACAAACACGTAAATTTGACAAACAAATTTGATCGTTTACAGGCACCAAGGTGCCTGTAAACGATCAAATTTGTTTGTCAAATTTTACGTTTGCTCGTCACGTGTTTGATGAGCAAGGCCTGGCAAGGCCGCAAACGTTCAAATGAAGTTTGTCAAATATTAGTTCATTTATTTACAGCTTTCGCCGGGAATTGTCTTTTGACGTTTATTGTATCCGGTCTGAATTGTTTTTGATTGTTCTGATTTTTTTTTTCACGTCTTCTTCCGTAATATTGGCGCGAAATACTTTTAATAAATCCGTTATTGTTTGTTATTCCTATGTTTCTTTTATTCTTGTCCATATAGTCCCTGCATTTTACTTTCCACAGTTGCGGCAGATCGTGATATATGGATATAAAATGTAATAAAAAGTCTCTTTCACTTATAACATTCGATGACGCAGCACTCTCCATAGTGATGGCAACACGAAACTGACGTTTGTTTGATAAACACCCCCGCAAACGTTCAAACATGTTGTCAAATATCGTTCAAACTTTCCGTCAATCAGAATTTCTGACAAACACGTCAAACACGTAGTTTGTTTGACAAGCACATCAAACAAGGCCGCAGACGTTCAAATAATTTGACAAACACGTAAATTTGACAAACAAATTTGATCGTTTACAGGCACCTTTAGACTATGTGTGAAATGCTAACTCTCCGTTACGGGCGTATTACTCTAACAGACCAAACAGCCAATGGCAGCACTTTGGGATGAACACGAGATTGCTTTTATACCATGCATTCGTTCGTTAGCGCAACATGCCAATTTCTAAATTATGGTAAAATATCGTTTTAAACTAAAAATTGGAATAGCAAGATTTCATTGCTGTTTTAATCGCGCAGTCATTGAATTAATTGAAATCAAATCAATTATTTGAAATAAATGACAAACAGTGAGGTATATTACTGAGAGTAGGACGAAATCAAACTTGAATTGGAAATGAGATCCCTGAGGCGTATGTACGGTAAAAGGATCATGATAAAAGATGTAATTATGAAAGAGTATCTGAGATGATGTTCGAATGCATCGTTCGTTGCTTGCGATGTAGTAAGGTTTGATCGTTTCAGGATAGCTTGGACTGGATTTCGGCGGCCAATTGTCCGGTACCATTGTTCTTCAACACATCAATATTTTCTTTCTGGTTGGTCGTATTATTATTTTTTAATATCGGAAAAATATGAATGTTCATAGCTAATCGCTTATGTTTATAATATTTTATTTCAAAAAAGGATTAAAATTATAAATTTATTGCTGAAAATATAAACAAACCATCGGCAGATGCTAAAAAAACCTGCGTGGAGTCCATATCGACAGCCGGCGACCGACTGACTGCCGGCTTTGGATGGGCGCAAAACGCACACACACAGCTATGCGGTCGTAGGTATCGAAGGTCCAAATACAACTGCGGACGTGTGGATTTCTCATGATCCCACATTGCGAACTAAAGCGGGACATAGCGTAGCAGTGTCGCACGGTTGATTGTATTGGTGTATTTGTTCCCGATTTTAAACAAAAATTTCTTATTTTTATTGAATTTGAAAACTATGGAAAATATTATTTTTTATTTCAGAGTATAAATGTATAACGGAAGAATACCTAAAATCTGAACCCAGAATTTAATATATTTATAGAGTTATTTAAGTTATAAGAAGCAATGTGTAGTAAAAATACACCACAGATAAGGAAAGGTTAAAGCATAATCCATGATTCAATATGGGAACATTTATTTTAATAAATTAAAAATAGGCTTTCATTTGAAAAGAGTCTTTGTTAGCAATTTTAAACTTTTTGGATTGTTATTGATTTCCTTTGATGTTGATCTTTCGAGGCTAAAATGCGCTAAATTGTGGATTTATTTTTACATCCGATATAAAAATTAAATTTGGAAAATTAAATTGCTTTATTGATTAAAAAAAATTCAGAAGTAACATAAATAATTAAAAAGTTTGATTAATACTGATGGATTCGCTATTATTTTTAAAATATGAACTTTAAAACTAAAAGATTATAGGTGCATACAACAAGATATTATAAGACGAATGTTTGTATCAAACTTTTGTCTTTATTTTTATTTTTTATTAAATAAAAATCAATTTACAGATTATCATCATTTATGTTAACTAAAATAATTCGTAAAATTATTCTTCACTGCTTTTCCTTTTTGAAATGTTGTTCTTCTAAAGAAGCAAGTGCTTGTTTTTAAAAGAGTTGTGAGCATCAAGATGAAGAATATATATATATATATATATATATGTGTTTGTTATCAATAATGATTTAAGGAAACATGATTTTTACAAAAATACATGTTAATAAACAAATTAAAATTTACATTTATTAAGAAAAAGAGAAATAATAATGAAGTAAGTAAAATGACATGGTTCACAATGCTCCAAATGGGTCACTCGGCTTACTTCTGTTTTATAGTGTTATTTATAATGTTTATATAATCGAGTTGAAATATGTAAACTTTTTTTATTTATTGCACAACAGATAGATTATCCAATTACTGTACAATTCTCAATTTGACAATTTTAACACCTATGAAGATAATTATTATACAAAAAAAACTTTAGGCTATTTAAAGAAAAATTATATATATCTAGTGATTCTGAGATTTCATTCAATAGCACCATTCCTCTTGTCATGCTATGTTGTGCTAGAATATCTGTTCTGCCGTATGGTATTTTGAATAAGTCGTGTCGACGACTACGGCTGAAGTTTTCGGGCACGTATAAACCATAGCATTCCAAGAGAAACGGGCTATCAATATAGTTATGGATTATGTTAAAACTAAGTATTGCAAGATTTGCATGACGTCTAGTTTCCAAGCTAAATCTATTTGTTGCCTCAAGTAAGTCCACATGGTGCATGAACCTTGGATAAGTTCCACGCATTCGCATATAGACATACCTGAGGAATTTTTTCTGGATTTGTTCCAGCATATTAATATACTTAGTTTGGTGCGGAGTCCACACACCACTAGCATACTCCAGCTTACTTCGTATGACGCCATCAAACTTAAACGTTATAAAATTAATTTATTGTTTTTCGCTGGCTATCGTAGAAAACAAATACAGGAAGGTGGGTAGTTGGAAGAATGTTAGTAATTTATTAATCATTAGATTTTTTTTATAATTTTGAAAACTGACAATTGGCCGGCGTTATCGTTCTTCAACAGATCCATAAATTCGATCTAGTTGGCCGTATTTAATTTTTTATTAAATATTGAGATACACGTTTAACGTTCTCAGATGCACGAGCTGTGTTAGTCGGAGCTGCTTCCAAAAAAATAAAAATAAAATAAAGCTTCTTAACCTTAGCTTTACTAACGATTGTAACTTTTCTTGTGTGAACATATTACCTTGCATTTCATAGAGAAGTATGTGAATAGCAGTGTGGTTGAATATTTGAATACAAAATGTTTTCCGTAAACTTTTAAATGTAAGTCAGCGTGTGCTCGTCAGAAAAGATAATAATTATATTCACTCGAAACGAGACAAAGGTTTCCTTTTACTGTAGGTCAGGAAGTGTCTTGTCAGATAGCTATTCCGAAAAAAAGAATATTTGCACTAAGAACATGAAAAAGGTTTTTCTACACTGTGAGTCAGCATGTGGCGCGTCAGATAGCTCTTCCGAGTAAATGAATTTTTGCACTCAGAACATGAAAAAGGTTTTTCTTCACTGTGAGTCAGCATGTGGCTCTTCAGATTGCCACTTTGAGAACATGAATATTTGCACTCGGAACATGAAAAAGGTTTTTCTCCACTATGAGTCAGCATGTGCGTCTTTAGATGGCCCTTTTGAGAAAATAAATTGTTGCACTCGGAACATGAAAAAGGTTTTTCTCCACTGTGAGTCAGAATGTGGTTCTTCAGACTGCCACTTACATAGGATGAATAAGTGCACTCGGAACATGAAAAAGATTTTTCTCCACTGTGAGTCAGCATGTGTCTCGTCATATAGCGCCTTTGAGAACATGAATAATTGCACTCAGAACATGAAAAAGGTTTTTCTCCACTGTGAGTCAGCATGTGGTTCTTCAGAGTGCCCCTTTGAGAAAATGCATAGTTGCACTCAGAACATGAAAAGGGTTTTTCTCCACTGTGAGTCAGCATGTGGATCGTCATAGTGTTCCTTCGAGAACATGAATAATTGCACTCAGAACATGAAAAAGGTTTTTCTCCACTGTGCGTCAGCATGTGGCTCTTCAGTTGGCCACTTTGAGAACATGAATAATTGCACTCAGAACATGAAAAAGGTTTTTCTCCACTGTGAGTCAGCATGTGGCTCTTAAGTTGGCCACTTTGAGAACATGAATAATTGCACTTGAAACATGAAAAAGGTTTTTCTCCACTGTGAGTCAGCATGTGTCTCATCAGATTGCCCTTTCGAGAATATGAATTGTTGCACACCGAACATGAAAAATGTTTTTTTTCAGGATGGGTGCGTAAGTGCCTTTTGAAATTCGACTTATCAGAATTGCAGTAGGCACAATGAGGACAAAATAATTTTTTTTTCAAAGGATGCGTCTTGTGATCTGTCGAAAAAAATAAAATAATACGATTATATAGGCTTAATACGGCTTAATATCTACACTTGGCGTAAGAAAGCACAGAAATTGATAACAGAATACAATGGTAGAAATGATTATATTTCAGAAAAAAAATTGTTTTTACCGGACTGGACAATTCTTTCAAAGCGTACTAAGCATTCCTTTTTTACATCCTGCAGGTCTATGTCAACTTCCATACAAGAGAATCCCCCATCATTATCTTCTCGTCGTCCGAGTTCCTCCTTGACGGTAATAGTCTCCACATTAATGCAAGCTATAAAACAACATGTACCTACATTGATCATCGGTGTAAAACACATTTAAAAGAAGCTTAAAATAGAAAAGATAAAATACATAATTGATCAACCCTGCAGAAGTGAGAAATAAGTGAAGAGAGTTCCACGTTAATTTAAGAAAATTAATAAGAACGACCCCGAATGTCCGCTTCAGAAGGAAAAAGCATTTGCTCTTGAGCACCTTCAGTATGGAGTTGTTGTTTTAATTTAAGGGAGTTTTATTCCATCAATATGTATTTTTAACATATGAGGATGAGGTGAAAACTTGAGGAATCGAGCACTTATTGTAAGCACGGTTTCTGTGATCGTAGGGTATGGTCACATCAAACCAATCACAAATAAACTCCTCAAAACAATACACATTTTCCTAAACCACGAAAAACATATATAAAATAAAAAAAAATTGAAAAAAATAAACTTTGCACTTTGCCAATCATTTATTGAATATGTAATTATTGCTTGGAGAGGAGCAACAATCTCGGCCATCGATTCGTTAGAAATCGCACGGAAAACGATCTTAAAGGTAATAGTAAAAAAACATAGACTGACTGATACAGACCAAATATTCAACACTTGTGACGTATTAGATAAACGCCTACTTTAAAACACTACTAAACTACATTTTTGACCAAAAAAACAAATTTCAACATACACAAAATTTCGCTAACAGACCAGTTAGACAAGCGTACAAAGAAAACACAAGAACTCCGACGGTAAATAAAAGTTTGGGACAAACACACTATCGATAGCATGCTATAAAAGCTCTCAACAGTCTAACACATGAAAATAAAATTGAGGAAAACAAAAATAAATTCTGACACAAAATTAAAAAATGGATTTCCGAACAAAAAAGACATAATTACCAAAATTTCATAAAATAACATAATAAAAACTGTACCTAACAAACAGAACTAACATTAAACACGCATCACTCACAAACACACAACATATAATATAAATTAACCTTTTTTTTTTACTTTATTTCATTTAAATTTACTTGAATTTTTTTTAGTTTAAATTTATATTATGTTTTTTTCTTCACCAACATTTTATACATTTTCCTTAAATGTATTATGAATATTATTTTGTATTATAAAATGGAGGCCTCAGCACGGGTTAGCCACCCAGTGAGGCCATCATTACTAAATTGTATTAAGAAATGTAAGATATTGGGCCAAATAATAAAATAAAAGTAAAAATAAATGGTTCTCGACTAGAAATTTGGAGGTCCAGGGATAAAATCCCAGCGTGCCCAGGCAAATTTTATTAAATTGATTCATGATAATTCACAATATATTCTTATGGCACGTCCCTGAGTGGGAGATACTCTCGGTTTCAACTTGGTGTAATATGAAGAATTCATCAATTAAACATTGATTGAAATGACGAGATCTGAACAGCCGGGCACTTCCCACCTTTCACCTCCCTATATCCATCCCGTCCTTTATACTTCAGCCACACAACATAAATTTACGCCAAGAGGTTGAGAGTTCAAGAGTTGGGACACGTGTGGGGTATTCACAAAAAGTAAATAAAAATTATTAAGTTAATCTAATGTTATAGTTTGGCTGTTTCCGGCAAAGATATATAATGATGAAAACTAAAATAACTACCGCTAAAGAGGACAGCGTTAATAAACACATGGCGACAGCGTTAATAAATACTGTCGCCATGACAATCCAAAATGGACTTGGATTAACATACAATTTATTTAACATAAGCAATGCAACTAACTGGCTGTCTGAGTACTCTCCGCATATTGCAAACATTCCTTCTTTACATCTGGGTGGTCGAAATCCATATACGTGTACGGCATTTCACCTCCGCCTTCTTCCTGGGGACCTGGTTCCGTTTTGATAGAAACAGTTTCTGGATTTACTAGATCCATGGCACCGCTGTCGCAGGGTTTGGTAATTGGTAAACGACCAAACAAATATATATACCTGAAACAAACATAGTTGTGACGTAATTCAATGAGCTAAATATTTTGTTTGCTTGGAATATTCTGTCAAAACAATGATATCTTATATGAAACTGACATTTGAAATAAGTGATACATATGGTGACTATCTTGACCTTGAAGTTTACACTTCATATCTGTTGATTTATACGATAATTTAAATGCTTTCGTAAAACTTTTTTGAAAAAGGTTGAGGTCTAACTGATAGTTTAAACATTCCTCAAACAAAATGCCAATGGAGTCCATAACTTAGATGCACCGATGGGCGTATGTTAAGATTGCTCGCATTCGATAGCCAAATCCCGTAGCCAAAGTTAAAGAACAGTGTTCGATTTGGAATAACGGCCGCTATCAAAATGATTATAGGAATTAATATAAGCATCAGTTCTTACCAGTAACTATCACAAGCCTTTCATGATAAATTTAACTGCGTGGGTAAAACAGTTAAAAGGATATTAAATAGAAACAAGTTGAAACGGCTGGCGATGAAAAAGTCAAAAGGCGATGTGTCAAAAAAATATAAAGTAATTTAGTTTTACATAGACAATTATAATGTCGTAGACAAGTACCGTTCCATTTGCAGAATTGCCTTAACTAATTTTGACCATAAGCCTAAGGATGAAAAAAATTACCCACGGGTTCATTCATTATTCCTCTTTGGCGGCTAATAAATGCATTCATTTTGCAATTAGGTAAAGGTGGTTGGCTCTAGCCATTGCCTGTCGTAAGTTAAAACAGACCGGCTGTGATCTAGTGTGCATGTAATAGGAACATTTGTATGAAAGAAACGCGATTCCGTTATGTACCTGATAAATATAATAAGTGTTGGAAGATTCGAAACTTTGGTTACAGGTTAAAACAAATAAATTGTTTTCTAATAGGGCGGGTAAACTTACCATTTTATGACGGTATAGAACCAATTCACTTTCACGGGGAAAATAATATTTTGGCCCTATTGCATTCAATCTGCCAACGTTAATATTTTCCTTTACGTGAACGTTGGTTAATTAATTGAAATTGCAACACTGAGATTTCATCTCAAACACAAAATTATTACCTTAATTCTGAAATTTCTTTGGTAAAGCCTGTCGTCAACTAGTTGTCACTAATTTGTTGGTTGTGAGATTTTGCGTTTACTAGTTTCGTCTTTTTGTAAATCTTCGGAGAAAACATTTACACCTCTCGAGGAATCCATCAACCTCGAAAGTTGAAGTAAAACAGAGATCCCCATAAATATACCACTCTCTAAATCGATATCTTCGGGCTTTTTGTATCCAACAGAATTATAAGGTACTTAACCACAGATATACAAGCAGTACTTACCGTGCGGAGCGGAGCAGTAGACAAGGTAGAAAAAACTCAAGGTCATATAAAAATAAGATGCAACCATAGACAATATAATTGCTCTCGGCCTACTCCATTAGTTCCATTCATTCAGTCCAAAAAACTATTTTAAAAATAAAAATAAACTTTTACAGTGTATTTCCTTAAGATGAAACTTGTTAATCTGAGAAGAAGAAACCCAAAATGACAAGAAATTTGCAAAAACACTGAAGAAAATTTTCAAAAAATGATTGTCCGGCAGTACGATGAATTCCGACATTTTTCTGACTATTTTGAACTCATTGTTACATATGTTTAAAAAATTTTAATTTCATCAAAACAATAAGATAATATAGGATAACACTAATCAATAACATAAATAAATTGGTCGATATAATAAATAACATTTATACGTTATGGAGGAAGACAAATACCAAGTATGAAGCATTGCTTAACAAAAAACCGAACGAATAACCTAAAAACTGTCAAATTCACTAAACTTGAACTTACGTAGGTAGGTTGAATATATGTTTGTAACTCGCTAACACTATACTGGCTTATATTGTCACGAACAATTTTAACACGCAATATTTTCGAGGCGAAATGATAGTACCTATTTCGGCAACAAATGACAACCCGCGTGTATAAATAAACCACTCTCATTTTGTTTGAATGATTTGAAAAAAGTCTAACGACAAAATTCCGTAATCTCTATCTGTAATAGCCCAGCTACACTACTTGCGAAGTTGATCGAAGTTGACCGAATACGATAGTGTGGGCACGAACTTCGCTTCGCTTCGGGCAACTTCGCTTCGCTTCGCCCGACTTCCGATTGTTGTCGGTAAATGCGCCCGAGTCAAAGGACTCGAAGCGTCACGGCATAAATAAACCAATCACTGACTGGTTGGACTGACTTACTCGCGAAGTTGCACGAGTGTGTGGGCTTTAAGGTGGAGATCAGACAATTCCAAATCATAGCTATTCATACGACAGCGACTCTTCAGAACTTAATGACGAACAACAATTGATTGCTGAAGAACTTGAATCACTCTTTGGAGACGATTTTTCAGATGACGACCCATCCTTCTTACCTCATGACTCCTCCACAATTGGTGATAGTTCTAAAGACAGTTTAATAACTTTGGGGGACTTTGGAGTACTACCAAATCGTGAAAAACAACCGCTCATGGATGAAGTTATTATACTGGATACTCATGGGCTGTGAATCGAGTCAAAATGAGAAGGGCTGAAGGTTTAACATATGTGACACAAAAAAATCTAATTGTGATAAATGCCAGTACAGATGCAACAAGAACTTTACTTCGGATGAACGTAATATACTTTGTAGACACTACTGGCAGCTTGACTTCAAAGGCAAGAAAAATTTCTTCTTAACAAATTTGCACATTCAAGAACCAACACGCATTCTGGCTATCAGACCCAAAAAACAAAGATTGTATGCAAACAAATGTTTTTTTTTCCAAAGGGAATGACAAGATAGCAGTTTGCCGAAATTTCATGACCAAAACTCTCTGCATATCACCAGAAGTTATAAAACTTGCAATCAAGAATAAAAATGCACAGGGATTTTACAGTCAAGATGACAAGAGAGGTCAAAAAGAGCCTTCACATAAAACTAAGGTGGACATCTTTAATCATGTGAAATCACACATTGAATCATTTCCAAGCATGGAGTCTCACTACGTGAGAAAATCGTCAAATCGTAAGTATTTGGACAGATCTCTGTCCATAAGAAAAAGGCATGCTTTATACGTGGAGCATTGCAAAGAAACGGAAATTACCGAACCTGTTACAAAAATAACCTACCGACGAATATTTTCAAAGAATTACAATCTAAGTTTCTTCCTACCAAAGAAGGATCAGTGCCTAATTTGTTCAAACAATGAAAACAACTTCATGACGCTAACATTCGATCTACCCACTCGAGCGAACATGTCGAATAATTCGACGTTTTTTTTTCTTCTAATATTGAGCATGTCGAATTATTCGACGTTTATTACGTACCACTCGTAAAAATTAAATATAATATTATTTAAACCAGTCCCTGGCCAGTAATTTATTTCGTTGTAAAGCTGGTAAAATTGGCTTCTTTTATGGCAACACCGATTATCAATAGATGCTTCTGGAATAAATATTTGGCGGTTTTAACTGACAGTTGTTTCCAAAAATTTTACTTTCGAGTTTTGAGTGATTGGTTATATTTACACATCTTTTAAAATGCCGTAAGTAATTGTGTTTTTTGCGTTTTAACACCATAATATATATTAGTGTAATCGTGATTCAATTATTAATGTGTTTTCAACTCCTTTGATTAAAAAAACGGGTTTTTTTTAGCATATTTTCGATACGAAACTATAATTTCTGGTGGGGTTAGGTTTTTTAAGTTATTAATTTGCAATTCAATTCCTAATTACTCCACTTGTGTATTTGAAATAGTGTTTTTCTATTAGAATGATTCATTACCAAGAGATAATTATAAATTTTATTTAGGTGTGGTCATTTTTTCTCCAGATATTTGTAATTTTATAACTCAGTAGAAATGTCGAAAAAATCGGAAAAATATTAGATGAAATTTGATGTAAAGTTACCATCACACAATGAATATGGGATTATTTCGTTTCGTTTTGTAATTAATTAATTTATTTACTTATTTCAAATTTCTACAGAGCCAATAATCCACAAGAAAGTGTTCCACAATCCATGTATAAATATCTATTTTTTATATGATAAGATATATAAAAATCTATGATTTGATTCAAAATATAAAATCTACATGAAATATTTTTAATTAGAAGTGTACCGATGCAGAGAGGCAGAGGAAAAGGCAGAGGAAGAGGCAGAGGGAGGGGGGCTGTACGAGCTGGACGTGGAAGTCAACGTGGAGCAGCTCTGGCAGCTCGGTCTGGAGTGTTAGTATTTTTTAATGTTTTTAAATAAGGTTTTTTTTGCTGTGGATAAGGGGTAGAGCTCATCATATATTTTAATTTATTTTAACAGTGACCCTGCTCTGGTTATGGTGCGGGAAGATCGCGTCAGGGCCCTAAAGGACGTTAGGGCCCTGCCTGCTTCTTTCCAACTGGAGCTGGAAAACCGTAAATTTAAGAAGCAGGCGGCGCGGAATTTGCTCCCCACCGCGCCTGCAAGAAAAGCTAAAAGAAAGTAAGTTATCGTCTTTAGATGCATTACACAATATTATTTTTTTTTCCCTGAGAGCTTTCCGCCACCGTGAGAGTTGGTTGGATCAGCGCTCTCTGCATTATGCACATGCAGTAAAATCAGCGCTATTCCAATTCTTATTGTTTTTTATTTACTGTTTCACGTGTGAATGACAACGATTCATATGATTTATGTATATGTTTTCAGAATTCCATCTCCGGAGAGAGTAGCGTGTCCCTTTTCACAGGGCACGCCTTCAACGCTGCCATCGCCTATTCCCCCACCGTGGTTATCCAACGAGCAAGCTGGCACAACGACGACCCAAGCAACGGCTCCCGCTGTGCCAACGCGGGCGACTTCTCCAGAGCCGTTACCTGGGACATCGCGGGATGGGGAACGCCAGTGGGGCGATCTCTCTCTGGAGCATGGCTACCATAGAGAGCTGTGGGTGGAAGTGCCGTTCTGCCAGGAAGTGTCTGCGTTTGGAAACGGTGAGTTTTTTTTAATACATCTTACCAGAGGCGTTCCGTAATTGAAATATAGACATATTAAATCAATTTATGTTTTGTACATTTCAGAGCCAGGCATGGATGGAACGGGGACTGGTGACGTTCAAGCTGCAGCTCTCTATTATGATGAGTCGGCACTTGAAAACCGTAAGTTATAAAACTAACTAACTAACTAACCTTCACGCCATTTCTCTACACGGGTAGGCAGAGGATGGACCGCCATACAACTTGGTTTTGGCACACACACTCTCTTCTTCATTCAAACTCATCCGTTCCTCCCCTTGTGCTATTCTGACATAGCCCGCCTCAAATATTCAATTTATATTGGTTTTTCTCATAATTTAAGTAAATCAATACATAGTTTTATTGTGCCTCGCTCTAGAGCGATACTCTCAGTATCGCGCTGGTGAGAGCCCACTATTCAGAATTGAACTTTGCTTGAAAATCGTGGAATGGGGAACGCTAGTGGGGCGATCACTCTCTGGAGCATGGCTACCATAGAGAGCTGTGGGTGGACATGCCGTTCTGCCAGGAAGTGTCTGTGTTTAGAAACAGTGAGATTATTGTTTTAAAACGTCATATCAGAGGCGTTCCGTAATTGAAATCAAGACACATTAAATCAATTTGTGTTATATACATTTCAGACCCAGGCATGGACAGAGCGGGTGAATTTGAAGCTGCATCTCTTCATCATGATCAGTCGGCATTTGAAGACCGTAAGTTATAAAACTAACTAACAACGCCATTTCGCTACACGGGTAGGCAGAGGATGGACCGCCATACAACTCGGTATTGGCACACACACTCTTTTCTTCATTCAAACTCATTTATACCTGCCCTTGTGTTATTCTGACATTGCGCGCCTCAAGTATTTGATTAACTTGATCGAGCCAAGAGTTCATTATCTTAAAGCGTTGTACCAAAGGGAGTAAGTACTAGTGTAATGAAGTAAGTAGAAATGTTAACTTAATTTGTGTTTTCTGTTGTTTTAGAAACGGATCTGGACGAAGGGAGCGACGTCGACGAGGATAACTTATGCATGCCACCAAAACCTTATCATCGTATGAACAATGCACTTAACCCCGGTATGGCCGTAGACCTAAGACAAGACCAGGTAGATAGAGAGGCAATGCGTTCGATTCTGCCATCTGATAGTTACTCTTTCGATTGGTCCAGCGATATCTCACATTTTAATGGGATAAGGGAGATATTCACAGGTACGCCGGGACCAACTTTCAATACCGACGAAATGGGCAAACCTGTGGATGCCTTTCTTAAAATCTTCGATGCCGATTTCGTTGAACTGATCGTAAGAGAGACTAACAGGTATGCAGAACAACACATTGCGCTAACCCAATTCAAGCGCTATGCGCGTATCAATAGATGGGCTCCCACGAATAAAGAGGAAATGTACGTATTCTTGGCACTTCTAATGCATCAAGGTATTTGTCCCCTTCCCGTTGAAAAAGACTTCTTCTTTTCAATTGACGTCACCGCCATGCCTTATTTCAGCAAAACCATGGGCTATAATCGTTTTCTTCTAATAAAAAAATTCCTTCACTTCACCAACAATGAAACTCTTTCTTCTGATGTACCGTTATCTGTGCGAAGGTTACAAAAGATTCAGCCCGTCTTGGACCACCTCTCCCATAAGTTTGAGAGTTTATACCTGCCCGAGCAAGACATCTCTCTAGATGAATCCTTACTCCGCTATAAAGGCCGTTTGGGATTCGTCCAGATGATCAAATCTAAAGCGGCAGGCTCGGGTATAAAGTCTTACGAGCTTTGTGAGTCCAAGTCTGGCTATCTTTGGAAATTCCAAATTTATACGGGGAAGACCATTTCCAGTCAGACTGAATCGACACATCCAGACCAGGAAGACATGACGGAAGACGACATAACGGAAGACATGACACAGGCCAACTTTTCTGGTGCTCACAATATCTGCCCAGTTGGGGCCACTGCAAAGATAGTATACGATTTGGCCAGCCCTCTGTTTAACAAAGGGTACACGCTAATAATGGACAATTTTTACAATAGTCCATTATTAGCGCGATGCCTCAAAAGAAGTGGGATGGATTGCATGGGCACATTGCGGTTGAACCGAGAATTTGTGCCCAGTATATTTAAGTCCAATCTCAAATCAAAACTGAGGGAAGGTGAGCTCGTATACTCGAACTGCGGGGACCTCAATGTTATGGTTTGGTTGGACAAAAGCTTGGTAAGTATGTTGTCCACCTACCATAAAGCAGAAATCGGGGCAGTTGAAAAGTTTGGGGCTTGGAAATACAAACCCCAAATTGTACTAGACTATAACAAGGTAATGGGGGGAGTTGACAGAAAGGATCAGCTTTTGGCAGGCTACCCCGTTGAACGACAGCGAAACCTGGTCTGGTACAAGAAGCTTTTCAGGAGACTACTAAGTGTTTCGGTGCAGAATGCGTATATATTGTACAGTTCAAAGCTCCGCAAGGAAAATAAATGCATTTTGTATCGAACATTTAGGAGTGAGGTTGCGAGGAATCTCTTTCAGCTGTTCTGTCACAGGGAAATTAACCCGACTCCGACTGTGATCATTGGCCAAATAGCTCAAGGAAAGATTCTGCGTACTGTCCTGGAAGGCAACCACTTCTCGGTCCATAGCGGGCGAACGTTGAATTGTGTGTGGTGTTCAATTAAAAAAATTACCAAACGAACTACAAAAAAATGTGACGTGTGTGATGTGGGATTATGCAATGATTGTATGGTCCCATATCACACCACCCCACTCTCCATATTGAATAACTGAGGGTTTTTTTATTTTATTTTTCTTTTCTTGTTTTTAGTTGTGAAATTATAATTTATAAATTTAATGAACTTTCTTTGGACATCAATAACGATGGCCTGGATGACAGGACCAAGTCATTTCTTTTTACATCTCATAAAAATGTTATAACGACAAAGGACCCAAAGGTACGAGTTCTATCTGATAAGGTTTGGTGGACATTTAATATGTATATTTCAATTCTGATCATTAAAATATACATATTAAAAAATGCATAGGTATTCTCATTCTTTCCTGCTATTGTACACATTAAATAACTTGTTTTATCAACATGATTTGTTTTTGAGGTGTTATGCCGTCTCGCTGTACCTTTTGTATCTGTTACGTTTTGGGCAGCGTTAGTTATAGAAGGAGGTAGCGCGACACGGCATAACACCCCAAAAACAAATCATGTTAATACTTTGGCCATGAAAATCTCAAATCACACTAGTTTTATTTTTATGTCTTAATTATATATTTTGTTAATTTTTCTGTAAAGAGGCTTTTTTAGATCTAGTCACTTAACAAAACTAAGACATTTCAAGCAATGTTTAAATCTGAATGGTGGTCTCTCACCAGAGCGATACTAAGAGTATCACTCTAGAGCGAGGCAAAATGAAACTATGTATTGATTTACTGAGAAAAACCAACATAAATTGAATAAATTTTTATTATGACGAAGTGTGTTAACAATTTTTAAATAAATATGCTGCTCTACCATTGTAATTATACAACTGTAATTTTAATTTAATGCATGTAAAAGCCCATTAGGGCGTAAATAAATAAATAAATCAATTATTTGTTCCCTCAATTATTTTCCTCTCCACTATTTTTCTTTAGATTTCCAACTTTTAGATAAAAAAATATCACTAAGATTTTATTTGCCGATCGACGCTGATACAACAGGTTTGATATATAAGGTTTAATCATCACCATCATTTTAGCAATTATAATTTATCCGGTGTGTATCGACCTTAAACTAGCTGTCATCTCGTATTTTCCCAAACAAAATGGCAGAATTCCACAGGATTTTATCAAATTACAAAGTATATCCTGAAAGATTGGCAAAGCTTATTGCTATGATATGGGCTTTTTTTAAATCTTTGTTTCTTGTTCTATCACGAAACACAAAAACATGGATAAAAATCTCCAGTTCAAAGTCACAATTATTTAAAAAGCAGCACTCTGATTTTGACATCGTGAAATAGGCTATCTGTATAAAACGATCAAATAATTTAAATAAAACAAGCAGGGTAGTTATTCTTATTGGTAATTGTAAACAGTTAATGTATCTTCCTAATGTAGTACCACTTCTTTGTGGTAAATGTATAAAATATCATAATTTAGTTCATTCAAATTTAACAGGTTCACGTACCAAATAACACAAAATAATTTTCACGCATTATTTTTATCTTGATGTCAGCATATAAAAAAATGATTTTCTAGTATATATTTGGATCTGTGGTTGTAGAACAGGTCATAGAGAACATAAAACGTAGAAAATATTCAATGTGAATATTCAAAATATCCACTGGCGGCAATTTCAAATATACTCACGCACAAAATTCGCGCATTTACAAAGTTTACGATTTTTTTATAATTTTTCTATCAATTATACAAATACAAAATAATTAATAAAATATAGGTGAGTTCATTGACTACATAGCAGTATATTTTTTTTATATGTTTACATATACAAATATGGAGTAATGATTTTTTTAATGTGGTCGGAAATTTTTCCAAATTAACTTTCAAAGGTGGCGAGCAATTGAAGCTATTTTTCATTATTCTCTCTGTCGCTCCAGTGGTTAAAGGCAGTTTTACAAATCCCAAGCGGAAAAGTCGGCCTTCTCTACTATACAAGAAAATTATGTGTGTATAATCTTACATTATATGAGGCACATGCCCCCAACAATGCGTACTGTTTTCCATGGTCCGAAATAAATGGAAAACGTGGGAGTTGCAAAATAGGCTCTATCCTGTACTACTACCTCAAAAATTACTTACCGGACAATATTAATGAAATAAGCTTGTTCTCCGACACAAGCGGAGGGTAAAATCTAAACCAATATGTAGCAGTAATACTACTTTGGGCCGTTCAACACATTGAGCACATCAACACAATTGAGCAGAAATTTCTAGAATCTGGTCACACACATATGGAAGCAGATTCAATGCATAGTAGCATAGAACATTTTAAGAAAAACTCTTCTGTGTATACTATGCATGATTGGGTTAATATCTTCGAACGAGCTAGATCACAAAAAAACGCAAAATTGACCAAAAAATAGTTACCGTCAAGCCATACAAAGTTAAAGAGTTCAAACATGATAAATTCCTCGACTTGAAAGACCTCGCTGACAAGGTTATGATAAACAGAACGAAGGATGACCAAGGCAACCAAGTAAAGCTGGGTCCAGACATGTTCTTTTCTCCGTACCGTACCTCCGTTTCGTATCAGCGTCGCGATCAAGAACGCTAGTTTGAACGCCCGTTCGGTACGGTACGGTGGTACGGCGTCTGGATACGCATAGAGGTACGCTCCGATCCATCGCGAGTCGGTTTTTCGACCCGTTCAAAGGCGATACGGTACGGGTCTGCGCCAGTCTGGACGTGTTCGCGGCGTGCATTGGTCGTGTTCTCTGTCACTACCCGAATCAGCGTGAAAAATGCAGTGGGATAACTATAATATTGTGAAGCTTATCGATGGATATAGGGCCAGGGAAGTTCTGTGGGATCCCGGAAACAGGAATTATTACAATAAAAATATTGGGAGGAAATGAACACGCGATGATCGCAGCGACGTTACGGAGATACGGGCTCTTGATCGCGACGCGGATACGAAACGGAGGTACGGTACGGACAAAAGATGATGCGTCCAGAGTTTTTGGATCGCGACGCTGGCGCTGGTACGAAACGGAGGTACGGTACGGACAAAAGAACATGTCTGGACCCAGCTTTAGATGTTTAAAAATAAAAAGATTGAGGTATGTGAAAGGAGAAACGGAAAAAAATCTTCTTCAATTATGACATGTCTGACACATTTCATACACAAATATTGCAGAAATTTTTAAAGCACCTATGAGAAAATTAATTACAAGATCTTCTCTTAATTCACCTGGCCCACTTAAAGGAGACTTAAAACCACTCTATGCTGAACCACTGGCGATAAGTCAGGCCAAGAAAAATGACCTACTGAAACTGTGTCAAAAGGGAACTATCCCTGAAGAATTACATGGATGGTACAATGGACTCCGCACTAATATCGATCTGAAGGATCGAGTTCCGGAGCCCGCTAATGATGAATGTGAGCTTGAAGATAATAGTTCTCAAGAATAATTCATTCTTGCCTTAATTAATGTTACCTTTAAATATCGAAATAGTTTCATTATTTTATTTTTTCTTTGAACGCTTTTTATGATTTACATAATTAAAAATGCCATTATATATTTATTTTAACATTTTGTTTTAATACACAATAAAATTCTCTGAATAATGGTTTAATTCCTCTACAAATTAAATCCTCTGAAGCTATTTAACGTTTTCTTGAGCATTAAATTCAAAGTACTTATATCGTGTACTGATAAAACCAGTTAAAATCCCACCATTTTATCTTTAGAATTTTTTTTTGGGGTTAAAACAATTTATTAAGTTGAAATGATTTATGAAAATTATAAGTTAATTAAACTATAAATATAACAGCATTTTACAGAATTGAAAATTTAGAATGCGAATATGACTTTTACACAGTCAAACTTTCAAATCGATTTTTCTCAAAATCGTCAATCATGCACTTAGTGGGTTTTATCAGTATACCGACGTATGTTATAAATATAAACAAATCAATTTGGATAAAAAATTGTAGGCAATATTACCTAAGCAATTGGAACCCGATTATATTAAAAGAGGTGAATTTGCACATAGACCTACATTTGCTTCATAAAGACTTGTTCAGAGCAGACAATTTTCAAAATGAAATCCTTTGAATAAAATCAAAGGCGGCTTTGCAGCCAGCCCTTTGTTTGCGGCTACATCTGGTCCAGCTTTGCCGGCAACATGGTGGTCCGCTTGACAACAGGTCTCCAATCCTAAATATTTAATTAAACTTGATAAACCAATTCTCCATTGTACACAAATCACGCTGGCTGACCTTTACAAGATGGCAGATCGGCTCTTCAAATCACTACGGGCGCTGCTATACGGGAGGTAGGGTGATTGGCGATCTAGTCCACTATGGGTGTTATATATCATTGGTTTTAACGGATTTCAATTTCAATTGAAGCATTTCAATAGCTTCGTTTATAGTGCAAAATAATAGACGCAGGAATGGCTAAAATTTTAAAATAAATATTTTTCCGAATCATCATGTCACATGTCACTAAAACCAAATATCTTATTATAATATTGACGTCAGTTTTAAATGATTGAAAATAGATTTGAATAAAACTGGCTCCATCTAATTATTTGGATATTTGCAAACATGTTTTCGACTCTTCAGAAGTCAAACATTTTATACTTATTGTTGCTGTTTAAAACATAGAAAAACTCATTTTGGAGAATCTTTTGATACCCATATCGCAATTTATGTTTTTTAGTACTTGCTTATGTTTAATACTGGGCCATCGATATATGAACATAATGAAACATCTATTCCTCGTTTTAGTACTTGCGGTAGACGTCTCTAATGGCCCACTACGAGGACGACCATATGGCGGACTAGCTATACTATGGAGGAAATCATTCAAGGCAGTGAGAATCGACTGTGAAACTCCCAGGATAATAGCGATTGATATCACACTCAACACTGGAACATTACTTGTCATGAGTGTATACATGCCAGTGGACAACACTGATAATTTACCGGAATATTTATCCTGTCTATCAAAAATGCACACGATAATTGAGGAAAGAGACAACCCTAATTGTATTATTCTGGGAGACTTTAATGCCGACATGAATTCGCCATTTGGACGTGAGCTTAAATCATTCTGCTCCGAATATAACCTACAAATTGCGGATGTTGACATACTCCCGCTCGACTCCTACACATACGTAAGCGATGCACATAATATCACGAAGTGGCTCGACCACTGTCTAGTGACTCAGGCAGTACTCAATACAATAGAAAATATGTATATTGACTACAAGTCCGACTGGTCTGATCATAGACCAATGCACACCACTCTAAGAACTAATGGGTTACCCACATATACCGCAAGTCACACAAAAGTAGAGGATCCGTGTCGATGGCGGCCCAAAAGTCATGTAGAAGTGCAGTCCTACTCCAGGTATGCCCAATTTGTAATAGGTCAACTTCAGATAATTTATGGAACCAACACAGAAACTTATGACAGCACCACGATGAATGTAGCCCAAATCGATGACCTATACAAAAACATTGTACAAGCATTGAGTAACTCAGCTATATCTGCGTTTAACACAGGGAGAAGGCCAAAAAATGGGAGAAAATGGAAGGCTACAGCGGGTTGGAATGAGCAGGTTGCCTTATATTATGAAGCGTCTAGAAATGCACACATAAATTGGCTGCAGAATGGACGACCTATTGAAGGTCCCATCATGGAAGCTAGAAAAGAAACCAGATTGATTTTTAAGAAAAAATATAAGAATTGTCAAAGAAGCTTTGAGCAGAACAAAATGGACAAAATAGCGAACAGCTTTGAATGCAAGAATTTTTCATCTTTCTGGAATAAAACCAATGCCGTATTGAAAGCGAAATACACCGCACCGAGCCAGATTGATGGAAAATCTGTAAATAAAGATATTGCTGAAGTTTTCAGAAATACATTCTGCTCCGCACCAGATCAACCGCAAATAATGGTTAAAGAGATTGAGACAAAAACGCATCAACCAGAACAACAGCCGTCCATCGTCATATTACCTGAGATGATCCAGCGAGCAATACGCAACATGGCAGGAGGTAAATCTGCAGGTCACGATGGACTAGTGATAGAACATGTAAAGCATGCGGGGGAGTATTTAACAATACTGCTTGCCTCTCTCTTCACTGCCATGATCGGCCTCGGACACATTCCGAAAGAGCTGTCTAAAACAATAATAATACCGATCCCAAAAAGCCGCCAGTTGAACTTGACATCATCTGTTAATTACAGACCCATATCTCTTGCCACAATAATTGCAAGAATCTTCGAAAAGGTCATCTTAAATTTAACGGAAGACAAGCTCAATACAGAGGACTCTCAAATGGGCTTCAAAGCTGGATGCTCTACTGATACGGCCATATATAGCATGAAACAAACAATCGAATACTATAAAGCCAGAAAAACAACGGTGTACGCATGCTTCCTAGACTTAAGCAAAGCCTTTGACAGGGTTTGTCATAATGCGTTGTGGAAAAAACTGACCGAACGACAAGTTCCACCACAAATTGTTAATATATTGAGAACATGGTACAACCAACAGGAAAACTTTGTCAGATGGAATGAAAGCCTATCAGAAGCAGCCAAATTAAAGTGCGGCGTTAGACAAGGAGGCTCAATGTCCCCAGTGCTTTTTAACGTGTATATGGATGAACTTAGTAAAACACTAAATACGACAAGAATCGGATGCCATATTGCCGGGGTATGTATGAACAATATTAGCTATGCAGACGACATGGTCATACTAGCTCCATCGATAAGAGCGATGAGAAAACTTCTGGCAATATGCGAAGCTTACGTTGACAGTCATGGGCTGATGTACAATGCTAAAAAGTCATCCCTGCTGATATTTAAAGCAAATACTGGTCCCACTGTCATTCCACCCATACGTCTCGGCGGGGCCAACCTGACAATTTGCAGCGAAATCAAATATTTGGGGCATGTCATCACCGATGACCTAAATGATAAAAAAGACATAGAACGTCAAAGAAGAGTACTGAGTGTGAGAGCTAACATGCTTGCCAGGAGATTCAACAAATGCAGTCCTCCGGTGAAGAAGCAACTTTTCCAAACATATTGTATGAGCTTCTACACTAGCGAGCTATGGACGACATACACACAAGGCGTCATGAACACGCTCCGAGTACAGTACAACCACGCATACAGAGCCCTATTTGGCCTCCCCTGGCGATGCAGCGCTTCACAGATGTTCACCGAAGGAAGGGTGCATGGGTTCGCTGCTTTGATGCGCCACAGAATAGCCGGGACGAGTCAGCGCTACCAGAGATCGGACAACACTCTTGTCCAGGCCGTTGCCCAGTGGCAGGGAGCGCCTCTACACCGGAGATGGAGAATTTCACTCAAGCCACCATAAAGTCCTAATGTGCACATCAATGTATTGATTTTTTATTTATTATTTTTATTTATATCTTTATTCATTTTATTTTTATGTATTAACTTAAATGTAAACTTTTATGGCAGGCAGAGCATTGCACACACCGCTCTGTCCAGCTGAAATAAACATTATTATTATTATTATTATTATTATGTTTAATACTGGGCCATCGATATATGAACATAATGAAACATCTATTCCTCGTTTTAGTACTTGCTTATGTTTAATACTGGGCCATCAACATATGAACACAATGAAACATCTATTCCTCGTTTTAGTACTTGCTTATGTTTAATACTGGGCCATCGATATATGAACAGAATGAAACATCTATTCCTCGTTTCAGTACTTGCTTATGTTTAATACTGGGCCATCGATATATGAACATAATGAAACATCTATTCCTCGTTTTAGTACTTGCTTATGTTTAATACTGGGCCATCGATATATGAACATAATGAAACATCTATTCCTCGTTTTAGTACTTGCTTATGTTTAATACTGGGCCATCGATATATGAACAAAATGAAACATCTATTCCTCGTTTTAGTACTTGCTTATGTTTAATACTGGGCCATCGATATATGAACACAATGAAACATCTATTCCTCGTTTTAGTACTTGCTTAAGTTTAATACTGGGCCATCGATATATGAACACAATGAAACATCTATTCCTCGTTTTAGTACTTGCTTAAGTTTAATACTGGGCCATTGATATATGAACATAATGAAACATCTATTCCTCGTTTTAGTACTTGCTTATGTTTAATACTGGGCCATCGATATATGAACATAATGAAACATCTATTCCTCGTTTTTGAAGGAGCATGTTGAAAAAAACAATGGATACGGGAAATAGAAAAAAAATGCCACATACAGCTTTAATGTTTAATATAATTAGAAAAAGACACTTTGTTTCACCAATTCTATCGGCGTTTGTAACGTACCGTACAATCAAAATGAAAAACTGGTACAGGAATTATAAATGAATAAAAGTTTAATTGATTTTTAAATGAAGCAATTATCCTAAAGTCCGTTAGTTATCATAAATAATTATAATAAAAAATAATTATTTTTTAGCTGTGACAATTCGGGTAGTTTAACTAACTCAACTAAATCACTGTAATCAAAGGTATTAATCAGAATAATAAAATTAAGTAATTTATATACCTTAAAAATAAATGCTGTATTTTTTTTTACTTTATGAATTGCAAACCCTAGAAAAAATAATTGAAAAATACATTTCTATAAAACTTTACAGATATTTAGAATCCTTCTCTTTGCTAGATCCCAACCAGTATGGTTTTCAAAAGAAAAAAAGTACAAAAATGTTGCTTCAGGAATTTTCAAATCACGTAAATCATGAATTACATTTAAAAAAAAAAAAGTGTTGGTTTTATTCATAGATAACTCGGAGGCGTTTATACCATTGATAAAAATAAACTTTTAGAAACAATTGATGCAATAGGAATACGAGGAAAGCTACTAGTTTTGTTAAAAAAATTATTATCGGATCGACAAATAACAGTAAAAATTCTAAAAAAAAATAGCAAAAGAAAATATATTTCAACAGGTGTTGCACAGGGGTCAATTTCAGGGCAAACCCTGTATATTATATTCATCTCAATTATGAGTAAATTGTTTTCTTTAGTTGAACATTTTGTGTACGCAGACGATACGGCACTCGTAATATCACACAAGGATTTGATTACTCCAATGAACCTTATGCAGCTTGATTTTATTGCTCTCCTAAAATGGTCTCATGACGCTGGTCTCATAATAAATGCCAAAAAAACTAAAACTATGCACATAAGATCACCACACGCTAGATTCAATTTAATCCCTTCGTTATATACACATACTTTTGACTGCTTACACAGAAATGTTGCACAGCCCTGTTCATGTGAAACCATTGATTTTGTCAAAGAATATGTATATATTGGTGTTACTATTGACTGCTACATGAAATGGGATGTACACATTACTAATGTTTGTAAACGTCTACGGTCTATTGTGGGTAGAATTTATAAAATAAAATATTTT